>NC_091982.1:193002649-193339603 GCF_044704955.1 Pristiophorus japonicus | reverse complement strand
GGGGGGGAGGGGAGAAGGGAGAGGTCAGGTCGGATCGGATCCAGTCCGGGAGTCGGGTCCAGTTGGGGGGGGGGGGGGGGGGGGGGGGTCAGGGAACAGGAGCGCGGGTCTCGGGTCAGAGCGGGGAGGGGGCGGGGAGCGAGTGTCGGGTCTGGTCGGGAGGGGTGGGGAGCAGGAGCTGGCCGTGGGAGGAGCCTTATTCACGCAGCCCGTGAGGCCATTCAGCCAGGGCTAGGGGCTGCGTGCTTCGGGCCCCTCCCACACAGTTCGGCACCTGGAGCTACTGCACTTGCGTGCCGACTGTAGCGCGCATGTGCAGAGGTCCCGGCACTGTTTTCAGCGCCGGGACCTGGCTCCGCCCCCCCCCCCCCCCCCCGCTCGTGCTGGCTGCGCCGAGGGCCAGTAAGTAGGTGGAGAATACCGAGGATTTTTTTAGGCGCCATTTTAGGCGCGAAAAACGGGCGCCCAGCTCGGAGGGGCGCCCGTTTTTTTTCTTGTGGAAACTTGGGCCCCTAGAGACAGCAGCGTATATAGCGCTTTCATCCCAATATATTTATTTCACTTATTATGTCTATACTTTAGTCAACAACATTCTTTATTATTTTAAAATTTATTTCATTTTCAGACAACTCCATAAGATTAAGCTAAAATATATCTACGGAGATAACTAATGTTAGCATAGAAATTTTTCAGTCATGAAAATTTAAATTAAAAAAGAGAATATTACAATAAAGTATTGGAATGTGCAACTTATTCAGTGTTCAATTTTGCCCTTCCCCCAATTCCAGTCATCTCCTCCCAAGTTTGCTGGATACCTACCTCATTGATACTGACTTCAGCCTCCACATATTGCAAACCTTTCTGTATGATCGAGATGAGAGCTGCTGGTGGTACCAGGGCACCATTAATATTGGACTGACTGATATGACTCTCTATACCAAATGTGAACGCTGAATGGGAAAAACCTTTGATAAAACAGAAAATAAAAATAATGACGTATAATAGCTCAAACAGCATGTACAGGTACAACGTCCAAAATCCTCAGTATCGAATTCGTGCCGGTTTTTGGATTTTTCCAGATTTCAGACAAGAAAATCAATAGTCTGAAATCCGTATTCCTTGACTGAATCCGTGCCGGGTTTTGAGCGACGAGGTCTGAAATCCAAAATCCAGCACGGATTCGGTCAAGGATTCCGGATTTCAGACAATTTTCTTGTCTGAATTCCAGAATCCTCGACCCAATCTATGCCAGATTTTGGGTTTTGCTTCAAAAATGTCCGGTTTTCGGACAATAATTCAAGATTCCGGACGACTCTATTAGCTATGCGCAAAATGTCTGGTTTTTGGACAATTACGGTTTTCGGAGTTCTGGATTCGGGACGTTGCACCTGCATTACACACACAAACAAACACACTGTAGTAATGCAGATTACTGATAAAAATTACACCATGCTTTATTTCTCTGACATCAAGTACTTGAAGTACGAGAGGGTGAATTATTCAGCAGTCACACACAGCTTCAGATTTATTACTGCTGTGACTCAGACCTCATCTATGTACTAAAAATCTTGGATATGGCATGGACTTGGTGATGATTAATTTTATCTGCTGTAACACCTTTCAGGGAAAACCATATGAAAACATGTTATAATGGAAAAGCTGCATTTAAACAGTAGCTCATCACAGTTTGTTGATGAACCAATTAATTCACCTGAAAATGTCTTTTGAAAAAACAATAATTCACCATTATTTTCTCAGTGACTAACATATAATGTCCAGAAGGAAGTTTTAAATAGAGCAACATTTTAAAATCACATGCTTCACAACATGATTAAATTACTTCAGGACCTTGGCCACTCGAGAAAAAAAAACTAGGTTTTGATTGCAGATTTTTTTTTACCTCAACGGTTGCCCAGAGCTTTCAACCACATTTGTGCATTCTGAGCATGTAGTTTGAAAAAATTCCCACAATGTAATGTGCATAGCAACAGGAGTTGAAGAATAGAAAGGTATGCCCCCCTAATCATGTGAAGATTCTAAAGTTTCTTTGTTTTTTTCCAAAAGACTTGAAAGAAACTAGAGAATACATTCTCAAGCTTTACTTCAGGCAAGTTATTTAACACATATTGCTTTCTTTATGAACCGACAAAATCTGCGTTCAGCAATGGGAAGATAACAAATCCTTGCACCACATTTCCAGTGCTCCGCGATCCTAGGACCACTCCTACTATTCCCAGACCCCAAGAATTTCCCAATCCCCACCCAGTTCCCCCGATCCTAGTGTTCCCAGAACCTCATTCTTCAATTTTCCCATAACTCCACCCCTCCCAATGCTCCTAGACCCTGAAGAACAAAGAGGTATCCTTTACCCATGCCTGAAGCAGGTGTTAAATCCTTTGCATATGCAAATAAGGGGTCTAACACCAAGTTCAGGTCCCTGCTGCAACGTTGGTTTGCCCTGAGGCAGTCAGCACTAGCTGCACTCAGGGAAACCAAGCCTAAAGATCGCCTACCAAAAAAAGGTAAGTTACTCACCTGTAAAGCACCATCCCGATTGATACCACTCCCAGCCCCAAGATCCCCAGCATCCAACAACCCCCCCCTCCTCAGATATCCCCAGCACTCCTCTTCCCCAGCACGGATGTTCGACCACTACTCTCCCTTCCCCCTCCACCAATCCTCCTTGCTCCAGGCTCTGGCCCACAACCTCTTCTCCTCTCACCTCACCCCCTCCCCCCCACCAAGATCCCAAACCTCTGGACTCCAACACCCTACCCAACTTTTTAACTGCCAGTATTATAGCTAGGAAAAAATAATTCAAACATTTCAAAGTCTACTTTTGATGTTTGGCATACTTACCAGACTCCTGTAAATATCTATATACCAGAAAGTTGACCTCATCACTGCTTATACTCATCTTCAGTCCCACTTAAACCATGAGGTCATTAGAGGATAAGCCTATATATTAAAAAAAAGTCACAAAATTATTTAGGTACATGCACTACTGGTGGTTCCTCAATATGGAAAATGAGGTTTGCAAACCACAATTTGTCAGTTATTTTTCACCTTACACATATGCAACAAGATTGTTCCTTAATTAGCTACTATTATAATAGATTCAGGGTTGCTAGCTTATAATGACTGAACAATTCAAATTCAATGTTTTATTACACTGAATTGCAGGATCTTCACGAGTGTTCAGGTATCATAATTCCCTCCATGTTTCCTGTGAAAACCGCAGGCCAGAGCCTCAACTGCAAAACGAAAGGTCCATGTGATGATTTTTAAACTGTTTATTAACCATTTTATATAATCACACAGCACACACAGTACATTAGTGGAACATTTGGCTGACTAGCTAACAATGCTACACCATGTTCTCCTCTGATAATTCACAATACAGGATTCAGTATTCTTCAGCCAAAACATGTGTGTATTGTACAAGGACACATTTTGTGATGGCACAGTATATATATTCAAAATGCTATACGCTACAAAAAGAGTTACATTTCCAGATAGGACAGCAAGGTTTGAACATTTTTGGGGAAGCATATCCAATCAAATAAATAAGGATAAAATTGAACTTTTTATCACCTATCTGTCCCTTTTCAAATTAGAATGTCTACATTATAAAAAAAATTAGGAATTTGTAGCTTGTTACTATTGGGCCCAAGTTTCGGCTCCCGAGTTGCTCCTATGCTTTTTGGAGCAGCTAGTTTAATATGGAGTATCTTAGAAATCGCAATTCTCAGCATTTAGTTTGCTCCAGTTCTAGTTAGTTAAAATAGTTTTGTTTTAGTACATTTTTTTTTCCAAAAGGGGGCGTTACCAACCACTTACACCTGTTTTGCAATTTTAGGCAGCGAAAAGTTACTCCAAACTAACTTAGAACGGAGTAAGTGTCGAGTTTTGTACGCTCAGAAAAACCTTTCCTACACTTTATAAATTAGACGCAGGTAGCGAGAGATGGGGGCGGGGCGGGAAGTTAAGAGGGAAGTTAGGGGATTTTACAAAGCATTAAACATTTCACTTTTACCAATAAAGAGCCATCATCAATAATAAATGATAAATAAATCAATAAATCAGCCATCAAAAAATAAATAAAAACATTTTAAAAATCAATCAATAAATAAAAAATTAAAAGTTTCTACTCACCTACTGCAGCACTGGGAGCAGGGGATAGGGTCGCCCGGAGACAGGACGCGCTGGGAGGGTCAGGAGCTACTGCGCATGCGCACAGCTGCCGGCACTCTTTTTGGCGCAGAGCTGTAGCTCAGCCCCAGCAGCTCTTGCTGCGCCGCGCTGAGCTGCAAACGGGCCTAGATATCGGAGAATTGCGAGGTAAGTATTTGGTGCTTTTTCAGTTCTAGAAATTAGGCGGGTCTCTCTGAGGCGCGCCCTTCTACTGGGGATCTGAAACTCAGGCCCGTAGTAACAACTTTAAAATTGATAGTTCAGCATTAAGATTGGTAATAGCTCTTCCTTCCACACACACACATGCAATCATGTGTCTACATAACTTATAACCTGAACCCTGCCTTGAAAGTTGAACCATCAAAATATGCTTTGTTTTTCAAAAGCCAACCAGGTGTGCACTGCATCAGAATTAGGATCTCTTGGGTATAGCAAATGCATCTGGTAGTTTAGGTGTGAGATATTTGTGTTGCTCGATAACTGCTGACAAGATACAAAGCCCACCCAGACTATACAACTACTTAACGTTATGCTGTCAACAGCCTTTTCTTCAGTCTACTAGTGATTTTTGATAGACTGGTATTATTCACTTAATTAAAGCTGTCAATTCTCTTTTGTAGCTGATTAAATGCATTATTTTCCTTTGAAGTCAATCAGGCTGAAAGCCTAGGTTCTCGATCACCCTCTCATAGGCTACAGGGACTCCCTGAAGTGTCTTTCTCACATGCAATCTTTTCATCAAAGACACATGTTCAAAGTTATGAAAGTTACTATTGAGTGCTGCTAGTGTTCATAACTTTTATTGTTTCGGAATTGTTTTAAAGTAGAGGTGAGATATCATTTCTATTCCTGTACTCATTCTGTTCATTTGCCATTTTGGTTCTAGGTTATATGTCCTTAATCAAAACTAACTATGCTTTTAGATTAAGCCATATAGTCTTGTTTGTGTGTTATTTTCAGTTGATTTCGAGGAGTTCGAGAAGTAAATGGATTTGCTATTCACCCGGAGGTCCACCATTCTAAATACTTTGCACACAAGATTACGTTTTATTTTATAGGAAGTGCATGCTATGGAAGCAGGCATTTGCCTTGCGGATGAGTAAAAGAAAATAGGAAAGTAGCCCGAATTGTAACATGGTTATTTAATCCATATAATCCTGTTAATCGCCTGTGTCGGCCCTTGCTTCAGCTCATCCATTGTTGAAGCCCTCATCCATGCCTTTGTTATCTCTAGACTTGACTATTCCAATGCTCTCCTGGCTGGCCTCCCACATTCTACCCTATATAAACGAGAGGTGATCCAAAACTCGGCTGTCCATGTCCTAACTCGCTCCAAGTTCCAGTCACTCATCACCCCTGTGCTCGCTGAGCTACATTGGCTTCCAGTTAAGCAACGCCTCGATTTCAAAATTCTCATCCTTATTTTCAAATCCCTCTATGGCCTCACCCCTCCCTATCTCTGTAATCTCCTCCAGTCACACAAAACCCTCCCGGAGATGTCTGCACTCCCTCTTGAGCATCCCTGATTATAATCGCTCAACCAGTGGCAACCATACCTTCTGTTACATAGGCCACAAAACCTCTCCGCCTCGTTACCTTTCTTTCCTCCTTCAAGACTCTCCTTAAAACATACCTTTTTGACCAAACTTTTGGTCACCTACGCTAATTTCTACTTATGTGACTCAGTGTCAAATTTTTATCTCATAATACTCCTGTGAAGCGCCTTGGGACGTTTCACTACGTTAAAGGTGCTATATAAATACAAGTTGTTATTATTGTAAGTTATTATGGGCTAGAGTTTCCCCAACCTGTTTTTCTGGCGCCCTCACCTGAGGCGCGCTGCTTTTGTCCGCCTCCAAGCGCGCCGAAAAAAGATGCCCGTATTCTGGCCGCTCCCCAGCCTCTCCTCGGTGATAGCACAGCGTGGCCCAATGGATTGGGGGCGGAGCCGGGTTCCGGCACGGAAAATAGTGCCGGAACCTCTGCACATGCGCGCTAGAGTCTGCGCGCATGTGCAGTAGCTCCTGGCAAGCTGTTTCTGCAAACGCACGCTGCAAGCTATGTGGGAGGGGCCCGAAACACGCCGTCCCTAGCCCTGACCGAATGGCCTCCCTCATCGACGGCCCGCTGCGTTCCCTAAGGTAGGACTTCTATTTTTTTTTTTTTAATTTGTTGTTTACTGATTGATTTTGGTGCTTTAGGTGCAGGGTTCCTTCTATTTTATTTGTTAATTAATTGCTTATTACTTTTTGTGCTTTGTTTGGTGCTTGGTGGTGCTTTAAAATGTAGTTACTTGTGCCAATTCCTTAATTCTAGGTAAGGTTTTTCTGTGCAGACAGAAGTGGCAACATACACTGGCCTAAGTTAGTTTGGAGCAACTAGTTGCTGGCCAAACATCTCAAACAGGGATAAGTGACCCCCTTTTGAAAAAAAAACTAAAAAAAAACTCACTTACACTGCGCAAATTAAATGGCCAGAAATGCAACTAAAAAGATAGTCCAGGAAAATCAAGTTGCTCTAAAAAAAAAAAGGAGCAACTCCTGGGGGAATTTGGGCCCATAGACCTATAATTGCCAAGACCTAGATGTGAACAGGGCTTAGTTTTACCTAACATCAATTTATTTTCTCGTTAAAAAAAGAGCTACATTATTTAAAGTGGGTTTTTCCAACACTCCGCTAAACTAAAATCAATGTTATCTTTGTTGTTAATTGATCCCAAATTTAGTATATACATCGGTCAAACCTGCAAAAGATCTTCACCTCGACATTCCACTTCAACACCCATCAAGCAAACCAAGCTTTGAAAGTCTCTTTTTGCAGCACAAGGGTAAACCATGCCAAATAACCATCCTATTTAGGAGTCACGCTTGAGCGCACCCGGTCATATAGACAACATCTCTAGAACCTTGGGAAGAAAATAAAGAGTAGGGTCAACTTGACCCAGTAACTTGGTGGATCCACATGGGGAGCAGACGCCCAAACCTTCCGTACGGCAGCCCTCACCCTGGTGTACTCTACAATGGAGAACTGCTCTCCAGCATGGCTATCAAGTCTGCATGTCAAATTCATTGATGTCCAGCTGAAGTCTACTACAAGAATTATCTTCGGTACGCTTTTATGGACACCAACACCTTGGCTCCCCATGCTTGCAAGCATCGCACCACCACACCCAAGCCACGAATATGCAGTCTCCAGAGAATACAACTGTTACACCGGCAAAGATATGCCGATCCAGGTCGACTTCAACAAACTACCAGCAACGCGTCTCAAATCTAGAAGGCCACTTTGGACCGTTGCCGAAGCCCTTCAGCGATCTCCCCTCAGCCCTTGATGACCGATGGTGAAATGCTTGGAAAAATTGCGACATACGGAATGGATTCCTTATAGAGGACCCCACAGTACAACCTGAAAGATCAAGCCTTCCTCGCAAACAGTGGACAGAACTGGTCATGGTTGATGATGCCACCTTCTCTGTAGATGGAAGATTAAAGCATCCCCATCATGCGACTTTGGAGCTCCTAATCAGACCCTGGAGCACATCATTCCCTCAGAGGAAATTTGCAGGCAGCCTACATGATATCCACGCCGTTACACCAGAAGATTTGGCCTGGATATCTGACTTAGATATTGCCATTTGATTTGCTTTGTTACTACCATATGAAAGAAAAAGAATAAATTGCCTTTAAGCTAAAGGCTTTCAAATGAAATAACCTGTAAATCACATTCCAATACAAGAAAATCATATTAAGTAAGACAAACCAATAGCTGTGTGTTCTTTTGAAAGAAGATACAGTTTAATCTTACCTTTCATGAACAGGCCATTAACACATTCTGAACTTCTTTCCAGGACAGTTTAAGGACGGATGTCTCACGTCACCTTAGATCGTTGGGCATGTAGTATAGCTGAAAAGGCAAACCAAACAAAAAGCACTCACTAACTTTGTGCACATTTTTTTTTAAGAAAAATAAAGAGAGACATGTACGACACAGCCTGTACAGCTTTTAAGTACTATCAGGAGCATGTGTGGCATCATTTTTTTCCTGTTACCAACCTGTAGCTTTTGATTAAGATTTTCTAGGCAGATAAGTGCTTTGTGGAGTTTTGCCCAGTAAGAAATGTTTGAGCCTGTACAAACCTCCCACTTAAGACACAGAGAAAGATTGTTTTATCCCAACAGTGTGGCCTGAATTTGAGCCCAAGTCCACAAGATGAAAGGGTCGCTGCCCATCAAACATCACATATCATTTACTTTGTCAGATAACACATCTTCAGCATATTATTTCTGTTCTAATTCTATGATTCAAAGTTTAAGCATGATTGACGGCAGATCATATGTGCCATAAATCTTGCTGCTAAAATCACATTTGGAAATCTTTCAGATATTACAGATTAAAACCTTTAACTACTTTACTTCCCTGGACATCAGTCCAGAGGTTTTGCTTAGTGGTAAAAATGAAACATGCAACAGTAAATTAAAAAATGACGACAGGATAACACCATCAGATGGGGAACAGTAATAGACTGCAAGATTTCAGTGTTCCAGTTTGCCATTTCAACTGGCTTCATTATTATAATGTAGGCATGTACATAACCACATGAAGTTGTGTGTGAGCTATATTATGTATTGTTTTCACATCCTGTTGAATATTCATGCGAACCTTAACCACAAAGGTCAACACCATAGACCAATTTGCCTGCTGCGTCTGTACCAGCTCTTTACTACAGCAATCCAAAACTAAAACCAATCCTACTGCCCTGTTCTCTCCCCATAGCCTTGTATCTTCCTCTATTTCAAAAGGTTATCTAATTCTCCCTTAAAAATTGTAAATGGTCTCTGTCCGAGCTGCTCATGTTTTAAGCATTTCAAGCTTCAACAGCTCTCTGCATAAACAAATTTCTCCAAACCTCTCTCCTCACAAATAATAATTTTAAATTGATGACCCAGATACTAGCCCTCACCCAAAGGAAACAAGCTTTATCAAAATCCTTCATAATTTAAAAAATCTTTATTGAATCTCCTCTTATCCTTCTCTGCTGCAGTAGAAATAGTCCCGGTATCTTGATATCCAAATGCAGTTGTTCTGAAATGATGAAATGCCTTCCAAGTAGGCAAGTTGTAAATGGTCTCTGTCCGAGCTGCTCATGTTTTAAGCATTTCAAGCTCCAACAGCTCTCTGCATAAACAAATTTCTTCAAACCTCTCTCCTCACAAATAACAATTTTAAATTGATGACCCAGATACTAGCCCTCACCCAAAGGAAACAAGCTTTATCAAAATCCTTCATAATTTTAAAAATCTTTATTGAATCTCCTCTTATCCTTCTCTGCTGCAGTAGAAATAGTCCCGGTATCTTGATATCCAAATGCAGTTGTTCTGAAATGATGAAATGCCTTCCAAGTAGGCAACACTCTCAGAATTATCAAGAAACATAGAACAAGCTAAGAAAATATTTACTGGTATTACATTAGTAGTAGCATGGTAGTTCAACTACTTGTATTTATATAGCACCTTTGATGTAGTGAAACGTCCCAACGCGACTCACAGGAGTATTAGGTGATAAAAAATTTGACACCGAGCCGCATAAGGAGAAATTAGGGCAGGGGTCAAAGAGGTAGGTTTTAGGAATGTCTTGAAGGAGGAAAGAGAGGCAGAGAAGTTTACGGAGGGAATTCCAAAGCTTGGGGCCTAGGCAACAGAAGGCACTGCCACCCATGGTTGAGCGATTATAATTAGGAATGCTCAAGAGGGCAGAATTAGAAGAGTGCAGCTGGAGGAGATTACAGAGTTAGGGAGGAGCGAGGCCATGAAGGGATTTGAAAACAAGGATGAGAATTTTGAAATCGAGGCGTTGCTTAACTGGAGCCGAGGTAGGTCAGTGAGCAGAGGGGTGATGGATGAGCGGGACTTGATGCAAGTTAGGACAAGGCAACCGAGTTTTGGATCACCTCAAGTTTATGTAGAGTAGAATGTGGGAGGCCAGCCAGGAGTGAGTTGGAATAGTTAAGTCTCGAGGTAACGAAGGCATGGATGAAGGCTTTAGCAGCGAATGAGCTGAGGCAAGGGCGGAGGTGGGCGATGTTATGGAGGTGGAAAGTGGCCGTCTTAGTTATGCTGCGGATATATGGTCAAAAGCTCATTTCAGGGTCAAATATGACACCAAGGTTGTGAACAGTATGGTTCAGCCTCAGACAGAAGTTGGGGAGAGGGATGGAGTCAGTGGCGAGTTTGTCGCGGGGGTTCAAAAACAATGGCTTTGGTCTTCACAATAGTCAATTGGAGAAAATTTCTGCTCATCCATAATTGGATGTCGGACAAGCAGTCTGACAATTTAGAGACAGTGAAGGGTTCGAGAAAGGTGGTAGTGAGGTAGAGCTGGGTGTCAGCAGCGTACATATGGAAACTGACGCCGTGTTTTTGGATGATGTCATCAAGGGGCAAAGCGTAGATGAGAAATAGGAGGGGGGGCCAAAGATCGATCCTTGGGGGACACCAAAAGTAACGATGCAGGGGCAGGAAGAGAAGCTATTGCAGTTGATTCTCTGGCTACGCTTAGATAGATAAGAATGGAACTAGGCGAATGCAGTCCCACCCAGCTGGACGACAGTAGAGGCATTGGATAAGGATCAACCTGGTCAACTGAAGAGTGGTCAACCGTGTCAAAGGCTGTCGACAAGTCAAGAAGGACGAGGAGGGATAGTTTTCCTTTGTCACAGTCACAGTCACAAAGGATGTCATTTGTGACTTTGATGAGAGCCGTTTTGGTACTGTGGCAGACGCAGAAATCGGATTGGAGGGATTCAAACGTGGAATTGCAGGAAAAGATGGACAAGGATTTGGGAGGCTACAATACGTTCAAGGACTTGAGAGGAATTGGAGGTTGGAGATGGTTTCCAAGGACAGAGGGGTTGAGGGTTGTTTTTTTTGAGGAGAGAACATAGAACATAAGAATTTGGAACAGGAGTAGGCCATCTAGCCCCTCGAGCCTGCTCCGCCATTCAAAAAGATCATGGCTGATCTGGCCGTGGACTCAGCTCCACTTACCCGCCCGCTCCCCATAACCCTTAATTCCCTTATTGGTTAAAAATCTATCTATCTATCTGTGATGTGAATACATTCAATGAGCTAGCCTCAACTGCTTCCTTGGGCAGAGAATTCCACAGATTCACAACACTCTGGGAGAAGAAATTCCTTCTCAACTCGGTTTTAAATTGGCTCCCCCGTATTTTGTGGCTGTGCCCTCGAGTTCTCGTCTCCCCGACCAGTGGAAACAACCTCTCTGCCTCTATCTTGTCTATCCCTTTCATTATTTTGAATGTTTCTATAAGATCACCCCTCATCCTTCTGAACTCCAACGAGTAAACATAGAAACATAGAAAATAGGTGCTGGAGCAGGCCATTCAGCCCTTCTAGCCCGCACCGCCATTCAATGAGTTCATGGCTGAACATGAAACTTCAGTACCCCCTTCCTGCTTTCTCGCCATACCCCTTGATCCCCCGAGTAGTAAGGACTTCATCTAACTCCCTTTTGAATATATTTAGTGAATTGGCCTCAACTACTTTCTGTGGTAGAGAATTCCACAGGTTCACCACTCTCTGGGTGAAGAAGTTTCTCCTCATCTCGGTCCTAAATGGCTTACCCCTTATCCTTAGACTGTGACCCCTGGTTCTGGACTTCCCCAACATTGGGAACATTCTTCCTGCATCTAACCTGTCTAAACCCGTCAGAATTTTAAACGTTTCTATGAGGTCCCCTCTCATTCTTCTGAACTCCAGTGAATACAAGCCCAGTTGATCCAGTCTTTCTTGATAGGTCAGTCCCACCATCCCGGGAATCAGTCTGGTGAATCTTCGCTGCACTCCCTCAATAGCAAGAATGTCCTTCCTCAAGTTAGGAGACCAAAATTGTACACAATACTCCAGGTGTGGCCTCACCAAGGCCCTGTACAACTGTAGCAACACCTCCCTGTACTCAAATCCCCTCGCTATGAAGGCCAACATGCCATTTGCTTTCTTAACCGCCTGCTGTACCTGCATGCCAACCTTCAATGACTGATGTACCATGACACCCAGGTCTCGTTGCACCTTCCCTTTTCCTAATCTGTCACGATTCAGATAATAGTCTGTCTCTCTGTTTTTACCACCAAAGTGGATAACCTCACATTTATCCACATTATACTTCATCTGCCATGCATTTGCCCACTCACCTAAACTATCCAAGTCACTCTGCAGCCTCATAGCATCCTCCTCGCAGCTCACACTGCCACCCAACTTAGTGTCATCCGCAAATTTGGAGATACTACATTTAATCCCCTCGTCTAAATCATTAATGTACAATGTAAACAGCTGGGGCCCCAGCACAGAACCTTGCGGTACCCCACTAGTTACTGCCTGCCATTCTGAAAAGTACCCATTTACTCCTACTCTTTGCTTCCTGTCTGACAACCAGTTCTCAATCCACGTCAGCACACTACCCCCAATCCCATGTGCTTTAACTTTGCACATTAATCTCTTGTGTGGGACCTTGTCGAAAGCCTTCTGAAAGTCCAAATATACCACATCAACTGGTTCTCCTTTGTCCACTTTACTGGAAACATCCTCAAAAAATTCCAGAAGATTTGTCAAGCATGATTTCCCTTTCACAAATCCATGCTGACTTGGACCTATCATCTCACCATTTTCCAAATGCGCTGCTATGACATCCTTAATAATTGATTCCATCATTTTACCCACTACTGAGGTCAGGCTGACCGGTCTATAATTCCGTTTTCTCTCTTCCTCTTTTTTTTTTAAAAAGTGGGGTTACATTGGCTACCCTCCACTCGATAGGAACTGATCCAGAGTCAATGGAATGTTGGAAAATGACTGTCAATGCATCCGCTATTTCCAAGGCCACCTCCTTAAGTACTCTGGGATGCAGTCCATCAGGCCCTGGGGATTTATCAGCCTTCAATCCCATCAATTTCCCCAACACAATTTCCCGACTAATAAAGACTTCCCTCAGTTCCTCCTCCTTACTAGACCCTCTGACCCCTTTTATATCCGGAAGGTTGTTTGTGTCCTCCTCAGTGAATACCAAACCAAAGTACTTGTTCAATTGGTCTGCCATTTCTTTGTTCCCCGTTATGACTTCCCCCGATTCTGACTGCAGGGGACCTACGTTTGTCTTTACTAACCTTTTTCTCTTTACATACCTAGAGAAACTTTTGCAATCCGCCTTAATGTTCCCTGCAAGCTTCTTCTCGTACTCCATTTTCCCTGCCCTAATCAAACCCTTTGTCCTCCTCTGCTGAGTTCTAAATTTCTCCCAGTCCCCAGGTTCGCTGCTATTTCTGGCCAATATGTATGCCACTTCCTTGGCTTTAATACTATCCCTGATTTCCCTAGATAGCCACGGTTGAGCCACCTTCCCTTTTTTATTTTTACGCCAGACAGAAATGTACAATTGTTGTAATTCATCCATGCGGTCTCTAAATGTCTGCCATTGCCCATCCACAGTCAACCCCTTCAGTATCATTCGCCAATCTATCCTAGCCAATTCACGCCTCATACCTTCAAAGTTACCCTTCTTTAAGTTCTGGACCATGGTCTCTGAATTAACTGTTTCATTCTCCATCCTAATGCAGAATTCCACCATATTATGGTCACTCTTCCCCAAGGGGCCTCGCACAATGAGATTGCTAATTAATCCTCTCTCATTACACAACACGCAGTCTAAGATGGCCTCCCCCCTAGTTGGTTCTTCGACATATTGGTCTAGAAAACCATCCCTTATGCACTCCAGGAAATCCTCCTCCACCGTATTGCTTCCAGTTTGGCTAGCCCAATCTATGTGCATATTAAAGTCACCCATTATAACTGCTGCACCCCTAATTTCCTGTTTGATGCCCTCCCCAACATCACTACTACTGTTTGGAGGTCTGTACACAACTTCCACTAACGTTTTTTGCCCTTTGGTGTTCTGCAGCTCTTCCCATATAGATTCCACATCATCCAAGCTAATGTCTTTCCTAACTATTGCATTAATCTCCTCTTTAACCAGCAATGCTACCCCACCTCCTTTTCCTTTTATTCTATCCTTCTTGAATGTTGAATACCCCTGGATGTTGAGTTCCCAGCCCTGATCATCCTGGAGCCACGTCTCCGTAATCCCAATCACATCATATTTGTTAACATCTATTTGCACAGTTAATTCATCCACCTTATTGCGGATACTCCTTGCATTAAGACACAAAGCCTTCAGGCTTGTTTTTTTTTAACACCCTTTGTCCTTTTAGAATTTTGCTGTACAGTGGCCCTTTTTGTTCTTTGCCTTGGGTTTCTCTGCCCTCCACTTTTCCTCATCTCCTTTCTGTCTTTTGCTTTTGCCTCCTTTTTGTCTCCCTCTGTCTCCCTGCATTGGTTCCCATCCCCCTGCCATATTAGTTTAACTCCTCCCCAACAGCACTAGCAAACACTCCCCCTAGGACATTGGTTCCGGTCCTGCCCAGGTGCAGACCGTCTGGTTTGTACTGGTCCCACCTCCCCCAGAACCGGTTCCAATGTCCCAGGAATTTGAATTCCTCCCTGCTGCACCACTGCTCAAGCCACGTATTCATCTGCGCTATCCTGCGATTCCTACTCTGACTAGCACGTGGCACTGGTAACAATCCTGAGATTACTACTTTTGAGGTCCTACTTTTTAATTTAGCTCCTAGCTCCTTAAATTCGTTTCGTAGGACCTCATCCCTTTTTTTACCTATGTCGTTGGTACCAATGTGCACCACGACAACTGGCTGTTCTCCCTCCCATTTCAGAATGTCCTGCACCCGCTCCGAGACATCCTTGACCCTTGCACCAGGGAGGCAACATACCATCCTGGAGTCTCTGTTGCGGCCGCAGCAATGCCTATCTATTCCCCTCACCATTGAATCCCCTATCACTATCGCGCTCCCATTTTTTTTCCTGCCCTCCAGTGCAGCAGAGCCAGCAGACTCAGTCTACTCAATCTATCATCATAAGGTAACCCTCTCATCTCCAGAATCAGCCTAGTGAATCGTCTCTGTACCCCCTCCAAGGCTAGTATATCCTTCCTTAAGTAAGGTGACCAAAACTGCACGCAGTACTCCAGGTGCGGCCTCACCAATACCCTGTACAGTTGCAGCAGGACCTCACTGCTTTTGTACTCCATCCCTCTCGCAATGAAGGCCAACATTCCATTCGCCTTCCTGATTACCTGCTACACCTGCAAACTAACTTTTTGGGATTCATGCACAAGGACCCCCAAGTCCCTCTGCACTACAGCATGTTGTAATTTCTCCCCATTCAAATAATATTCCCTTTTACTGTTTTTTTTCCCCCAAGGTGGATGACTTCACATTTTCCGACATTGTATTCCATCTGCCAAACCTTAGCCCATTCGCTTAACCTATCTAAATCTCTTTGCAGCCTCTCTGTGTCCTCTACACAACCCGCTTTCCCACTAATCTTTGTGTCATCTGCAAATTTTGTTACACTACACTCTGTCCCCTCTTCCAGGTCATCTATGTATATTGTAAACAGTTGTGGTCCCAGCACCGATCCCTGTGGCACACCACTAACCATCGATTTCCAACCCGAAAAGGACCCATTTATCCCGACTCTCTGCTTTCTGTTCGCCAGCCAATTCTCGATCCATGCTAATACATTTCCTCTGACTCCGCGTACCTTTATCTTCTGCGGTAACCTTTTGTGTGGCACCTTATCGAATGCCTTTTGGAAATCAAAATACACCACATCCATCGGTACATCTCTATCCACCATGCCCGTTATATCCTCAAAGAATTCCAGTAAATTAGTTAAACATGATTTCCCCTTCATGAATCCATGTTGCGTCTGCTTGATTGCACTATTCCTATCTAGATGTCCCGCTATTTCTTCCTTAATGATAGCTTCAAGCATTTTCCCCACTACAGATGTTATACTAACCGGCCTATAGTTACCTGCCTTTTGTCTGCCCCCTTTTTTAAACAGAGGCGTTACATTTGCTGCTTTCCAATCCGCTGGTACCTTCCCCAGAGTCCAGAAAATTTTGGTAGATTATAACGAATGCATCAGCTATAACTTCCGCCATCTCTTTTAATACCCTGGGATACATTTCATCAGGACCAGGGGACTTGTCTACCTTGAGTCCCATTAGCCTGTCCAGCACTACCTCCCTAGTGATAGTGATTGTCTCAAGGTCCTCCCTTCCTACATTCCTGTGACCAGCAATTTTTGGCATGGTTTTTGTGTCTTCCACTGTGAAGACCGAAGCAAAATAATTGTTTAAGGTCTCAGCCATTTCCACATTTCCCATTATTAAATCCCCCTTCTCATCTTCTAAGACACCAACATTTACTTTAGTCACTCTCTTCCGTTTTATACATCGGTAAAGCTTTTACTATCTGTTTTTATGTTTTGCGTAAGTTTACTTTCGTAATCTATCTTTCCTTTCTTTATTGCTTTCTTCGTCATTCTTTGCTATCGTTTAAAATTTTCCCAATCTTCTAGTTTCCCACTAACCTTGACCACCTTACACGCAGAGGGGTGATCACGGCAGATTTGAGGATTTGAGGGAGAGGGGGACATATTTGAGGAGAACCGTTAACAATGTCGGCTAACTTCAATTATCATAATCAATCCAAATATAGTCAATCCTAGGTCAGGGATTCAAACTAAATTCCATAATTTCATTATGCAACTTCTCACCCATGTTGAAGAAGTTTGAAGCTTTTACCTGATCAAGATTATTCTCACCAATATGCTGTTTAGTCTGGACTTACGTTTTTTTTTGATGGTAGGTGGTTGTGCTGACATCCATATTCTAATATCATGATGCAATGCAAAGTCATTGGCCTAGAAATTGCGGTCGGAGGCTTCCTGCGGTGGATGCTGCTGACCCAATTTTTTTTTACAAAAGTACCTGGTGGCCCCGGAGGAACGCAGACTTGCTCTCCGAAGCCTAGATGCGCAGCCCAGCGTATGGGCCCACGTATTCCAGGAGTGTATGTGCGGCCTGGGATCACGTGAACCGGATCAACCAATGAAAATGGCGTATCCCCATTCACAGTAATGGTGAGTTCCGTTTGTACAGAGATTACCATTTCTAGGAATTTGGATACTCCAAAAACACAAACATTTTAAATAAATAAGAAAAACACTTCACATGTAAAATTAATTGAAATTGAATTTAATTAAATGTTTTAGACAAAAAAAATTTTTTTTGAAATTTTTTATATGTTTTAATAGGGGTAAAAATAAGCTTACCTTAAATCGATTGGGTTTTTAAATAGAAAAATAAAATTAGCAATAATTTTTGTATCTTTTAAAACTCTTATGCTGGTAAAAGCAGGCCTTACGTCTCTGCCCGTGATGGCCCTTCTCCCAGGGACGCGTTGGAACTGTCAAAAGACATTGAGCGCCAAGAACCGGCACTTGCGGGGCCTCTACAGGTGCGTGTGTACATCGTACGCGCCCGTAGGGACCGCGATTTTTGGCTTATGTATTCTATATATATTCCAAAACCTATTTTTATTAAATGAAGATAACATGCCATTGAGTGGTAGCCTGGCAGAATGCTCTCAATTTTAGCTGGGCTCCCAAGGCTGAGCAGGAACATCAAGCAGAGGTGATGCACTTAACCATGGGGAGTGAGACAATCTGTGCCATTCGTCCACAATTTCTAGCAACTCTGTCACAGACCTGAAAGCAGATTGCCTGCCAACTCAGTCAACTAGAGATTAGTGCTTGGTATAGGATAGATTTAAAAAGAAAAAGAAAAAGATTTTGTGAAGCTTCAATAGAGTTGCTATTTTAAATAAGTAACCATCATAAGTATTTGATTGGCAGCAGAGTTGGATCCAGCTTCACAGCTTTCTCCTCCCCCCACCAATTTCATCCCCTCAGGAAGGAACTTCTGGTTCCACAAGTATCACCTCTGGCACGTCATATAATTGCTATTCTTCGTGTCAGCCTGAATAATTAGTGTTGGCAAGCTATTTGACTTTGAAGGCCATCAGTTAAACCCAATCCTCTTCTCGTCTGATGTCCACACAAGTCTGCTTCCAGCTGCAGCCATCAAGTGCAGGAATACTGCCAATTTTCTGCTTACTCAGTCAGACACTGAGACCCTTACAGCTGCCTGTCTGAGATCCGCTAAGTCAGCACAACCCAAAGAGTTGGGATTTTCTTGGTCTGTATGATCAGCTACTGATTGGATAAGCTCTTTCTAAGCAAGAGCAACTATATTCAAGTTACTGATGCTTTTCACAATTCAGCCGCAGACACTATTCCCTTTTTGATTATTTCTGTACAGAAGAACGATGTCCGCTACCACCCTCTGATGGGAGTTTTCATCATTTGTTGTGAACTGAGTTAACTTTAAATTATCTAAATATGGACAACTGGAACAGTGCTGGTCTCTGAGTTTTACAATCTCTTAAATTCCATGAAAGGCATATGAAGTGGCCTGTTCTTTTTGGCAAAGACAGTTGACAGCATAAAGAGGGTTAGCAAACTATTTTCAACTTCAAGATCTAGGTGGAGTCTGTTACAGGGCCCTGGTGGAGTGCAGTTCAGACAAATGGGACAGAATCTCCTTTTTCCATGTGAAACAAGCTTGGGAAGTTTCCACTCAGTTCTAAGTAGCTGCAGGCCACAACACAAAACAGTCCATAATTCAACACTGAACTAACAGAGTGACCAACGTGATAGCTGCAGGAAATACTGAAATTGACACTGGTGTAGCGGACTACTGACCTTAAGTATTATGATACTCCATTTGGGCAGGCAAGAAGTCGTTTAACAGACCACATTATAAATGTTCAAATCCCAGTGCCATGGAATCTACACTATTTGGGGCCAAGTTTCAGCCTGAGTTGCTCCTGTTTTTTTGGAGCAACTGTTTAGAATGGAGTATCTTAGAAATTTAAATTCTCGGCATTTAGTTTGCTCCAGTTCTAGTCAGTTAGAACAGTTTCACTTTGGAACAGAATTTTTTTTTCAAAAGGGGGCGTGCCCGGCCACTTACGCCTGTTTTCAAAGTTTAGGCAGTGAAAACTTACTCCAAACTAACTTAGAATGGAATAAGTGAAGATTTTTGTACGTTCGAAAAAACCTTGTCTACACTTTAGAAAATCAGGAATAGGTTACAAATTAGGCGTAGGGAATGGGGGGGGGGGTGTTTAAGGGAAGTTTACAAACATTAAACACTTCAGTTTTACAAATAAAGAGCCATCATCAATAATAAATGATAAATACATCAATAAATCAACCAATAAATCAATCAAAAAAAATTAATAAAAATTTTTTTTAAATCAACAAAACAAAACATTTTCTACTTACCGACTGCAGCATCGGGAGTCCTCCAACAGCGTGCTGGGACGGCCCCCCCAGTGTGTCTCTATCTCTGTCTGTCTGTGTGTCTCTCACACTCTGTCTGTCAGTGTCTGTGTTTCTGACGGGGAGGAGAGGAGGGGGGAGAGGAGAGAGAAGGAGGAGGAGAGGGGAGGAGAGAGGAGGAGGAGGAGGAGGAGGAGGAGGAGGAGGAGGAGGAGGAGGAGGAGGAGGAGGAGGAGGAGACGGGAGGAGAGAGGAGTGAGGGAGGGGAGGAGAGAGGAGTGAGGGAGGGGAGGAGAGAGGAGTGAGGGAGGAGAGAGGAGTGAGGGAGGGGAGGAGAGCGGAGTGAGGGAGGGGAGGAGAGAGGAGTGAGGGAGGGGAGGAGAGAGGAGTGAGGGAGGGGAGGAGAGAGGAGTAAGGGAGGGGAGGAGAGAGGAGTAAGGGAGGGGAGGAGAGAGGAGTGAGGGAGGGGAGGAGAGAGGCGTGAGGGAGGGGAGGAGAGAGGCGTGAGGGAGGGGAGGAGAGAGGAGTGAGGGAAGGGAGGAGAGAGGAGTGAGTGAGGGAGGTGAGGAGAGAGGAGTGAGTGAGGGAGGTGAGGAGAGAGGAGTGAGTGAGGGAGGTGAGGAGAGAGGAGTGAGTGAGGGAGGTGAGGAGAGAGGAGTGAGTGAGGGAGGTGAGGAGAGAGGAGTGAGTGAGGGAGGTG
The DNA here is from genome assembly GCF_044704955.1 of Pristiophorus japonicus. NCBI lineage: Eukaryota > Metazoa > Chordata > Chondrichthyes > Pristiophoridae > Pristiophorus > Pristiophorus japonicus. The sequence goes on along the minus strand of NC_091982.1, from coordinate 193,319,371 downwards.
AGGAGAGAGGAGTGAGGGAGGTGAGGAGAGAGGAGTGAGTGAGGGAGGTGAGGAGAGAGGAGTGAGTGAGGGAGGTGAGGAGAGAGGAGTGAGTGAGGGAGGTGAGGAGAGAGGAGTGAGTGAGGGAGGTGAGGAGTGAGGAGAGGGAGGGGAGTGAGTGAGGGGAGGAGAGAGGAGTGAGTGAGGGGAGGAGAGAGGAGTGAGGGAGGGGAGGAGGGAGGGAGGGGAGGAGAGGAGGGAGGGGAGGAGAGAGGAGAGGAGGGAGGGGAGGAGAGAGGAGGGAGGGAGGGGAGGAGAGAGGAGGGAGGGAGGAGAGGAGAGAGGAGGGAGGGAGGGGAGGAGAGAGGAGGGAGGGAGGGGAGGAGGGAGGGAGGGAAGGAGAGGAGAGGGAGAGAGGAGGCTGAACGGCCGGGCCCAAGACTTCGGGCTGGATTTACAGGTAGGTGGCGTCGGGTCTCGGGGGGGGGGAGTCGCGGAGGTCGGGGGTGTGGGAGAGTCGCGGAGGTCCGGGGATGGGAGAGTCGCGAAGGTCGGGGGGGGAGTCGCGGAGGTGGGAGAGTCGCGGAGGTGGGAGAGTCACGGAGGTGGGAGAGTCACGGAGGTGGGAGAGTCACGGAGGTGGGAGAGTCACGGAGGTGGGAGAGTCACGGAGGTCGGTTCCCCGGGGGGGTGGGCGGAGGTCGGGTCGCCGGGGTGGGGGGCGGAGGTGAGCCTTATCCACGCAGCCCCAGTGAGGCTATTCGGCCAGGGCTAGGGGCTGCGTGCTTCGGGCCCCTTCCACAGTTTTGGGCGCCTGGAGCTACTGCACATGCTCGTCCACTGTAGCGTGCATGTGCAGAGGTCCAGGCACTGTTTTCAACGCAGGGTACCTGGCTCCGCCCCCCACAGCTCATGCTGCGCCGCGCCCAGCTCCAGAGGACCTGCAGGGAGCCGGAGACTAGGTGAGGTTTTTTTAGACGTTGTGGCGCGAAAAACAGGCGTACACAAACTTGCGAATACACTATGGGCAAAATATGTTGCTAACCTGCATGTTTAGCTTTCCTGCGGCCAGAACAAATGGCAGCTAGCAACAGTAGTTTTAATTTGCTGCCAGTAACGCAGCTTCTTCCAAAGAGATCCAGGAAAATCAATTCTTTAGTCAGTTCTAGTCACCTTCAAAATTAACTAAGCCACCTCATTAACCGCACAACTCTGGCACTAAATTCAGGTTTGCCATCTGCAGTGTTGGAATGATAAAAGGCATTTATTCTCGATCAGGATATGTTACATCTAACCTGGGAGTGATGCCAGCAATTTTAGAGTTACAAGTTAAAAATTCCATTACCCAGTGTTAATATGCCTCACCTTGTAAGCACAAAGATCCACTACAAACTAGGAAAAAGAAGTAGGGTTAGACTTTCCTATGAGCCCCTCAACGTTCGATTGCCATCTCAGAAAAACCGCTAATGTTTGGTAAGTAATGCTGGTGAGAAAATGGGCGTTGCCCCTTTATTCTCAGCGGTTTTCTCGATAGTTAAGGGGAAACTGAGTAAAATGGGCGTTTTTTTTTTTAAACGTTGTCCGAGGCTGCGGTTGGGCCGAGGGAGGGGGGGAAACTTTTTTTTTTTAAATCTCAATTTAAAAAAACGTAAAAAGCATTCCCAAGACACTTTTACACCTAATCGGCGTTTTAAAATTAAAAAAAAATAAAGAACCTTTAACTTACCTTACTTTGCAGAGTACTCACCTACCGCCCTGGTTAAGCAGCTTTTACAGGGCGGTTCCTTCAGCCATCTGGAAGAGTTTCCGTTGAGGCCAAACCTATGCCCTGACGATTTTCTCGGCATTGCACATCTGTGGTTTGGTCTCGGCAGGCATTTTCAGATTTGGACAATACCACTAAAAAAACTAAGGGGGAAACTTTCACCGGGCGGAAAATCAGCTGTACCGCCGAGAAAATCGCCGAGAACCCACTGAAAATAATAGGAACGTCTAACCCGTAGAGTCTAAAACATATATACTCACAGATATACATACTATTTAGGATATAGTTTTGTGTATAAGCAGGGCAGGGGGAGAAGGAAAGGGAGAGGGAGCCTTCTGCTCATCTTCCAAATCCCCTGACTTTTCCTTCACATTGTGCCCTCTTTTCCCTTTGCTAGCCACTTTTCTCCCTTACCACCTATTTCCCCTCTCCATCCATTCTGCCCCCTTCACATCTATTCTGTCTCTTCCTTCCTTTCCGAGTCCAGTGACAATTGCATCAGACAAATACCCGCATCTTTTCAATCAAGGCTAAGGGATGGGGTTGTTGTGTACTGCAGGCAGTAACTCTCGCAAATTTCTGTTCAGAGTGAAGTTCAACCTTGCTATAAGCACTCTATGAAAACCACTGATGCAGAGGGTCCTGTGCTGCATAATCTTATCAACATCCAGTGGAAACTGAAAAGTGGCTGCCAAGCTGTGGAAGAACCCAATGCCTTCTTCCAGCCATGCACTACATACAGAGCCTGCCTTGGCCGGAGCTCTTAAAGCGAAAGACCCAGAAGGCAAGAGTTCAATATCAATGATAGAAAACTTCTCCATTGGAATTCCAGTGTTTTTTTAAGATTTGTTACCTCTGGACCTGAGAGCTATTCCATCGCTCTCTTGGCTTGCCTCCCATCTTCCACCCTCTATAAACTTCATCTCATCCAAAACTCTGCTACCCATATCCTAAATCACACCAAGCCCTGTTTACCCATCACCTCTGTGTTCACTGATCTACATTGGCACCCAAACCTGCAACACCTCAATTTAAAAATTCTCATCCTCATTTTCAAATCCCTCCATTGCTTTGCCCCTGCCCATCTCTATAGCTTCCTCCAGCCCTACAATCCTCAGAGATCTCTGTGCTCCTCCAATTCTGACCTCTTGCACATCCCCTATTTTAATCACTCCACCATTAGCGGTTGTACTTTCGGCTGCCTAAGCCCAGAGCATTGGAATTGCCTCTCTAATCCTCTCCGCCTCTCTCGCCTCCTTTAAGACATTCCTTAAAACCTATCTTTTTGAACCAAGTTGTTATCTGTCCTATTGGTGCAGAAATCTCAGTCTCTTCTTCCCGTGGGCATGCGACTAAAAAGAGAAAAGATGCGCACTTACCTTTTGGTCAAATGATCACCAGAGATCCCGGTCCTGAGGCCTCCTCTTCTTGCGCAACGGAGCATGTTCACGTTGGGACGTCCGTAGGAGTCACGTGAGCCTAGACACCCAATCACGGTAAAGTATTTTCTCATTCATAGTAATAGGAATTTCATAAGTCCTATGAATGAGAAACATCCCCAAACACTACATAAAACATTAACACCTCACATAAATACATTATAGAAATTACCGTTGATAGAAATGTTTTTGAAAACAAAATATTTGCCGATTTAAAAAAAAAAGTTTAATTATGGTTTAAAATTAAATTACCTGAGTAGGCAGGGTTTTTAAACATAAATATGTATTTAAACTCTTATGCTGGTAAAAGTAGGCTTTGTGCCTGCTTTACCAGGCGCAAGAGTTTTAAGGACATTTGCAGGACAAGTGATGGGCAAATAGCACAATCTCTGCCGTGAGAATGTCCTTCGCCTCGAGATACGGCCATCTGTCAAGTCAGAAACTTGACAGATCGGAAAACCGGCTTTTCCGATGCCTTTCCAAATCCGTACAGACCCGGGGAGGCCGGAATTTCAGGGCCAGTATCTCCTTATTGTGGCTTTGTGTCCAATTTTGTTGATAATGCTCCTGTGAAGCACCTTGGGACATTTTACAATGTTAAAGGTGGTAGATAAATGCAAGTTTTTGATGTAGCTTTGAACTGCGGACTACATGCTGAAACCTGACCCCAAATGCCTGGAGTTGCAATAGGCAAAGTTATTCAGTCTTCAACTGAAGCTGAAATTCAAAGCCTGGTCCAGGCAAATACTAAAGTACATTTATGGTGCTTGCCTGCACCACTTTCAACTGTAAATTGCATTTTTATTTTTCAAGTGAAAGAGAGCAACTTCACATTACATCCAGCAGCAAGAAGCATGAAAGACTGCGTTGGGGGACAGTTGAGATGAATCGCACATATATAAAACTCCAGAGACAAGCAGTGTCTCTACGATTTATCTCAGCTGGATGGTGGGTTTATCCTACACATCAGAAGTTATGACCCAACTATAACAATGCTTTCATCCTGCATCTTGAGTACTATATCCAAATATGGTCACCAAAACACATGGGAGACACAAGGGTTCTGGAGGCAGTGTAGTAAAGCATCACAAGATCAATCCTATGGGCCCAAGTTTCCACATGATTTGCGCCTGATTTTTAGGAGCAACTGGTGGAGAACGGACTATCTTAGAAATCGCAATTCTCCACATTTTTTTTTCTGCAGTTCTAGTCAGGTAGAACAGTTCTACTTTGGAACAGAATTTTTTCTTCAAAAGGGGGCGTGTCCGGCCACTGACACCTGATTTCAAAGTTTCCACAGTGAAAACGTACTCCAAACTAAAGTAGAATGGAGCAAGTGAAGATTTTTGTAGAACTGAAAAAACCTGTTCTACACATTAAAAAATCAGGCGCAGGTTACAAATTAGGCGTCCAGAACGAAGTGGGGGGGGGGGGGAGGGAAGTCATTAACTTCTACAATAAATCCTTATTTATACTTCTACAAATAAATCCAACCTGAATAAACATTTATAAGCAAAGAAAAGATTAAATAAACCATCTTCCTACCTGTGTGAAAGTGCTTCAGCCATCGTTCGTTCCCGCGGGGGCGGGAGCCGTTCCGTGCGTTCCCGCCGGGGCCGGGGGGGGGGGGGGAGGAGAGCCGTTCAGTGCGTTCCTGCCGGGGGGGGGGGGGGGGGGAGAGCCGTTCAGTGCGTTCCCGCGGGGGGGGGGGGGGGGGGGGGAGCCGTTCAGTGCGTTCCCGACGGCGGGCGGGGGTGGGGAGGGAAACGGCTGCCTCAACTTTCTGAGGCTTTCTCACTGCTGCAAGAAGCCTCAGTGCTGATGTGCTGATGGCAATGTGCTTTTATTAAAAAATGTTCAAAAACTAAACACCTACAAAGAACTACAAAAATGGCCGAGTGCCAATGATTTTTTCACACTGTGCGTGCGCGAACGCTCCAACGCGCACGCGCAGCGTTGCCGGCAGGAAAAAAACTAATTTAAATAGTACCCGCCCCCTCCCACTTCCAAAATCGGCGCGAGTGTAGGCTCCGCCCCCCGGCACGCCGCGCCAGGCAGACAAGGAGCTGCAGGGTGCTCGAGAATAGCACGTTTTTTTCGTGTGGAAACTTGGGCCCCTGGTGTCAAAAGTCTGTGTAATGAGGAAATACTGGAGAATCCTGGGCTTATCATAGAATCATGGAAACTTACAGCATAGAAGGCGGCCATTCGGCCCATCTTTGAAAGAGCAGTCATGTTTAGTCCCACACCCCCGCTTTTTGTCTGCAACCCTGCTAAGTTCCTCAACCTCAAGTACCTGTTTAACTCCCTTTTAAAGTTATTTTCTATGATCTTTTCTGGGCTCTAAAACTTAATTTAGACCCCTCACATATTCCTCTGGGGATTCTTGCCAGCAAGTGGAACACAGCATGTGCCGCAGAAATGCAATGATCGCACAAAGTTTATTTCACAGCCTTCTATCTAGATTTTTTTTTTACTTGCTGTTATGCTACAAAGAAAATAAATGCTCCTTTAGATGGGAATAATACTGACACACTACCATTGCATCCTTTGATAAACTAATTTCGCAGGTGGCTGCGTGTATTGTATGTTGAATGGTTTATAACTGCTCTATTAGGATTATAAATATTAATGCACACTTAAATAGATAGGATTTACCCTGGCGCTGCAATAGATTCAGTACTTTTCATTCTCAAATTACTATTCCTTAATTATTGGTGTTTGTCCAAAAATACTTGCAGTATGCTGGAAAAGAGGCATCTTGGAGATGATCTTCGAGAGTTATACAAGATAAAGAAATTGTAAAGGTAAATATGGAATATTACTTTAAATTGCGAGGGTAGGAAAATGGGACATGGGTTCAAACTAGTAAAAGGTAAATTCAGGATTGAGGTTGTAAAATTCCTCTTCACATAAAGTGATTAATGTATGGAACAAAACTCTAGGAAGAAGAGTGGAGGTGAAAAACCTGGAATCTTTTAAGAAACAACTGAATATTGCAATGGGAGCATTTGGGAATCCTTTTGGATGACTGATTTAAGATGGGCCGAATGGCCTTCCTCAACCATTTTAAGTGGGGAATAAAATAATGAAGTGCTATGCTATTATAAATTCCTTTCAACAAATATTAGGAATCCCTGTTTATTTTTTACAAGTATTTTCCCAAAGTAGCATCAGCTCTATCAAAATACTTCAAATTATTTAGTTCCCTATTGTACTGAACAAAATAATTAATTTCCAGTGGACATTGCCGAATAATTAAGTTTTAATACTGTAGTTATAGTTACTACATTATCCAAGATATATGCAATTATCAGTCATTATGTTGGAGTCATCATTCCACTACAAATCATGCAATAGTTCCACTTTCAAGCCATACACACCCCGAAGCAAGCTAGAGGACTCCTGCCCTCCCACAGCCTTTGTACACACCAAAGTAGTAGCCGCCTCTCCCTTGCTCATCATTGACACCACATAACAAACAGCAAAAGGAAACTACACCAGGATAGCATGGGAATAGTTCGTCTTGTTTGTAAACCGGAGGTCAGCTGGCCTCCAAGTTGCAGTCAAGATAAAGAGGGAAAACTCACAAAGCAGAAATGCGAGTTGACTAGAGAAGACCAGATGCAGTTGAAAGGCAGTAGCCATATTTGCACTTAATTACAAGTTGCAAAAACTATCCTTATTCTAAAGAAGATGATTTTCCCAGCCAGTGTAAACAGATGGATTAGTATGAACATTCATTGGCATCCAATGATTTTTTTTTAGAAATATGATATACTATAATCCATAATATATTAAAAGTTTAGTACATAGCAAGCATTTTACGCACATTTACACATTAATCCCATGTCACAACTTTTCACGCCTCCCACCATCACACCTGTCATGTCTAGAGGATAATTCCTAGGTATTACTTTTAACCTGGGGATGAGGATATGGCTGAGGGCACGAGCTAAGGGAACAAGTGGCATGGTAGGGTGCAGAGGGCAAGACGTTGATCAGAAAGATTAGGGGAGACAATATCATTGAGGGGACACTGGAAAGGATTGTGGAGAAGATGTGCTGCATCCTGAACCGATCCCCTCCCTCTAAAACCTGCCTGCAGCCACAGTCCACTTCCCCACCACACACAATCAAAAATCTGACCTGCAGCCCCAACAGAATCACTTCCCACATCCAACAGTGACTACAGTGGCTGTAAAGTGCTTTGGGACGACCTGAAAGAGCTATATAAATGCCTTTCTTTCCATCACCCAACCCAAAGCAACCCTGGCAGATTGCTCCAGCGCCAAGTGTCACCACCTGAAAATGCGATTTGCCGCCCTCCGTAACTCCCATCCCCACCTGACCAGCACCAAAGACTGGAAAATGCGGCCTGCGGCGGCTCCCTTCCTTGCCACGGCACACCACCTCCCACCTGGAAGAAAAGAAGAAAAGTGACAAAGAAGCAGAACAGCACCGAGAAACACAAGGAAGAAAAAAAAAGAGACAAACAGACAGAAGTAGCAACACAAAGACAGCAGAAACAGCAAGAGCCCAACTGCTCTGATTTAGCATGAACAATGCCTTAGTAGATCCATTTGTATATAAATACAAGCACTGGATAAAGATTGCATCTCCCTTTTACTTACAATGAATGTTGGACAATACTGGGCAATATTTGATGCTAAATATTTAACAAGTTTTTCACTCCTCCAAATGGCACAGTGGTGTTGATTTTCTAGATGTGCTGCCTGGTAATGTACACAAAACCCATACTATTTAGATGTCTCAAATTACACATGCCAAACAAAATTCCACCAAAATGGTCTTCAGAGTTACAACGGTTTAAGGACTTGGCAAAGCCTATGCGAGATAACCAAAATTCTCCTTACTACAATTTTTTTTTTTTAAACCAAGGGTCAACAGAAGAATTTTATCAGCAATTATCTTCACTCACTGCCGTATAATGCATCGCATTGACCTTTAAACACACAGTAAATAGAAGTACTGGAGTCCCAGTGTGAAAATCACTGAATTGAAAAAAAACGTATTATCCATTCCTATCTTAAACTTACAACTCATCTATAAAATATGACTTCAACTAGTCATGTAGTGACTAACATGCTCAGGGTGCAATACATACTGAACACCATACAAGTAAGAAAACATTGCAAGGCTATTAGCATACTTGGAAGACTGGATGGCAAATTGAAAACAAAATCTTAAACAGTTTAGTAATTTAAATTCAAAGATAGTCTTGAACGGACTCACAAATAGCTTTCATAATACGTCGTTTTTCATTCTCCTCTTCCCAACCTTGACTCCTGGAATGACAGATCCGAGGCAACTAAACTTCAGTGTGTAATGGGAAGGTTAACTGAAAGTATAGTCTGCCCTCAGGAAGAAACCTAAACGTGTCAAACCAAATAGAGCTCATTGCTCCAGTTTAAAACATAAATGTAAAAAGCTATGTGCCTGATGTTTTATTTACAGGTTACTGGGTTCTAGCTTTACAATTTAATTCAAAAATAAGGACACTTCCAATAAATAACAGCGTAGCTAATTTCCAAATCTGTAGACACCAGATCTTCAGATAAATGAGACCACTTTGCTATTATTTCTGAAGGTCTCCCTTTTCTTGTACTGTTGCCCACCTGTTGGTACATGCTATATGTTCTGTGCTTCAATAAAAGAAGTAACTATTGGCCTAATTTAAAGAGAGACAATGGGAGATAAGACAAGAAAGAACTTATCACAACACTGAATACCATCTGCAGTCAAATCATAATTAATCAGCACATCAAACTGGTGTCAAAAAGGTCACGGAGAACATCTAGATGAAGAGTAAATTAGTGGTTAGGAATCAAATGCACGTACAACAGAAGATTGGAAATAGGTTATTAGCAGTTACGCAATTGGTTCAAGACCATGCTGAAATTGAGATAATTTGGAAAGTGAAAAAAAAATCACAACCCAAACAAGAACATTTTAGTGTGTATTTAAACATTTCCTTCACTTCATAGGGAAAAAATAAATTCTTATTTTCTGTGCGATTCAAGTTCCGATGAATGCATGTTGCCCTGGCTCAATCATCCTGGCACTCATCTCCTGACCTCCTCTTGCAACCACAATTTCCCTGGCCACGTAGAAGGGATAGACCTAAATAACTGTACTCGGCAGCAGCTCCAGAGTACTGTGAAACTCATCACTCACTCTTCACCCAAACCACAGGACACTGCCGACTTGAGAAAAAGTTCAGGATCAGATGAGGACGACAAACTGAAACCCCAGCAAAGCTAGGAATAGAACACTGAAGATTGGAGCTGAAGAAAGCACAGAGCACCAACATAACAGGGAAGCAGGATGCCACAGGTATGCAGCTGCATGGGGAGCCAAGAAAGTTGAAATATCCAAGTATAGCAGCAAGAGTGTCGTGGAGGGTATACTTGGGTATAATGTGTATATGTACTATTTAATTTTTGATAGCAAGAATATACCCACTTTTTGATAGCATGTAATTAAAGGTATATGGAGTGCAACTACTTTTTAAATTTTGGAGGTTAAGCTCTGCTTCCAAAGCACAAAGTGACAGTTCACATGTTTAGTTGGCCTTCTGATATTTAAGGGAGTATTAGGGACCAGCCAATAAAATAGGACTGCAGCCTTTTTTGGTCCAGTACTTTCCTATGTTCCTATCTTTATCCTCCCAACCACGATTCAATTAAACCAATTTAGATAATATACAGAACGTGTGTGTGTGTGTGTGTGTGTGTGTGTGTGTGTGTGTGAGACCAGAAAATATAAATGCAGCAAAAATAGTGGAAGAAAGGAGAACTCCAATCAACTATTGGGATTCCACCCATGAAGCTGCGCACACAATCTTAACCAGTAATACATGAAAAGAATATTGGCAAAGGGTTTTGTGCGACATCCATAAAAGTCACCAAGCAACCCATCAAGCCAGATTCCTAAACTCCCCAGTGACCTTAACATTCACTGGTGCTTGGATTTCCATGAAGCATAGTCCTTCAGTACATCCCATTGAGATGGCGTCAGAAGAACACCCCCTACCAGCCAAGTTAATGTGGACTATGGCACTATTGCAGATATTCCAATCCAAGAAAATTATGTCCCTGAAACTGAGCAAGAAGAAAATAAAAATAAAAATCTCATTACCATTCTTGGCCCACTGTTATCAATTGGCTAGCACATCAATGGCAACCTCCACAGAGGTTACATACAAAACACTGACATTTTAGTGCCACAAACAGACATGATAACAAAAATAGATGAATACATACAAAAATATCCAAGAGCAAAAAGGATGGTGAGAAAATAAAAGCACAGGAGCAAAAGCCCAATAAAGAGAGATAAAAGAATGACAGCAATGAGAGGCAAGGAAATCCAACATTTTTGGTGTACCAAAATGAGGAATCCTAGATTAATAGCATTATTTGTTCTCTTACCCAAATGCATTAAAAATTGCACTACAAATGTCTACTTACCCCTATAGACTGAAACTTCATTCATGTTATGTTGAAAGCTTACACATTTATTTTCCTAGACCACATCCATAACTTCTAGCAAACTTCAACATACACAGACAAAATTGTGATATAATTCAATGTTGCTGCTAGGCTCACGTACCAGTACCAATAAATTACTAGAACAAATTGCAATTGAAATATACTTTAATGTTGAACCACTATATTTCTTGTCCAATAATTGTAATTCAGTACATTAGACCCTTCTAGCTGTTAACACTATTATACATGCCTAATATTCCTGCTTGTGCTCAAATGGGCGTTCTTGCTCGTATAGGTGCACTTTGCATTTTCTGTTATCAATACCAATTTTCCTATAGTGCCACTAATTAAGGTTATTATATTGGATGGGTGATGCTGCATCACTTGATCAGGAGGGTAACTGTACAAAATAGTACACGATAAAGAGTTCAATACCATTAACTTACAAGACTTAATAAAAAGTTGCACGCTTCGGATTGTAATAAAGATATGTAAATAAATAACATTTTATTACTCTTACTTGAATGCAATTATTAAAACAGAGTTGCAAAGCTTGTTTAAGAGTAATTCAAAATGTAGTAAAAAAATGGGGACAAAAATAACCTTTAATTTTCCATTAGGTAACTCAGAACCAATTACAGAGCCTCCAAACATTATTTTTGATCACGGTTTACACCAATTCGTAACATGCTCAGTGTTTGCAGGTGAGACAGACGACCGCTTAATGGATAAATAATTGTACAGAAGATGGCATTTTTGTTGAGATTTTTTAATGATACCAGAAACGTAACTGAAAGTGCCTGATATTAAAACATGTTCAGAATAGCCTGCCTCACAGTATCAGTGCACATTAATTGATATATATGAACCCATGATTGGTGCTGAAACTGCTGGCCATCAAAAACACCTATTTTACAAAATATTTGCATTTGTTGAATCCAAGACACAACTTTCGATCTTAAGGTTGATAAAATTAAATAAAATTTAATTTATGCCTTCCAGGTTGATGACCTGGCACTGACAGTTTGACTTTCTAAATGCAAAAATATATCAGTGCTCAAAACTGATGTTGGTCCACTACATTAGTGCAACTGGCTAGTAATTTTGTTGCGCTATACTTTCAAACTGTTACCACAGCCTAGAAGCTTAGTGCATGCTTCTCACAAATTCCTTCAAAACGCAAAAGTATATGTATATGGGTTACAATGGCCCGGATTTTGTGGTCAGTGGAGAAGCGCCGGTGCTCGCTGCTGATCTGAAAGAAAACTGCCCACAAAGATTCAGTGAGTTCTGTGGCGTCGTTTTCCCCTATTATGATGTCAATGTCATTCTGGCGCCATCTATTGGGGATTTTTAGCATCAAGGAACAGTGAAGTCATCGAGCAGGCTAAGCAGCCAATCACATTCAAGAATTTTCAAACAGCAAACCAGGAAGTGACTAGCAGGTTTTTATCATTCACTTTTTATAATTTTACATAAAGTGAAAAGATTGGGACATACACATGGATGAAGGTAGAATCTGAAATATCAAACTTTAAAAAATAAAATAAAAATTAATTAATTCTATGGAATCATGGAATGGAGAAATGTGACATTCTACAAATATAAAATTAGTTTTTCAGAGCCAGAGAGGTTGTTCAGCACTAATTATGACTTAGTATGCTACTAAAAACCCAATTACACCTCATTCAACAAGGCTTAACTTTTTCAAGGGTTTTTACAGCAAAAATAGAGTGCAAAAAATAGGCGTTCAGTCAATTCAGTAATTTCTAATTGATTTCCGTCTACGAAGACCGCAACAGCGCACCTTGGGGGGGAGCAGGGTATCACCGACAGCAACTTCAGCTTTTCCACGTTTAAACACGCATGTGCAGACTCCCAAAGTGGCCGTTTGTTGTTTGAGTAATGATGCCGAACACTGACACTTTCGCCGTAATTACAACTGCAAATTCTGGGCCGATGTTTTTCTTTATAACTGCAGAACAGATCTTTTGGGCACCTATGGGTCTTGCTATCTGGCAGTTCTGTAACTTAACTTGAGAATCCTGATAATACATGCAACATTCTGTTAAACACTTTTCTGCAATCTATTATTAAGTTGTAATCCAACAGCAACCAAGAGCTACTGATGTTTCATTTTTGTTATTGATAAAATTACTAGTAGCGGTACAACAAACTTTTACTATACTGCACAAGCCTTCTAGATGATCTCTGATCAGTTAACTCCTGGTTATACAGTTGCAAATGAACATATGGGCATCATTAATAATGAACATGACATTCTCTCCACTAAAAGTTTCCAGTCATAGCATCTGCAATTAAGACAAAGCCCCCTTTTATATTTGCTGTTTTTCAGCAGTTGGCCCAAGACAGAAGAAACTTCTAATGTTGAGTTCAATGTCTGATAACTAAAATATGAAATTTTTAAATGCAGCATAACCAAAGAGGAAGTGGTTTTAGCTTTTGGAATAGACCGTGATCATTTACTACTATAAACTCGAGCTGCTTATGACAACTCACACAGCCAAACCAGCTATTACCAATTATGGATATTAGCCAAAGTCAGCTGCTAGTGAAAAGGAATACTCTAATAAAAAAAACTTCTTAAAAGCCCAACTTTAGTCACTAGTTTTCACATTCATTTTTTTACAGATTAAAAATCAAATCCAAATAATTTGTCCTGAGACAGTCACAAGACGGCATGCAACACAGAGAAAACAGCCTGCAATTTCCTGTGTATTTGTGGCCAGAGACGTGCAAATTGGCACAAATATGCGGCCTAAAAGATTGCAGAATTTTGGGCGCAAGTGAGTTATTTCCCCTCTGGTTATGCTGTATTAAAAATTTTATTTTTAGTTATCAGACAGTGAACTCATCATTAAAAGTTTCTTGTGTCTTGGGCCAACTGCTGAAAAAAGGCAAATATCAAAAGTCTTTGTCATACCTGCAGATGTTATGACTAAGTACAATACGTCCAAATCTGAAGCTTTTATGATTGTCTATTGATCCCTCCACCCAACCCCATCTCCGCCTATAATAATAAGTCCCAGCCCCAAGTTACAGTCTTATACGCAAGTTTCTTGCAACTCTGCTGGCTCAGAAGCTCTCTTCAAATTATGACCAGATTTTCTGGCACAGCAGGAAACAAGTAATTTTCCTGGTGTTTTATTGCAACTTTGAAGCAGTTTTTTTTATTTTTTTTAAATTATCCTCACTGGCACCTGCAGTGTAGGTTTCTCGGAATTCATTTTTATGACACAAGTATAAGTCACGTTAAAAATTGAAGTGCTTCCCCAAATACACATGTTGTGCCTAATATGCATGAATGATGATTAAATGAGTTGAAACATTTTTTCATACAAAAAGAAGAAATGTGTGTGTTGGGCACTTTCCTTTGGCTTGATATGTCAGTGGGAATCGTGTAAACTATGCCAATTTTACATTTGGGTGTATTCTAATGAGATTCACAGAAAATTTGAACATAACTTTACATCGGCAGATTGGGTGCTTTTTTTTTTAATGGTTCCAACTTCCAGGTTGTGCTCACGGAGGAAACTCCCAGCCAGCATTTATTTGAATATATCCTCTTCTGCACTGATTGCTGTAAAGAGTGTCAAAATGTTAGGAATTGTTACACTTCAGATGCCGAGAGAGATAATAAGCCATAATAAATCAGTTTGTGTAATGTGTATATGAATCACATATGCTGATCCAGGTGGTTAGTAAATTCATGCTTTAAAAAAAACTTGAAACCCTTTTTGTAATGTACATTTGTACATATTTTAAAAAGCAATTATGATCCAATGGCGAGGTTCACCCTTCACATGCAGTAGATTAAAGAATATGGATTGGAATGCAATGTTTTTTTGATCTGCACCAGAGGAAAGGAAGGAAGGATGTGTGCTGCTAGTGAGGCTGGTATTCTATTATTTACAGTACAGTTTATTTTATGAATTGCTTATTTTGTGTGCATGAGAATTTGTCCCAAGGGATTCCCATTTATTTGCATAATGTTACCTTTGTATCAGCAAATTATTTCCTGCAGTATATCCTGTATTTATAGCAAATAATTTAGTGCTCCAACCTGGAGGTCCAAGGTAACGTATTCTACAAATAGCTGGGATTGCCTTGGGTGCAATACTGTGCACTCCATCACTGCAGAGATTCCACTACATTAAAGTGTTTTGGGGGAATCACAGTCTGATCTGCCTCTTCCTTATTTATCTCTTGTTCAATCTGCATAAATATCTACTGTTGTCTGCTTTCCGTCGCAACGTCGGATAATGCTGCTGAGAGATGCGGCTATCCCAAATCTTCCGAGATGGGAAGCATAGACTATTCTCACTGTAGAGAATACAAGAGATGAGGAAAAGTAAAGAAATACGGAAATCAAGTTGCAGGAGGGGAAGAGAGGAGACGGCAAAGCGCCACCATTGGCATAACATAAGGGATGGAGTGAGAAACGAGAAAATCAGAGGTAGATATGTGGAATAGCCAGATGTAACGATCTCAGATTAGATCTGCATGGATTCGAGAACTAAGAGAAAGCAACAGTAATGGAGGGGAGGGGAAAAGAGGAGAACTAAGCAGGAAACAAAGAGGGGGGGGGGGAGAAAGAGTATTTACAGGAGACGTCTGATCAAGATATAGGATCTACTTTTGTTAATTTGTTAATTGTAGCAAAAGTGTATATTAATTTCCAGTGTCCACAAAGTCTTCATTTGAATCATTTAAAAACATTTAGATACAATAGTAATTAAAAAAGAACTTAAATTTATACATTGTGCCTTTCCTCAGGACATCCCAAAGTGCTTCACAACCAATGAATTACTTTGATCTGTAGTTAGTTATAGAGACAATTGCAGCAACCAATTTGCACACAGCAAGGCCCCACAAACAACAAACAAGATCAGTTAATCTGTTTGTGATGGGGTTGAGACATAAATGTTAGCCAGGATCCTGGGAGCAATTAACATTGGGGGTGTTGTCAACTGAGTGAGACTCATGTTTCAAGGACTGGAGGCACAAACACCACTAATATAACTGTCTGTCCCACCTGTGACAGAGACTGTAATTCCCGCATTGGACAGTTCGGTCACCTAAGAACTCACTTTTAGAGTGGAAGCAAGTCTTCCTCGATTGAGGGACTGCCTATGATGATGATGATGAAAATGAAAGTTAAGATCTTGCTGAGAATTTGGCATTGTGTTTCTTCTCTTTTTAAAAAGAGAACCTTGCTGTGTCTTTTAGATTCTATGTAATAAGCCTAATCAAGAAGTTTTATCTTTTATGCATTGCTCTGATACTATATTATTTTCCACATTCAGAGGTAACGGGATAGTGGGCATTCTGTATATTCTCCAATGAGCTGTGACTGTGATTCAGGGTTAACTGTTAAATCTGTCTGTAAACCCATACATGCTGGACAAGAGGGACAGGGCTACTTATGAAAGCTGTAAACACAAGAGAAAATGTTGTGGAAAAGCCTGAACACTAAAATCTTTTTAGATGCAGCAGTGAACTACAAGTATTGCATTTTTATGTCAATATGTTGAAATTACACATTGTACTTTGAAAATATTAAAGGTTACTCAAGGACATCTATAGCTCTGCAAGTGCACTGTCAGCCAGGGAGTAGTTCATGGAATGTGTGGGTTAGAGGAGAAAAAACAAATTCAAAACAGATGAAAAAAACCTTAAAAAGCACACACTGTTATAGCTGATATAGTTATTGGCTCAATTTTCACCAGCAAAATATTATGAAAGAGCAGATTCTTGAACAGAATGCTAGTTCAAGGCTATAAATGTAATAGATAATATCTACGGCCATTGAAACACAAGTCTACAGAGGGAAAGGGGAGTAAAGAGAAACCTGAAGGAGGATGTGTCGAGGGACAGATAGCAGCAGGATAGAGGTGGAAGGTAGTCTGAGAGTAGGCATGGAGAGAAAAATGTTGTAATAGATTTTTGTGATCACAATCCATTCAGTATTATGTTCAATCTGTAGCCATTTCTGACCCGAAAGGTGCATTCAGATTCTAGTTAAGAATGTTAGATGTTTAAATAAGAAAATCCTATACAGCAATTCCAGTCTATAAAGAACTCCTTCTTTTCTAATTTAACGATTACAGTTATTAGATCACAGCAGCATTGTATCAAGTTATTTCCCTTAACATGAAGTACCACTATTTCAGGTCTTTTTTCAAACTTGAACTCATTCCAGTTTGTCTGGAAGCACCCAATTAAGCTTGTTTGGTATGAGCTAAGTGTTTCCAATTGCTGTACATCCAGGTACTTACGTCCAGACTGAGAAAAACAACAGAAATGGGGGCAGACGGGGAGGTGGATAGTTGGCGAGAATAAAGGTGAAGTCATCTTTCCATTATGCTGCTACCAAGAGAGTTACATTTTAGTGTATGTGTTTTCTTGCTATGAATTGGTATACAAGGTCACAATACAAGATTAAATTGTGTGTTATTGTCAACACCTGGAGATATGTAAAAATCAAGTAGTACTGTACAAATGTTGCCCTAATAACCTTGTGTCAAATTATTCTGCTGGTAGACAAACTATTCTTTTGTTTCCCCCTTCCCCCTACTACTATTTTTCAAATGGTTCTCCATTTACAATGATGATACAAATATGTTGGGCACCTATTAAGTACTTTTATTTTAGTTGCAAATTTGCCTCCAAGTATGTGCTAGTTAATACTGGTATGCATCAAGAGTTGCTTAAGGGGGAATTACATATGCTCAACTGGATGAACTGGACTTTTATTTCCCACTATATAAAAAGTGATGATGTAAATAGGAACAGTTTCAGGCTCCCTATGGAGCTTTGTATTTTAAATCCAGAGCAAAACAGAACAAAGTGGCTCTCAACAACTGACTTCAATTCAGATAAGCCCGCTTTTCATGGCATAAGACTGCCACTAATTTGGCAGCCCAAGTTCTAAATAATCCCAAGTTAAAAACAATATCAAAACTAATGCCATTGCCTGTTGAGTGTGCTTACTTTATCAAAAAATGAAACAACATTGATAGAGAATATAAATATTTTGGGGAGAGCCCATTATGTTTAGAATGAAATATTTTGAAATGTGATATGAGTAAGAGTTCATAGTTACAGGCATAAAGTGAATGAAAACATTACATGTTGAAAATCTAAACAATTTTTCGATATCCTGTTTCCCCAATCTGGAGTAGAAAATGGAGCAATAACTGATCTTCTCAAAACATATAATGTTTTGCCATAATGGATAAACTCTCTTGTTCATTAGTGGATAGTCTTTGTAACTTCCTTTTTTTCAGTTCAATTTTGAGTATTTAAAATATATATTGGACCTCCCTAATCCGGGACTCCCTTATCAGGCACCACCCTTCGTCCGGCATGATTCTAGTGGCCGGGGGCGCATGTGCAGAACACGGCTGACCTCCACCCCGACTTTGAGGCCTGCCGACATTCGGCCCTCCTGGGGGCCGCAACAACACGCAGCCCGCCCTGGGCACCAACCTCCTCCGCACCCCCCCCCCCCCCACCGACCTCAAGCCAATTGTCCTCCCCCCCCCCACCCACACACACCCCGCCCTCGGGCTGACCTCCCTTTATCCAGCAAAATTCCTTATTCAGCACAGGCCAGGTCCCGAGGGTGCCGGATAAGGGAGGTTTCAATCTGTACAGCTAATCAATTGCTTTCATTTGCTGAAATAATCAGGCTGTGCACTTCAAATGAAAGAACGAACTTGCATTCATATAGCACATTTTAAGACCACAGAACTTCCCAAAGCGCTCACAGCCAAGTGTAGTCACTGTTATGTAAGGCAAACAGTGCAGCCAACTTGTTACAGCAAGATTCCACACAGCAAAAGATAAATTATCAATTAATCTGCTTGTCAGTGTTTGAGGGAAAAATGTTGGCCAGAAACCAGGAAAACTCTGCTGCTCTTCTTCAAATATTGGCATCAAATCTTTTACACCCACCAAGGGGCAGACGGACCCTCAGTTTAATGCCTCAACTGAAAGACGGCACCTCCAACAACAATGCGGTAGTCCCTCAATGCCAGGATACCTGTGGCATTGCTACTGCAGGCGGGTGGAATGTGCAGCCTGTACAACAATCCAAGTAGAAAAACTGAGAGGAACATTACTGGCGCAAGATGCAATAACACAAACTCGGCATAGCTGGAACTGTTCAACTTAACAGGCTGCATCTTTCTTTCAATGTTTCTAATTCCTATCCCATTAGACATATCGGGAGTGTAATAGTTACATCCAATATAGTGATGAACAAAAGTTTCAAGTTCTATACTTTTCAGACTGAATATAAAATATATGCTAGAGATTATCTCTCGGGTGCATACAGCAAATAATCCACTCAGTACACTTTTGTTCAGTTTAATACAAGCCAGAAAGGTCCCAGATCGGATTTTTGCTTTGTGCTAAATTAATTGATGGGGTGGAAGGGAAGAAATCAGCCAGGGTAGATCAGATATTAATTCTTGTTGACAAGTGCATGTGTAGACGTCAGCTGAAGCCAATGGGAAGATCAAACTTGGGTGTGACTCCTTCATGGTAAAATGCCCGGTCAACCACGTTGCTGTGGGTCTGGAGTCACATATAGGTCAGACCAGGTAAGGACGGCAAATTTCCTTCCCTGAAGAACATTAGTCTATCCGTCCTCCAAGTCCCTTGCATCCCCCATCCTCCCCTAAAGACATGGATTTACGCTGCAAAATGGTTCACATGCCAGCTGCTGTCTGGTATTTTGCCCAAGTATAGGCCTAAGCTGCAAGACGAAGAGAAAGAGGTTGTAAGCTAGAGAACTGCTCACGTCCGCCAACCATTTGTCCAAATGAATCGTAATCAGCTACTTGTCACAGTTGTATGTTTTTGCTGTATAATTAATGTGTTATATTCCATCTTAAACTTTGATTAAACACAATATACCCACTATATTGGTTTGCACTCGAATCTGACTATCCTGACCAGAGATAGCCATAGAGGTTATTTCTAACACCATCTCCAACCTTCCTTTCCTCTCCAAAGTCCTTTAACGTGTTGTCACCAAATTTGTGCCCATCTTTGAATCCCTCCAATCCAGTTTCCACCCCTGCCACAGTATGGAAACGGCCTTGAACAAAGTCACAAATGACATCTTTTGTGATTGACAAAGGTGGACTATCCCTACTCATCCTTCTTGACTTGTCTACAGCCTTTGACATCATCCTCCTCCAACACCTCTCCACCATTATCCAGCTGGGTGGGACTGCATTCGCCTGGTTCCATTCTTATCTACCTAATCGTAGCCAGAAAATCTCCTTCAATGTGTTCTTTTCCCACTCCCGCATTGTTATCTCTGGGGTCCCCCAAGGATCTATCCTTGGCCCCATCCTATTTCTCACTTACATGCTGCCCCTTGGCGATATCATTCAAAAACACGGCGTCAATTTCCAAAAGTACGACACCTAGCTCCAACCTCACCACCACCTCTCTCGAACCCTCCAAGGTCTCTAAATTGTCACACTGCTTGTCCAACATCCAGTATTTTTCTCTAATTAAATATTAGCAAGACCGAAGCCATCGTCTTCGGACCCGTCACAAACTCCTTTCCCTAGCATCTGTCTGAGGCTGAACCAGCAAAAGTTGTCATATTTGACCATATATCGTGACGTAACTAAGACCGCCTATTTGACGGAAAAAAAATCAAAGAGCAAGTTATTATTTAAATGGTGAAAGATTGCAAAGTGCCGCAGTACAGCGGGACCTGGGGGTACTTGTGCATGAAACATAAAATGATAGTATCCCGGTACAGCAAATGATCAGGAAGGCCAATGGTATCTTGGCCTTTATTGCAAAGGGGATGGAGTATAAAGCAGGGAAGTCTTACTACAGCTACATAAGGTATTGGTAAGGTCACACCTGGAATACTGCGTGCAGTTTTGGTTTCCATATTTAGGAAAGGCAGTTCAGAGAAGGTTCACTAGGTTGATTCCGAGGATGAGAGGGTTGACTTATGAGGAAAGGTTGAGTAGATTGAGCCTAGAGGAGGAGGCGGCGACAGTCCGGGGTCGGAGGCCTATAAAAAGGCCGTGAGTTCAGGAGTTCGGCAGCGTCAAGGAGGCGGCGACAGTCCTGGGTCAGAGGCCTATAAAAAGGTCGCGAGTGCAGGAGTTCGGGCAGCGTCGAGAAGGAGGCGATAGTCCAGGGTCGGAGGCCTATTAAAAAAGCCATGAGTTCAGGAGTTCGAGGAGGCCGCCAGCTGGTGCAGCTACAGGGAGAAGGCAAAAAAGTAGAAAGAAATAGAAAGGTGACATCACAGCCAAGGGGGTAAGTAATTGGCTGGTGATTGGTGAGTAGTTTTTCTTTTTTCTCTTCTATAACAGCGAGTAAACTTTAGCATTGTTGTTGCCAATTTAAGTGCATCTAAGGGTTAAGTCATGGCAGAAGAGCTCGGTCACATGCTATGCTCCTCCTGTACCATGTGGGAACTCAGGGGCAGTTCCGATGTCCCCGACGACTAGGTGTGCGGGAAGTGTATCCACCTCCAGCTCCTCACGGTCTGCGTTGCGGAATTGGAGCTGAGGGTGGATTCACTCTGGAGCATCCACGATGCTGAGAATGACGTGAGCAGTGAGTGTAGCGAGTTGGTCTTACCACAGGTGAAGGGTCCACAGCCAGATAGGGAATGGAAGACCAGCAGGAAGAGCAGTGCAAGGAAGGTAGTGCAGGGGTCCCCTGCGATCATCCCCCTGCAAAACAGATACACCGCTTTGAGTACTGTTGAGGGGGATGACTCATCAGGGGAAGGCAGCAGCAGCAAAGTTCATGACACCGTGGCTGGCTCTGCTGCACAAGAGGGCAGGAAAAAGAGTGGGAGAGCGATAGTGATAGGGGATTCAATTGTAAGGGGAATAGATAGGCGTTTCTGCGGCCGCAACCAAGACTCCAGGATGGTATGTTGCCTCCTTGGTGCAAGGGTCAAAGATATCTCGGAGCGGGTGCAGGACATTCTGAAACAAAAAACATTAAACCGTGCCCCCGATCTGGGGAATGAATCCCAAAAAGTTAGTTTGCAGGTGCAGCAGGTAATCAGGAAGGAGAACGGAATGTTGGCCTTCATTGCGAGAGGGATGGAGTGCAAAAGCAGGGAGGTCCTGCTGCAACAGTACAGGGTATTGGTGAAGCCGCACCTGGAGTACTGCGTGCAGTTTTGGTCACCTTACTTAAGGAAGGATATACTAGCTTTGGAGGGGGTACAGAGACGATTCACTAGGCTGATTCCGGAGATGAGGGGGTTACCTTATGATGATAGATTGAGGAGACTGGGTCTTTACTCGTTGGAGTTCAGAAGGATGAAAGGTGATCTTATAGAAACATTTAAAATAATGAAAGGGATAGACAAGATAGAGGCAGAGAGGTTGTTTCCACTGGTCGGGGAGACTATAACTAGGGGGCACAGCCTCAAAATACGGGGGAGCCAATTTAAAACCGAGTTGAGAAGGAATTTCTTCTCCCAGAGAGTTGTGAATCTGTGGAATTCTCTGCCCAAGGAAGCAGTCGAGGCTAGCTCATTGAATGTATTCAAATCACAGATAGATAGATTTTTAACCAATAAGGGAAGCGGGTGGGTAAGTGGAGCTGAGTCCACGGCCAGATCAGCCATGATCTTGTTGAATGGCGGAGCAGGCTCGAGGGGCTAGATGGCCTACTCCTGTTCCTAATTCTTATGTTCTTATGTTCTACTCATTGGAATTCAGACGAATGAGAGTTGATCTTACCGAAACGTATAAGATTATGAGGGGGCTTGACAAGGTGGATGCAGAGAGGATGTTTCCACTGATGGGGAAGACTAGAACTAGAGGGCATGATCTTAGAATAAGGGGCCGGCATTTAAAACAGAGATGAGAAGAAATTTCTTCTCTCAAAGGGTTGTAAATCTGTGGAATTCACTGCCTCAGAGAGCTGTGGAAGCTGGGACATTGATTAAATTTAAGACAGAAAGAGACAGTTTCTTAAATGATAAGGAGATAAAGGGTTATGGGGAGCGGGCAGGGAAGTGGAGCTGAGTCCATGATCAGATCAGCCATGATCTTGTTGAATGGCGGAGCAGGCTCGAGAGGCCATATGGTCTACTCCTGTTCCTATTTCTTATGTTACATTGCCTGTCTCTGTCTGTGTCTCAGCTCATGTGTCAATATTCCAACGCACTTCTGGCTCACCCCCCACATTCTACGCTACGTAAACTTGAGGTCATCCAAAACTCAGCTGTTCGTGTCCTAACTTGCGCCAAGTCCTGTTCACCCATCACCTTTGATGATCTACATTGGCTCCTGGTTAAGCAAAGCCTAAATTTCAAAATTCTCATCCTGGTTTACAAAACCCTTCATGGCCTCGACCCTCCCTATCTTTGTAAACTCCTCCAGCCCCCTACTAACTCCCTCTCCACCTCTCTTTCCTCCTTTAAGATGCTCCTTAAAACGTACCTCTTCCTGCCCTAATTTCTACTTATGTAGCTCGGTGTCAAACTTTTGTTTTATAATACTCCTGTGAAGCGCCTTGGGTCGTTTTACTATGTTAAAGGTGCTATATAAATACAAGTTGTTGTTAATTATCAATGATCCACACAATACATCTTACATTCATTAGTTCATGCAAGAGACATGAGCTTCAAAATAATATTAAGTGAACAAAGCTTCACAGCACCAAAGTTTTGTTAGAACTTTCCTTACAAGGAAGGTATTTATGCCATCAGTTTGGAATTATTCATTTCATACAATCAGAGTCAGGGGCCAGCACTGCATGAATAATGTATGAATAAGATATTGATCTTCCATTGAAAAGAAAAACTTTTAAAATGAAAGCACATTACAGGGTTAAAAAAGTCAGTTTTCAGTGTCAACTATTTTAATTAAAAAAATTAAAACTAAAGTTTATGAAGCTTTGCACCTTCAAATTGTATAGTTTTGTTAAAAAATAGTACACTTTATACAAGAAAACACAAATGGTTATTAGTTGCTTTAGAAAAAGCTCAATGCCACTCATTTTATGTGGAATCCAGTTGCACACCAGACTAATTCCATCTGTACAAATCACAGCAACTGCGCAGTGTTTGCATTCATTCTTCCGGCCCACTGCCTTGATTTGTGCAAATTGTCTTATTTGACTCCTGATTATTACACAAAATCTTCCAGAAAAAAAGCTCATCCAAACCATCGTATTCCCAGGCAGATCATTATTTACCATTGATGAGCTGGAAATGATTACATCCTGTTGGAGGTATACAGTAACTCCAGTTAATCATTAATTACCGGCTCAGGTTTCATCTTGTACACAGAGTTCTATACATCTAACCATGGCTCGATCTCATGTACAAGAATACAGTTTTTACCACTTGTTTTAATTAGGAGTATACCACCAAATTTTAGCAATTGAATTCAGCTAGGAAAAAGATGAATTGCATTTCATAAACAATTGCATTTTTAATGACAGTATGCATGAATGACCGTTAATAAAGGAATGCCCCACTTAATAGAACTGGTTAGGTTTATGTACTGTAAACAGATCAGCATTTCTTTTGAAATAACTTGACTCAGACTTAATGTTACCTGCCCCCGTAAAATTACGCAGAGAGAAATTATGGCCCAAAAATTGCGGTCAGAGGCTTCCCTCGGGCGGAGGCCTTTGATCGCAATAATTTTTACGAAAGTACCTGGTCTTCCCAGAGGTTCGGCGACTTGTGGTCCTGGGGCTCTACGCGAAGGTCAGCATAGGGGACCACGTATCCCAGGATCGTACTGGCTTCATACTGATCTCTCGAATCACGTAGGCAGGCTTAACCTATCAGAGTAGGGGGATCCCCTGTCACACTTATAGTAATTCCGTATATACACGGAACGGCGCTAAGTATGAATGAGAATACCCCCAGAAACAGAAACAACGAAAATAAATGTATTTTTTGAATTAAAAAAAAATGTATAGCAAGGCTAAAAAATAAACATACCTTATTGGACAAGGTTTTTAATATATAAATGAGTGGCAACATTTTAGTTTTCTATTTTTGTTGTAAAATTCTTATGCTGGTAAAAGCAGTACTTATTTCTGCTTTTACCAGCGTAAGAATGTGAAGGACATTTGCTGGGCAGGAGTTGGGCAAATAGCCCAACTCTCCATCCACGGAGACCCTTTTCCTTCAACTGTGTGCGATCTGTCAAAGGGATTTTTGATAGATCGCAAGTGCCGGGTTTCGGCGCATACCTAAACCTGCAACTTGTGAGGACCCCACGGGTGCATGCGCAATTTTTGTCCCTATAACTCATACTGGGAGTTTATTTTTGCTATAAATCTCACTGTAACTCTTAGTTTGCTTGGTAAGTGTATTATTATTCACAATTGGAGATATTTTCCCCATGGTTACATTATAAAACTGGAACTTCCCTTTTTAACCATTTCCCCAAAAGACACAAAGCCCAAAATCTAATTGTATGCCAAGTTTTGTCTACAACCGTTTAGTGTATTGAGTTCTGTGAATTTACATTAACCTGAACAGCATATGCAAATTTGAAGGTCTTTGCTTGGGAAAATAGTACAGCTGCGGCTGAAATCAGATAGCACAATGTTAATCACCAATAAAATAGATAATCTAAATCCTTACACTATAGAGAAATACAGAAAATTCTAATTATCAAATTGAAGTAGGGATTATACTGCAGGTACCATAAAAATCTGCATTATCAAAGTCTGGTTTTCGTTTTGTAAAATAAATTAAGAGCTAAATATACTGAAGAAAGAATGTGGTCCACATGCTTGCTGGTGTAGTTGAAGGAAAATGGGAACTTGCTATATGGACAAAATATGTACTCATGCAGCCAAAAGCTTCAATGTAATTCACAGCCTGTACTGTAACTTCTTGTGTTTTGGAATGCTCCCACATTACTGACTTTGGCTAGACAACACAAAATCCAAGACCAAGTACACTATACATTTTATTTTGGGATCTAACTTTTTACATTCCTCAATATTATGAAGCTATTTTTTTTTTTTAAAAAACACCAATACAAATTATTCATCCTCAATAGAATTTATTGAATAAACCACTCATTATAAATTATTAAGTGACGCACTTCTTGTCCATGTTATACCTATTTCCCGAGTCACTATTTTTGAGTCACACTTTTTATATCAACGTACCAAAGTTGATATTACTAAAAATTGCATCTTCACTTTTTATAATGGCAAAATCCAATCTGCCTGCTTTGCTGCAATTGCAGGTTTCTGGGTAATAGATAAGCACTGCTGCACTCAGTCCCAACCCCGGGTCTCCCTCATCCTCTGATCTGAGAAAAAATTACTGAAAAACATTAGGGTGTCCCAGTTTCATTCCTCACTCGGCTTTACAGCCTATCAACTGACACCTCGAACCCCATTGAAGCTCTTTCTGCACCCAGCCCCATTCATGCTCCTCAGGCACTCACAAAAAATGTTCCACTTCCAGCCCCTGCAACATCTGAATACCAACTCTGGTAAAGCTTTGTTTGCCTAGCTCCCGGCTTGTTCCTCGAGTTACCAGTACTCCCCTTTTTACCTCTTTTTTTCTTAATTCACTCTTAACCCATCCTCACCCCAACCAGTTCTTTTTTATGTTCTGCCCCAGGTCTCAACTCCTTTTTGGCTTTTTTTCTGATTATCTGGCCCCACACTAACTAAACCTCCACTTTTTGTGTCTTTCTTTTGTTTTCTGGTACCACTTGACTTTTTGTTGTCACATGGCTTTGCTCTTAACATCGCATTGTGGCTTTTTTGCTGTATTTTTTGAATACCTGCCCCCGTTCTTTGGTTAATTTTTTTCTCAGTCCCACTTTTATTAAATCCCTTTTCACTACCTCTTTTTTTTTAATCCTATTAGGCACTGTTCTATTTGCTTGCCTGCTGCACTTCTTCCACCCAAACACCTATTCCACACTATA
Source organism: Pristiophorus japonicus (assembly GCF_044704955.1). Lineage (NCBI taxonomy): Eukaryota > Metazoa > Chordata > Chondrichthyes > Pristiophoridae > Pristiophorus > Pristiophorus japonicus. The sequence continues at coordinate 193,292,715 of NC_091982.1, read as the reverse complement.
ATTTTTTGTTCCCGCATGATGTTCCACACTATCTTTTAAATCCCTAATAAGCACATCTATCCCACCCCACTTAATTTATCCTACACCCTAATCAAATTCTTTCAAGCCAAATAACCGATTCTCACAACCACATTGGTCTGGATTTTTGCTGTAATAATAACAGCGAGACTATCAGCGCTCGCCATTATTAGAGTAAATCTGACAGCAATATATTGGGTCCACACCAGTTAAATGCAGAAATCCAGAAGTTGCTGTCAGAGATACCTTGTTCCTCCACAGGGTGCGCTGATGCAGTCCTCGCCGATAGACTCGGCATTGAAATCACTGTAATGGCATGAACTTGCTGTACTTACCCACTCATCATCATCATAGGCCGTCCCTCGAAACGAGGATGACTTGCTTCCACGCCAAAAAAAGGATGAGTTCACAGGTGTTTCGAATGATGGACCCGAACTACATCCTCATAGGTGGAAGATGTTTGTGCGTGGATTTTTTTGAACATGTGGTGGCCGTTGCACACCAGACACCACATGGGCTTGACAGAACTAGGTCTTGGTCCAGTGGCAAGGATGACCCAAGACGACTGGAGACCAGCTCTGCTGCATGGACCTAGTGTGTACACATATCAAAGTGTGGACTGGCCCCTGGGTCCCCGGCCCCGAACCCACGCCTCCCCTGGCCCCCGATCACATCCCTCCACAGTCTCTTGCCGCTCCTGCACCCCGACTTACCCACTAGTTCCGCACTAAAGACTCCTGAAAAAGTTTAACGGGGACTAAGTGACAATTAACTCTTTGGCCCTGAAAAATTAATTTTGACATGAAGTCTCATTCCGTAAGAGAATTTATGTTGCAAGATTATTTTTAAAAATTTTAATTACTTTTTCTTTTAACTTTGTCTTTTTTATCTCTTCCCCCATTATCCCATCTGTATTTCCCAATCTTTATTTTACTTTCTCTACATTATTTAAATCTAATTTATACTTCCTGGTTTGGACTCTGCGTGTCTCAGTGATGATTCTTGAATCTGATTGGTTAAAGCGCCTCAATGTTTCTTGCCCTATCCAAAGATGCCACCGATTCCCTGAAGAGGCCGCCACACTGGAACAGACGCCTGATGACTGGAAGTCTCCGCTGTAAAGCCAGTCAAATCTTTGTGGGCAGCTGCCAGCGAGGTGAATGGCGAGTGTCGTTCCTTTACTGCTGACTGCAAAATCCGGGCCAACATCTCACCTAGGTAATGAATGCCACACCAAATCCAATTTCTTCCAAAACACTATACCTTTGTACTTGCCATAGGCCATGTCATAGGGGATCTTTTAGTATTATCACATTATGAAACCAGATATACATTTCCAATTATTTATTTTTATTTTATTACCTAAATCAAGTTTTTGAGACAGTTCATTGAAACACTAAAGCAAAAGTCTGAGTTTGAATCGCAAGAGTTGCAGGGAGAGTAATTGATTAATTGCCATTATGCTTTTCCTGGCACCAGGCTTAATATTGACACTTCTACATTTAAATTGAGGTATTGGGAGAGCCACACTTAAACCAAAACTGATGACCATTCTCTGTTCGCTGTGGTTGGTGTCGACATTTCAATTCAAGGCCAGTTTTCTTTCCCTGTAGACCGTGTAATGTGCATGTCCACACATCTTACAGCTCTATACACAAGGTGGGTGGGTAGGGATACTAAGACAGATACATCCTGGGTTTTGAGCCACAGAAAGTAGCATTGTGAATAAACCTTTTTGTCCATTTAATGTCTCACTTTCATCCTCATCACTTTTAGACGAGCCACTTGCTCAGTAAATGCCTCCTTCAGGTAGAGCATGAGCTGCCTGAATCATGCACCCATCCCTTCCCCCAGATCGGGGGGGCACGGTTTAACGTTTTTTGTTTGCTCCCAAAAGAGTTCATGCACCCATCCATATAGACACCACTATTGGGAAACCACTTAAAGTATCTCGATCCATCAAGATGCAAAATAGCACCATAAAGCAAGAACCCAGGTGCACTGCACCAACTCTGTGCTTTAAAAGGCTAATACAGGAAGCTCCAATGGCTCACAGAAATCTGGGTATACAATACTCTTGGATCTCCAGAGATTGGGTTCTTTATACTTGCGAGTACCATTGACAAGAAAATCGCATGTCTGCCATTCACAGCACTCTCTCAAAAGTAAAAGTGCCTGAACATTGACAAAGGCCTAATCGGCCCTTTCAGCCCTGGGTGGCACGTGGAAGAGAGGTTAGTTAATTGCAGTTTCTCTAGCTTTGTTAACAACTCAGATGCAATGGTGGCAATTTCCTTATTGGCTCCAGTAACTATTCATCTTCAAGCAATTACCTTTCTAAATACTTGTTTACTTAAATTTGCAAATTGATACTTCAGTCTTTCAGCAGTATTATGCAGTCTCAATAAATGTACACTATATAGAAGACTTAAGCATTTATAACATGACGTGACAGATTACTGGGCAACATTAGAGTTAAAGCAGCATATGCAATTTCTATTCAGCACAAGAGCAACAAAGGCAGGTTAATGAGGCAAGTAAACTAGTAACTACTTATTTTGGACCAGTGATTAAGTTAAAACTTTAATCCTCCAATTTACACATATTGGTACTTAAATTAAACACATTAAAATTAGTATTTGATGTTTAGCCTACAGGTACCCTGTATAACATTTCATCAACTATTTACAGCATGTTTTAACGTGCCCCCAATTTTATTTATTGGGCCAATATGCTGGAGAATCAAGTCCAGTTGTCCTAGTTCTTGCTCAGATGCAAGCTTTCAAATTGAATTGACAAAGTCTCACGGGTGACTGCCAATTCAAGTCACCTCAACGAAGTAATCTCACAGCACTTCAGCTTTGCATCTTAGATGGAAAGTAGTATGTGTACTTAAATCTTTGTTTGAGAAAATTGGGTGGTGCTTTGAATTAAGCAGTGGCCTTTCAGCTCTGTGATCTTGATTCAAATCTTACCCAGTAAATAATCTGCTCCATCAGTTCTGTGAGGTTCGAAGTGAAATGTTAAGGCAGAAGAAATGGAGCAAGTAACTTCACTACATCTTAACTGGGAGTGCATGAGGCTTACAATGGCAAGTATTCTATTCTCCAGCAAATAATCGCCAGCGCCCACCTCATTAAAAAATATATATTTTTCACATTACCAGTGATGCAGGTCAGCTCTTCGGAAACATCAAAAAATTTAACCTGCTTTCAGATTCTTGTGATTGTAATGCAAGCTCTTATGCGCTGAGATCCACGTTCCCTGACCAGGGAGCAATGTGCAGCAACCAAAATAAAAGAATGCTGCCAGTTCATACTGTCCTACACAGGAACCAACTTCAAACCATTAGCTGTGATAGAACAGGCCCACAACAGTCACTTAAAACTGGACATTTATTATAAAGACACGACTCCACTGTTGTGTAGTGTAGACTCTCTAAAACTACCCACAACATCCTGTGCTGGAGGTACTGGGCAGAAATGGTGCACGGGGTAAATCAGTACTGTACCTGGATACCGAGAACTAAACATGGTTAACATAGGTCCATTTTGTGCTTTACACTAGATGTACTTCCATTCAAACTTCCTACAAAGTCAGATGTACTCGCACAAATATGGACAATGCCAAGAATTTGCCATCACCCAAAAGGAATAAGTAGTCCTGTTTAGCAGCCATCATCCAGTTGGGGATTGCCACAAACTTAGCTTAACTACTGCATTAACTTACCGTAGATAGCTGTGCATTAAGAAACCACAGTTACACCAATTATTAATAGCTCACCTATGAAGTAACCAGATACTTTTCCCAGCTTCTTCCGAGCCCTTCTCCTTCCAATTGTGATTTTTATAATATGAAAAGTCTCACTTTTCTTTCTAACACCTAACACAATCACTCCTTTCAATTCTTTGAGTTGTGCCGATTTAACCACAATTCATAAACCATATCCCCAACATAGGCCAATTTAAGACCATTGTTCACAATAACTGATTTGAGATGGAGCCACTGGAGCACTGGAACTGCCACTTCTAATCAAAGTAAATTGCTTTTGAAATGAACCAAGCAAGCATGAAGAAATGTTCAAACAAATAACTAACCACATGACTGGAAGCTGAGCTGTGATTGTATGATCTTTCTCCATGCCAAAGACGTCAACAGTACATTTTAAGGTGTCAACTTTCTAAAGCACAATTTCTGCCTTTTGTTGAAATTTTATATTAAATATTCAATTTTGGGGAGGGGTGGGGGAGGAGGGGGCGGAATGGATGGGAGAAGGAGCAACGCTTTGCTGGAAAATACATTTCAGAAGACTTTAGTGCATTTAAAAATGCTAATTTACTTTTAGCATAAGTACAAGTAGAAGTGTTCCCAACTCGGTCACGAATTGAAATTTTAAGGACTGAAACATTTTCTGTAGTTGTAATAAGCACTCTCAAGGATGATGAAAACACTCAAGTTATTTCAAGGGCCAAAATGTAACTCTTTACAAATATGTCTACAATCTCGAGAAGGTAAAACCTATTTCCATATTGTAACCAACAGCTATTGTAAGGATCTATGCCAGGTTCATCTTATACATCCAAGGCAACTGATGCAGTTATACACGAAGTTTGGAAATACAAAAATGTTTCCACCTGTAGTCATGGGTGTACAAACTCTTTCAGTCCTGCAGTAGCATTTCTGCATTAAAATAAAAACAAATACTGTGAATCTCTAACTCTATTTTTTCTCCAGCTTAGTACTGCTGAAAATAAGCTTAGTTAAAAATCATCAATCTGCTTAAAAGAAAAAAAAAATAACCAAACGCACTTATATAGTGCCTTCCTTTTCCTCAGGACACCTCAAAGCACTTCTGAAGTGTAGTCACTGTTGTAATATAGGCAAGCGAGGCAGTCAATTTACACGAGTGTTTGTTTAGTTTGAATTGCTGAATTCTAGCATTTGTGCACCTGTTCACACTGCTGAACCTGATCCCAGTAGCAGAATCATAGATCATTTTTGAGGTCTAAGATTCTGCCACCAGGATAAGTGGCTTTCACAAATAGCAATGTGACAGATAACCAAATCATCTATTTTAGCAATGTTGGTTGAGGGATAAATGGCCAGATACTAGGTGGACCTACTAATCTTTTTTAAATAGCGCTATGGGATCTTTTAAGTTCACCTTGGTTATTAATGCCTCACCCAACAATGCAGCATTCACTACCACACCCAACAATGCAGCATTCACTACCACACCAAAGTGTCAGTTTAGATTATGTTCTCAAGTCTTTGGAGTTTATCTTTGTTGAAGTCCAGAATGAACAGATAATATGTTCTTTGGTTGAGGTGAATACATAAAATGGGTGTGATGGGCAGTCTAGAAACTTGTTATAATATCCATGAATGAGAAAGGAGTTAGAGAAACTTAAGTATACTCAAGATAAGAGATCCACAGATGGGACTGGAGCAGGGAGTGTAGGGCCAGAGTACTATGGGAGTAAGGGATGAGAGAGTGGGGTAATAATCTGGAAGCACTCAGGAGAGGGGACAATTGCGGCTTTTGAGGACTCAGGAGTGTGGGAGCACGCAAGAGAACTGGGGCAGTGAACATTTAAGAGAACACGCAGTGAAAACTTGGGGGAGAAGAGCAGTAAGTATTTGGGCTGAGCCCTTTGCAGGTGAAGGAACATGTAGCAGTAATCAACGCCACTCATTTGTGGTTTACAGAGAAAATAGACAATCACAAAATTTGATCCTAAAACATAATTTTTAAAATCCAGGAATCCAATGCAGTAAAAACAGAATGTGACTTAGAGTTCCCATAAATCAGTGCTGCTGATAAACTGAGTTACACGGCACAACTCGCTGACTGTTCTAAAACAGTATATCCTGTAACTCACCGAATGGGATAGGCAGAGGAGTGAGTCCTGGTATCATGTATCATGGGGTATGGAGAGAAAGCAGGAAAGGGTACTGAAGTGAATGATCAGCCATGATCTTATTGAATGGTGGTGCAGGCTCAAAGGGCCGAATGGCCTACTCCTGCACCTATTTTCTATGTAGCACTGGGGAGGGCGTCTCCATGAACTGGTAGTACTAAGTAAGGTGGGGGAGGAGTGGTAGCAGAGGGAAAGGCTGTGGTTTGGGAGCACTGGTGGATGGTCGTATAATCTGCAAGCACTGAGATTCTAGCTGAGTCTCAGTGCTTGTAGATTACACAGCCACACCAGTGATCCTACCTCTACAGTGAAAGTGTCCACTAACCAGCTGCAAAATCTGGGCCATTATCACAATTGCTGAGAAGTGAACAGGATATGTTATCATCCATCCATTCACTATTTCACTCATCAGATTGTATCAAATTAAAATATACAGGAACTCCACAAAAGGTGCCTAGCAAGTAGGAAAAGTTGGAAAGCTAATCTTTCACTGACACTGGCTCGGGTTACTTGTATCATGCAAAACAAGTAGCAATGGACTCGGTCTCTGTTTTGCACTGATAAATCTGACCCACTTATCGGGCAGCAGAATCTTTGACCTCGAAAGTGGATCTATCATCCTGCCATTGGGATCAGGTTTTGCAGTGTAAACAGAGCAGCTGGTGCACGGATGCTACAATTCGACCATTCAAACTAAATAAACAACCACGTAAAAGTACAATTTACAAAAGCCTTCACATTAATACTTCCTTTGAGCGAGGTGGTCAGCTACTCCTAGTATAAGAGAGCCTATCATTCCAACTTTGCTCCACTTTGTAAAAATAAACAGTACAGTAGTAGACTTCTACAGTATAGCTCCAATATAATTAAACAGTGGAGCGGATCAAACTTCAATTTTGAGGAATGAATTTTGAGACAGACTTTATATCAAGGAACAAAGCTATTTAAGCAATTAAATATATCTAACCTAAATAGCAAGACATAGCTGTGCTCAGTTAACTTGAGCTATTTAGTAAATAATAATAACTTTTATTTATATAGTGCCTTTAACGTAGTAAAATGTCCCAAGGCGCTTCACAGCAGTGTTACAAGACAAAACAAGACACCGAGCCACTGGACAGTAAACTAAATATTAATGAATTTAGTGCTACACCAATTATTTTCATATTTATAATCAATTGATAGAGATACATAAACCCCCCAAAAAATACTTAACTCTGCATTTTAACATTTTGCAATGATGTACTGACGTGGATAGAGAGCTGGTTAGCAGACAGGAAGCAAAGATGGGAATAAACAGGTCCTTTTCAGAATGGCAGGCAGTGACTAGTGGGGTGCCGCAAGGTTCAGTGTTGGGACCCCAGCTATTTACAATATACATTAATGATTTAGACAAAGGAATTGAATGTAATATCGCCCAAGTTTGCAGATGACACTAAGCTGGGTGGCAGTGTGAGCTGTGAGGAGGATGCTTAGAGGTTGCAGGGTGACTTGGACATGTTAGGTGAATGGGCAAATACATGGCAGGTGCAGTATAATGTGGATAAATGTGAGGTTTTCCACTTTGGTGGCAAAAACAGGAAGGCAGATTATTATCTGAATGGTGACAGATTAGTGGGGAGCGGGCGGGTAAGTGGAGCTGAGTCCACGGCCAGATCAGCCATGATCTTGTTGAATGGCGGAGCAGGCTCAAGGGGCGAGATGGCCTACTCCTGTTCCTAATTCTTATGTAAAAGGGGAGGTGCAGTGAGACCTGGTACATCAGTCACTGAAGGTAGGCATGCAAGTACAGCAGGCAGTAAAGCAAGCAAATGGCATACTGGCCTTCATAGCGAGGGGATTGGAGTATAGGAGTAGGGAGGTCTTACTGCAGTTGTACAGGGCCTTGGTGAGACCACACCTTGAGTATTGTGTACAGTTTTGGTCTCCTAATCCGAGGAAGGACGTGCTTGCTATTGAGGGAGTGCAGCGAAGGTTCACAGACTTCCCGGGATGGCAGGACTGACATATGAGGAAAGACTGGATCGGCTACACTTATACTCACTGGAATTTAGAAGAATGAGAGGGGATCTCATCGAAACGTTTAAAATTCTGACGGGTTTAGACAAGTTAGATGCAGAAAGAATGTTCCCAATGTTGGGGAAGTCCAGAACCAGGGGTCACAGTCTAAGGATAAAGGTAAGCCATTTAGGACCGAGATGAGGAGAAACTTCTTCACCCAGAGAGTGGTGAACCTGTGGAATTCTCTACCACTGAAAGTTGTTGAGTCCAGTTCATTGGATATATTCAAGAGAGAGTTAGATGTGGCCCTTACGGCTGAAGGGATCGGGGTATGGAGAGAAGGTTGGGGTGGGTTACTGAGGTTGATCAGCCATGATCATATTGAATGGCAGTGCAGGCTCGAAGGGCCAAATGGCCTGCTCCTGCACCTATTTTCTATGTTTCTATGTATGAACATCAAGCTGAATAAATTCCAGCTCACTTACTTATGTATTCAGGTAGTATGTCAACTGTGAATCTATTATATATTAAAAACAGCAAGTGGTTTCAAAATTCTATGCGAACATTCAACATCGCCTCCAGTGCAGCCTTCGGCCGCCTGAGGAAAAGTGTGTTCGAAGACCAGGCCCTCAAATCTACCACCAAGCTCATGGTCTACAGGGCTGTAGTAATACCCGCCCTCCTGTACGGCTCTGAGGCACGGACGATGTACAGAAGACACCTCAAGTCGCTGGAGATATATCACCATCGATGTCTCCGCAAGATCCTGCAAATCCCCAGGGAGGACAGGCGCACCAACATCAGTGTCCTTGTCCAGGCTAGCATCCCCAGCATTGAAGCAGTGACCACACTCGATCAGCTTCACTGGGCAGGCCACATAGTTCGCATGCCAGACACGAGACTTCCAAAGCAAGTGCTCTATGCGGAGCTCTTTCACGGCAAACGAGCCAAAGGTGGGCAGCGGAAATGTTACAAGGACACCCTCAAAGCCTCCCTGATAAAGTGCGACATCACCACTGACACCTGGAAGTTCCTGGCCAAAGATCGCCCTAAGTGGAGAAAGTGCATCCGGGAGGGCGTTGAACATTTCAAGTCTCAACGCCGAGAGCGTAAAGTGATCAACCACAGGCATTGGAAAGAGCGTGCAGCAAACCAGTCCCACCCACCCCTTCCTTCGGCGACTGTCTGTCCCACCTGTGACAGAGTCTGTGGCTCTCGTATTGGACTGTTCAGCCACCAAAGAACTCACTTCAGGATTCCGAGGATGGGTATTGATGCCTATTGCACCTGCTTGTGACACTGTAAGCATAATGTTATACTACCTAACATTATGTGACCATCAATCAACTGAAACTCAAGCTCTTTATATCTCAATTGCAACTGTAGTGCTCAACATTCACCAAAGGATGGTGCTATAGCAGTGCATTCCTTGAGAATGTCAGCCAGCTTGCCAAGAATAAAGGCAATTCTACAGTTCATGGCACACGTGTTTTCATGTTCTCCTGCTTTCTCAAGAGTACCATAGGTTCCACTCCTGGGGCCCACTTTGCGCGCCAGTCCTTACGCGCAATACTGCCACTGCTGATGTGCCTCTCCCCTCCACCCCCACCCCGCAACATATGTGAAGTGATCAGCACAGCCAATGTGCCTTTCTGCCTGCTGCTGGCTTGTTTGCTCGCTCACGGGCCTGCCATCTAGTCTTCCACTGCTTCGACTGTCACTCATTGCCACCCCACCTCTACCTCATCATCATCATCATAGGCAGTCCCTCGGAATCGAGGAAGACTTGCTTCCACTCCTAAAGTGAGTTCTTTGGTACCTCACAGCCCTACGCTAACTAGACGAAAAGCCAACTGCCGGTGCTGTATCTTCCTGTTCCTGCCGATCAGTTTCCCCGATAACCTCAATCTTCATTTAATTGTCCCCAGAATAACCCAGTATTTCATTTTCCTATGAAACCATAACATTTATTTAATTAATTCACCCCTCTTTCCACTGCCCTATCCCCAAGCTGCCCTGAACTTTAATTTATTTTGTTGACTGAAGCCTAGGCTTTGATGTGCAAAGATCCTTTCAATTTATTGATGCCACATTTACCCAACCTATTTAATTATTTTCTGACACTATTGTCTATTTTTTTTGGTACAGTTTCTTTCAATTCTTTAAGTCTTTTTTAATTCACATTTAATTAATTTTTTTCATTGTCATTTTTATTTGGAACTACCTTGCCCTCTTTCCCTATCATCGTCTCCCCTTTCTGGTCACATCCTCTTCCCCCCTTTCCCACTCTGCCTGTCCTTTTACCCCTCTCCCCAACCATCTGCCTGTGCTCTTTCCTCTCTCCGATCTCTCTCCCAACACAATTTCTCTCCCCCTTCCTTCAACTTCGCCCCTTTGTCTTCCTCTATCCCTCACTCAACTTTTCAAGCTCCTCCTGATTTCTCCTCGCCCTTCGCTCTTCCCCAGCCAATTCATTCTCCCCCTATTCTATTCCCAATCGAAAAGCGCCACAACTGTGTGGGCCAGGTTCAGACCACCTGTTCAGCATTTTTGCATGTTTGTATTATTAAAAATGGTAGATAGGGATCAGAATATTCCATTTCAAAATGCACTGAAAACCCCCATGTCAAAACTGTCTTTCTGACATTGTCCCATTATATATTACTTGCAATGCCCATTGGGTATGTAGGTGAAGCTGTGATAATGTTAAATCTTAGCCAATGTTAGTTACACCCAAATGTTATCAATACCTTAACATCTAAATCAATTAGAAGACTGGGTTGAAAAACCTGCTTGCATTAAAAACTGATTGCATACAATTGCAGGCTCTAGCCATCAGGTGCCACTGTGAAACCTTCAGAAGTGTCAGCCATATTGGTAAAGGCAGGAAGGGCAAATTAAAAAAAATGTATGGAGGAAATTGTACATTTAATTTTGAATCTACGTAAACTAGTTATAACTGTACACATATCATCTCATTTTCCCCACTGTAATTGTGAGCTCCACAATTTCCTACCTTGCACCTTGTTAACTGGGCGGGCCTGAGTAGGAGGCTATTGCGGCCTGTATCACACTCACTAGCTCCTTCAGCTATCTGTTTCTGCCAGGTCTCTAGCCCCCCCCGATGCAGCCACCAAGAAAGTCTTTCTCTTCCTCCCCACGCAGCTCCCCCACCATGCCACTGACAGCTGCAGCAAGGCATCTATGCCTAGAGCGGAAGCATCTCTATTTTTTTTAAATGGAGGTGGAAGAGCAGAGACAAGAGTTGGGGCGTTTCAATTTTTAACGCTGTGATCGTTGGTTGGGATGGGAGGGGTTGAGGCGGAGTAAGTTCACCCTCTTCTTCTCTGCCCCTCCTCCTGCTTTTGCCCCCTTTCCCCCCAATGCCCTTGTGCTGTAAATTGGGCCCTTTATCAAAGGAAAGCAAAAATCCTGAGAGCACAGGAGTTGCTCATCGGCAAGGTCATTGGTTTGCAGTTTTTATGCTGTATTGCTGAATGCGATCCCCAGAACACAAACAAACAGAATTTGACTTATTCAGTCACCATGTTCATCAGATACAGTCTTAACTCTACTTTAGCAACATGAGACACAAAAGAGGTCTTTCCAGAAAATGCACAATAGCCAATATATATATCCGTTTCCAGAATATAAACTGAAACATTTTAAAGTTTAAAGGCAAATCTTACTGCCCATTCAGATTATTTTAAACCAATAATGCAATACATTATTGATGTTTTTCAAAACAAAGCAGATTGTCCCAAGAACTTATTTTTGAATAAAGTGAATTTAACTATATATTAGTTTTGAAACTTATAGAATCACGTTAATTTTGTACATGGAAAAAAGTCTCTAATTAGCCTTAAAAAAACCAAAATAATTAGTTTGCTTGAGGGTCAATGTTGATTAGAATTACCTGACTGAAGAATCTTGCCTCGTTTCATACAAAAGCGCAATACCCCTGGTCTCTGATGCACTGAAAGAGTACCTAAAATTTTCCACAGCATCAGACAGTGACTGTACAATTAACAGTCTGTCCCCAAAGACTTAACTGTCACCATAATCTCTGCTTTGATCAGTTCTCACACCAGGAATCGCAAGGACCTCCTATGACAAGAACTAGGTCAAAGCCATTAGTGCTGGTAAGGATTACATCAGCGAGTTAGGGGTTCATCCATAAAGAAACACTGTTACTGTACAGTAGTCAGGATGTACTGCAAAATAGGCTTCAAACACATTGCAAGAAAGAAAAAACTGTAGGCTACTGTGATCGTCTTTATATTAACTACAACATCAAGATATTTAAAATGCATTTATGCTGCAGATTTAGCATTGGTAAAAACAATTTCAAATTTGCACAGACACTAAACTATTGTTGTAGTATCAGAATCGGTCTGACTCTGGAATGAAGTGGACTGAGACGCCCAGGAGGTGATAGTCTGACACCATTTTGTTTGAACACCACATGGACCATAAATCTGGTGTGGTGTCAAACCTGGTTTACAAAGTGTCAGACCAGCAGCTGCATGTAAATGCACCCTTAATAAAGTCCCATTATTGAGAGCTGAAATTTATCCTGCTTTTAAACATTTTTTAATATCGCCAACAAATAGCATTTAGAAAAAAAACTTTTGGATTTTGTCAATTTTTAATTTTTGTTAAAAAAGGGTTCTAAATATACGTTAATTTTACATTCAGTCTAGCCGCAATTGAGGAAAAAAAATATGCCAGGAGAATGTATTGTTGAATACAAGCTACTCATAGCAACTGATATACCACAAATGAAATTACAAAGCAATGTGTTAATACAAAAACAAGGGCCCAGAAATTCCGGCCTCCCGGGTCCATATGGACCGGGAAGGCATCGCAAAAGCCGTTTTTCAGCACACAATGCACATGCGCTGAAAACTGGCTTTGCCGATCTGTCAAGCTGGAGCTTGACAGATCGCACGCATCTCCACATCCAGGACATTCGCATGGGCAAGATTGCAGTATTTACCCATATTTGCCCAGCGGATGTCCTGAAAACTCTTGCGCCTGATTAAAGCAGGCGCATAGCCTACTTTTACAGGTGTAAGAGTTTTAAAATACACAAAATCATAATAAACTAAAATTTAACACATTTTGTTAAAAACTCTCCCCACTATGGTAAGTTTATTTTAAACCATAATTTTAAAAACTTTTTATAATACATAAATAACGAATTTAAATTAATAAAAATATGTGGTGTATTTTTTCTATTTTTGATTTGTATTTTGAGTGTTTGGGGGTGGGCGGGGGGGTTCTCAATCATAATAATGGGAACTCCAACTTATGGAGTTCCCATTATTATGAATGAGTATATACTTTACCTGGATTGGTTGCCCAGAGCCATGTGACTGCAGCTCCAGCCTACGGATGTCCCGACGTGCTCGCGCTGCGACACGCAGTCAATGATGGCCTCAGGACTAGGATCTCTCGTGGGTGAAGCAGGCTCAGGTAAGTGTGTATCTTTTTTAAAACTTTTTTTACCCGTTCGCCCGCGGGAAGCAGCCAACCAGGATTTCTAGGCCAACGTTTGATGTTACACTAGATAGTTAGGCAAGATATTCCTGTTCATCATATTCGCATGCATCAATGCCACTAGTACAGGGTAGCTCGAGGAAAAGAACTTTAGATTATAGGAGGGCATGGATAGAATGGCAGGTGTGCAAGATGAAGGATGAGGTTTGGCTGCAGTTGTGCACAGTGCTGCTGAAATAAACAGAATTTATTCAAACATCAAGAGTAGCTTTACTACTGTAACACGACCGCATATTCTCTCATAAAAGCATACTTTGAATACCAACCTCTTGCCATTTTTTTGCCATTCTAAAAACAGCATAAAATTTTAAATAGTGAAAATATAAATAATGTAGGAAAATCTCATATCTAATCACCTGAATCAAAACACCCTGTACTTCGGCTCAGGCTCTTCTATGTAGATGTGGGTTACAAGCAAGCTTGTATAACTCTGAACATAAAACCAGTGGAGAGGAAATTATAAATAAAGGCTTCTTTTTTATGCATAACTGATGGCCCCATTGGTCAGGTTAGCATGACAGCCTTATACGTATAATGCAAAGCCACTAGTACTGAATTATTGATTTATTCTCTAAACCCCAAAAGAAGCATGCCAGACATCCCAAGGAAACGAATATTGAATCAGGGACAGGGACTCACCAGAATTAAAGTTAGCAAATTAACAGTAATGAAGAAAGCAATGGCACTAAAGAGTGACAAATTCCCAGGACCAGATGGTTTTCATCCCAGGATTTTAAAGGAAATAGGACACTGCAAATGTCCTAACTATGATCTTTCAAAGTTCTCTCAATTCAGGAACCCATCCTTTAGATTAGAAAATTGCACATGTCACTCTGCTATTTAAGAAAGGTGAGGGGGAAACCAGGGAATTCTGAACCGGTTAACCAAACATCTGTTGTTGGGAAATTACTAGAGTCTATAATTAAGGATGGAGTAACTGAACACCATGAAAATTTTCAACTGATCAGAAAGAGCATGGATTTGTCATGGGTCATCATAGGCAATCCCCCGAATCGAGGAAGACTTGCTTCCACTCTAAAAGTGAGTTTTTAGGTGACTGAACAGTCCAATACAGGAACCACAGTCTCTGTCACAGACAGTCGTCATGCCTGATGAACTAAAGCAGTGAGCAAGGGAATGTCTATGAATGTTACTTACATGGACTTCTAGAAGGCATTCGATAAAGTTCCTCATTAGAGATTGTTAGCTAAAGTTGAAGCTCATGAAATTGAGGGCAAATTATTGACCTGGTTAGGAGATTGGCTGAGTGGCAGCAAAGAGTAAAAAGACTAGCATTTATATAGCGCCTTTCACGAACACCGGACGTCTCAAAGCGCTTTACAGCCAATGAAGTAAGGATAATGGGCAAGTACTATAATCGGCAGGAACAAGTTGTGGCATCCCACAGGGTTCTGTGTTGGAGCCTCAAATATTCACTGTATTTTTTAATGATTTAGATGACAGGATAGAGAGCCACATATCATAGTTTTGTTTATTGGTGCAATGGGTGTATGGTGTTGTCTGAATTCCGCAGTGGTACTGCCAGTCTCCGGGCATAACTCTGGCGCAGACCCAGGTACATCAGGTCCCTGCCATTTTTGCGAGTTTCCTCAGTAACGAGCGGGAGAGCTTCTCGCCCAGTGGTGGGCAGTATATGGCCTACAGGTTCATTCTATCCGGCTCACTGGGCGGGGCAGAAATAGAACGCGAACCGGAGCTCGAGCTGCATATTAGTCCGAGTCGACTCATGGCTGCTCATCTCGATGACTCTTTAAATAAAGAAAGAGACCAGTGCTGCGTCTTTCCTCTCCCGGTACCCAGAGTACTGCGGCAGGGTACAATCTTAGACACGTAGTGGATCCCAGAGCACAAGGACTCCAGGTAATGGCATGCGATTGTACTTCAGGCCTAACAAAGCCTCCTGATTTTGTTTTGTACATAAATATGGCATAATAGCCGAGCATTGTTGGAAGATTTCTGTGACATGGACAAATGTCTTACAAAATTGATAAGACTTTGTGCTCCCACACAAGACTGTAATGACTTGCCAACTTGTCACAGCGATAGATTCCACCACATTTCTACAATAATTAGCGTCCAAATTGGAAAAATAGGTTTTCTTAATAAATCTTATCCTATTACTTGCTCTTAATACAGGTGCAGCGTCAAGGAGCCGGAGTTCCGGGATCCGGACCGATCGGTGGCAGAGTCTTCCGGAATTCGTAAAATGTTCCGCTGCCTCAGGGCCTCCTCGCCGCCCGACATAAAAACTTAGAAAATAGGAGCAGGAGCAGGCCATTTGGCCCTTCGAGCCTGCACCACTATTTAATAAGATCATGGCTGATCATTCACCTCAGTACCCCTTTCCTGCTTTCTCTCCATACCCCTTGATCCCTTTAGCCGTAAGGGCCATATCTAACTCCCTCTTGAATATATCCAATGAACTGGCATCAACAACTCTCTGCGGTAGAGAATTCCACAGGTGAACAACTCTCTGACTGAAGTTTCTCCTCATCTCAGTCCTAAATGGCTTACCCCTTATCCTTAGACTGTGTCCCCTGGTTCTGGATTTCCCCACCTTCGGGAATATTCTTCCTGCATCCAACCTGTCCAGTCCCGTCAGAATTTTATATGTTTCTATGAGATCCCCTCTCATCCTTCTAAACTCCAGTGAATACAGGCCTAGTCGATCCAGTTTCTCCTCATATGACAGTCCTGCCATCCCGGGAATCAGTCTGATGAACCTTTGCTGCACTCCCTCAATAGCAAGAACATCCTTCCTCAGATTAGGAGACCAAAACTGAACACAATATTCCAGGTGTGGCCTCACCAAGGCCCTGTACAACTACTCCTATACTCAAATCCCCTTGCTATGAAGGCCAACATACTATTTGCCTTCTTCACCGCTTGCTGTACCGACGGCAACCTCCTTGGCGGGGTCCCGCCCAACGGTGACCTCCTCGGGAGGCCAGACGGCCCGAACACCTCCTCGGTGGGAATTCACCCCCCCCCCCCCCAAGCTCTGACGTTCCGAGGGTTCCGGATTTTAGGCGCTGTACCTGTAGTTGACAGTAGACATACTTCAATCCACTTTAGGAATATTTGGAACAAGAGGAGCTTCAAATGTTTTGTAACAATCTCTTAATGTTCTCTGGAAATTCATTTAGAAATTCACTGCACTCTTCCATTTTAGAGATTGTGTTTTACTGAGCTGAAATACGCATAATTAATAGCTTTCAGTCCAAATCAGAAACCAAAAACAAAACAATCACATCAGTGTCATACCTTCACAGTTTGCATGGTCTTACACTCATTTCATCAACTCCACAGAACTGTAACGTTCCCTCCGCTTTCAAATCCCTTCTCAAAAAACTCTAACCACACTTTTGTTCGCTCCCCCTAATTACTGTTCAGTATCCTTTTGATGGCAGAGCACTCAGCTATCTTGGTCTTACTTTCTGGAACTTCTCCCCTAATCCCCTGGAAGCATTATCTAGATTATTGAGATTTCTTCTGTGCCTTTTGAGCAATCTTAGCCAACAGGTATTGCGTGACCTTTCCAACCAAATGACATTTTTAAGCAGTCCCACTGACTAGTGATCATGTGATTATTCTAATATAACTGCTTGCTACCATTTACATTTCATAAAAGTTTAAAGACAGTAATTATGAAAGGTATTTTCTGGGCATGCTCAACACATTACATAGTTGCTACTTCCTCAACCCCCAAGCATAATCAAACCCAACATGCTGCAGTCAACATTGTACATGGTTGAATGTCCTTTAACCTTGGTGTAATGTGCTCTTATCTATCTCCTCTATTGCTATAGGTTGAGTGTGTTAGGTTTGTAATCATGGAACCAGTACTTACCCATTCCATTAAGCTCCACGGTTATAATGATTATGAAGCAATTCTACACTTACTGAGGAGTACAGGCAAATACTTGCAACTGTTTGGCTCTATGCCTGCGAGGGAGATACACTAAGAGGGTGGGAGCATGGTCTGGATCATTCATTACATTAGCAGAGTCTTGTCTTGCTTCAAATCATAAAATCTATAGATTATGGGCCAAAAATCGCAGTCTCTATGGGCATGTACGATGTGCGCACGCACCCGTATAGGCCCCACAAGTGCCAGTTCTCGGCGCGCGATGCACACGCGCAGCAATCCGACACTTGCAAACTGTCAAAATGTCTCGACAGTTCCAACGCATCCCTGGAAGAAGGGCCCTCGTGGGCGGAGGTTTGGGCTATTTGCCCAATGAATGTCCTTAAAACTCTCACGCCTGGTAAAAGCAAGTGTAAGGCCTGCTTTTACCAGTATAGGAGTTTTAAAAGATAGAAAAAGTAAAATAATCAATAATATTTATATTAAAAACCCTGTCCATTAAGGCAAGTTTATTTTTATCCCTATTAAAGCATATTTATAAAACTTCAAAAAATATATATTTTTGTCTAAAGCATTTAAATTCAATTTCAATTAATTTTAAATATGTGAAGTGTTTTTCTTGTTTATTTAAAATGTGTGTGTTTTTGGGGGTACCTCCATTCCGTTTGTACGGAGATTACCATTACTGGGAATGGGGATACGCCATTTTCATTGTTTGTGCCGGCCCACGTGATCTCAGGCTGCACATACACTCCTGGAATACTTTGACCCCTTCGCTGGACTGCACAGCTCGGCCTCAGAGTGCAAATCTACGTGACTGCCAGGTACTTTCATTTTTTTAAATTTGGCCGGAGGCATCTGCCAACAGGAAGCCTGCGACCGCAATTTCTGGGCCTATATATTTTCACAATCCCAATTATGAATTTAAAATAGAGCACTTAGCTCCTTTATGAAAAGGACTTTTTTTGCCTATGTTTACGGGGAGATAGATAACATGGAAACCCATCCAGAGATAGCTATCGGTTTCAGGAGAAAGCAGCCAGCCGGTTTCCTACAGTGGAGCCAAATGCATATACTTGCAAGTTAATTGAATCAACACTTCTCTTGGATTCGAGATGATGATGCTTGCATTACTGTACCAGTGTCAAGATATCGGTTTGAGAACAGCCTAGCTAATTGATATGCAAGTCATGTTTCAAAAGCAATCAACCTACCAGAAAACCAGAAGTCTGAAATCTATGAGTGGTAAAAATAGTAACATGATTGCCTATTGCAAAAGAACTGCTTTGATTGGAGATGTTGCCAGCCAGCTAACCTGAAATTCCCTTGCTTCAGCTTTTTGTTTCCGCACTATAATAATGAGACAAGAATCTGGGAGAAAAGCAGCCAATGTTGTGTTAATCATAGAAACATAAAAAATAGATGCAGGAGTAGGCCATTCGGCCCTTCGAGCCTGCACCACCATTCAATAAAATCATGGCTGATCATTCACCTCAGTACCCCTTTCCTGCTTTCTCACCATACCCCTTGATCCCGTTAGCCCTAAGGGCCATATCCAACTTCCTCTTGAATATATCCAATGAACTGGCATCAACAACTCTCTGCGGTAGGGAATTCCACATGGAAACCCGTCTAGAGATAGCTATGGGTTTCAGGTCTATGTGAAAAGGTTTTGAATTAAAATTTCAAACACTTATTTGTGAGAATAGTTTTTTTTTTAAATTGTAAATCAAACATTGTTTTGCTGATTATTTCTTCTGCTTCTATATTCTATAATTATAAATCTTGCAAATAAATTTGACTACTGGTATTAGCTTGAATGATAGTTTGATGGTGGTTTCCTATTTTGAAATGGACAGGAAGGCACAGTGGGCAGGCTATGCATCCTCCAGTGCAAAATATCACAGTAAACAGGCAAATGTCGATCTTGTGAATGTTACTCCCTTTCAAAAGGCACACATAACCTAAGTTTCAAATCATGACCGATGCAGGCCTGCCTGTGAAACTGCATTGCTGAGGACAGACAGTCAGGCGGGCACTCAACCGATAGCAATAGGGGAAGATAGATAATACAGGTTGAACCTCTCTTATCCGGCACCACCCCTCGTCCGGAACCATTCCCAGCCACCGGGTGGCGCATGCGCAGAACGCGACCCGTCAAAATCCTACTCACCAATATGATCTTTCTCCTCGAACAGCTGCCTCCTGGAACTCTTGCAGCCACAGTCCTCAGGCCGGCTGCTCCTCCCCACAGCGCTCCCTCCGGGGGGTCGGGCCAACTCTGCGGGGCCCGCCGACTTTTCTCAGCCCCCTACACACTGATTGGCTGGAACGACAGTCAGTCTATCGGCGCACATACACACTGACCGCAGCAGCATCCCAGCAACGGCACTTAAAGGCATAGTCCACGCAAGCCTCCCCTCATCCAGCAATATCCCTCATTCGGGACAGGCCAGGTCCCGAGGGTGCCGGATAAGGGAGATTCGACCTGTAGCATATTACACCAAGATTAAAGGATATTGAGCCATGCACAATGTTGACCGATGCATGTTGGGATTGATATGTTAGGAAGGTTTGGTAATCATCAATGAAAAGTGAACATGCCCAGAAAATACCTTTCATAATTACCCTACATTAGGGGATTTTGATGTTTTACTGTTTTTCCAACACAGGGTATAGCATCACGAGCTGTTGTTTAGTTGCTCATTGTAACTTTTACTTCTGGCCAATTCCTTTGCTGCACTGAAGTAAATTAAATACTCAGCGCCAGTGTGTTTGGAATAGCATTTGCAACTGTTACGTACAGTGTACCCCTCATCATCATAGGCAGTCCCTCGAACGAGGATGACTTGCTTCCACGGCAAAAAAAAGGATGAGTTCAGAGGTGTTTCGAATGAAGAACCCGAACTACATCTTCAAGGGTGGAAGATGCCTGTGCGTGGATTTTTTTTTTTAAAAACGTGTGATGGCTGTTACACACCAGCCACCAAACGGGCATGACTGGTCTTGGTCCAGTGGCAAGGATCCCCAAGACAACTGGAGACCTGCTCTGTGTACAGTGTACACGTGCCATGAGGAAGATCTGTGGGACACCAGGAACTCTGCGATTTAAAGCATCCAAAACCTTCAAATCCAAATACTTCTACTTTTGTTTTAAATTACACGAGAGCACAAGAGTTGGTGCTCTAAAAATGTCAGTACTCCAGCAATTGTATTGCTGTTGCACGTAGGTATCACAATGCAAAACATTACCAATAATCAAGAAAGAAACACCCAAGTTCCAAGTTCTCTGATCTATCTATTAAAAATCTAATTTCTGCGCACACTTGCCGTTTACAAAACCTTGCTTTCTGTTCTCAACTTTTTCCATTATATAGTGTTTAGAATGAAAACTGCCTATGTAAACTTGCTGCACTGTAATTGCACCCTTCTGCCAGTAATGGCTTTTTAGAGCTTCAGTTCTGCATCTCTTAGCTCTTCAACCTGTACTGCACAGAAACTCCCTTGTTCCAACCACTGCTAGTTCTCTGATGCCCAAATTGCTGAGTATTGTTATTTAATGATAAATATAAAATCGATGTATTATTTAAAATTAAAGACAGAATGTAAAGTGGAGACTGAATTCCATCTTACTCAGATACTTGAAGACTAAACTTTATCGTGATTTCTTGTGTGCAGCATCACAGAAGATTGACTAGTAAAGTAATAAAATTGAAATGCAATAACAGAGTACTGCAAGCTGATCTGACTATTCTGTAGTTGACTCTAAAATGTATACAGTTGTCAAATTTCATCAATAACCACTAACACTATTTCTTAATGTTTCAAAGTTAGAATAAAAGAACCCTGTTTCTTTTCATACTTGGCTTCTTACAAGAAAGCACTGATGATTCAATTTTCCCCAATGTTGCTATATTTTTGAAAGCAGTTATTATTTAAAAACAAGAATGTGACATACCAAAAAATTACTATAGCCTTGTTTTGTTGACCAGCACTTCAATAAATTATTCAAGCAGCAAAACTTTTGGTCACAACAAAAGTCAAAGCTGTTATTTCATATGTATTAAAGTAGTTGATCCTTATTACGTACTTAAAATAGTTTAAATGCTCAAGACTCTGTCACCAAGAGAGGTGGGTTGGTTAATGGTGGCAAAAAGTACAATATTTATGAATTATTCCTTATAAGGTTTCACTGCAGCGGTTTTAAAAAAAACATATTAAAGCAAAGATAGTTGTATTACATTTTTAATGGAGAGTCTACAATCCTAAACAAAAAGATAAGACTAAAGATGAAGACCAAAGACACTCTAGGCTCCAGTTTCAGATTTTGGTTAATTTTTTCAATCTGGACACTATTTCATGATGAACATCCCAATCAAATTAGGGTCAACAAACCACCAGCTTTTGGCTTCAAAACCATGACACTACAGTTCTTTAAATTAGCTCACACATGTTCTCAATGATCACTTTATGGTGTGCTATTGCAATAGCTATTGTAAAGAAGTTGTGCAAAATACTAACTTACTAGATTCAATCGCTGAGAGT
This sequence comes from Pristiophorus japonicus, assembly GCF_044704955.1. Classification (NCBI taxonomy): domain Eukaryota; kingdom Metazoa; phylum Chordata; class Chondrichthyes; family Pristiophoridae; genus Pristiophorus; species Pristiophorus japonicus. Next base: position 193,270,779 of record NC_091982.1, on the reverse strand, counting down.
GCAAAATCTCAGGTCCAGCAAAGGGTGTAATGTCAGTATTCTGAAATTTTGCAGCACCTGTATAAAGATAAAAGAATGTTTATAAATATGACAATCTAAAAATAAACTTTTACCTTTGGATCTCTGGACCAGGGCTACTATTTAATACAGGGCATGAAAATGCTCTGCCTATTACCCCAAAAAGTTGTAATGGAACAAATTTCAGCCATTGAATTGCTTACAGCGCTACCAGTGCCTCATGGTATTGCATCTCAAAGGGCCCAAGTTTCCACAAGAAAAAAAACGGGCGCCCCTCCGAGCTGGGCGCCCGTTTTTCGCGCCTAAAAAAATCCTCGGTAGTCTGCACCTACTTACAGATCCTCTGGCCCTTGGCGCAGTCAGCACGAGCTGTGGGGGGGCGGAGCCAGGTTCCGGCGCTGAAAACAGTGCCGGGACCTCTGCACATGCGCGCTACAGTCGGCACGCAAGTGCAGTAGCTCCAGGCGCCGAACTGTGTGGGAGGGGCCCGAAGCACGCAGCCCCTAGCCCTGGCCCAATGGCCTCCTCCCACGGCCAGCTCCTGCTCCCCGCCTGACCAGACCCGACACTCGCTCCCGCCACCCCCGCCCGCCAACCAGACCCGACACCCCCCCGACGACCCGAGACTTGACACCCGCCGCGCGCTCCTGTTCCCCGACCGGCTCTCTCTCTCTCTCTCCCTCTCTCTCTCCCTCTCTCTCTCCCTCTCTCTCTCCCTCTCCTGCTCAATGGCACGAACGGCTGCAGAATTCTCCCTGGCTGAAGCACTTTCACACAGGTAGGAAGATGGTTTATTTAATCTTTTCGTGGCTTATAAATGTTTATTCAGGTTGGATTTATTTGTATAATATTTCTAGAAGTATAAATAAGGATTTATTGTCGAATTTAATGAGTTCCCTTCCCTTTCCCTCCCCCCCTCCTCGTTCTGGACGCCTAATTTATAACCTGCGCCTGATTTTTTAATGTGTAGAACAGGTTTTTTCAGTTCTACAAAAATCTTCACTGGCTCCATTCTACTTTAGTTTGGAGTACATTTTCACTGTGGAAACTTTCAAATCAGGCGTCAGTGGCCGGACACGCCCCCTTTTGAAGAAAAAATTCTGTTCTAAACTAGAACTGTTCAACCTGACTAGAACTGCAGAAAAAAAAATGTGGAGAATTGCGATTTCTAAAATAGTCCGTTCTCCACGAGTTGCTCCTAAAAATCAGGCGCAAATCATGTGGAAACTTGAGCCCATTGAGTCAGCATCTTGACGATGGGAGAAAATAAGGAGCTGGAGGGAAGAAAAAAACCTCTCTCTAACCCTTCCTTAGGTGTAAATTGCAAATGTCATGCATCATGACAAATGGTATACAGCAGACAAAATATAAACACTATGTGCACATTTTAACAGCAATATAAAATGCATCCTATAATTAATGGTGGAAAACAATTTTATTCGAATTAAAACATATGAATTAAAGCTAGTTATTTTATTTCTGCTAATATATTTTTCAAGCTTAAAATAGGGATAGCAGGGCGCAATAAATATTTTTCTATATTCGTATTAATAATTCAAACACCTACTGGTTCAAACCAATATAAAGATAAGTTAACAATAAATAAGTACTTAATTCTACTGGGTGAGGGAGAAACATGCCGATACTATTTCTGGAAGTGTAAGATATTGCAAGAGGGATAGCACACATTGCAGGGCTTTCCTACAGCCTACAGGAGATCCCACACTCAAATCCAGGCCACACGAGACTTTTGCCCATAATTCTCGATAGTAGAAATCTATTTGGCAGGCTCATATTTGTTTTTAATAGCTGAGGCCTATGAAATTTGTTATCAACCTCTAAAGCACTACATCTAACACAGAACTGTTTTTTTTCAGATCCTTTATACATTCTGGAACCAACTTAAAATGTGCAATTCAACTGTTTTTTTTATTAAGCAGTTGAAAATCATATCTATCTTAAAGATCTTACACCTGCATGTATTTTCTTTCTCTGCCTCTTCCTGGTATCGTTTTCGTCGCAGTTTGTGTTGGCTTTTTACATTATAAATTTCTATATTCACATTTACAATGCAAACGCCCGTGTAAACTTGTGACTCAATCTGCAATCTTGCAATTGGATTCCAACAATTCTCTCAAAATGCTTTCTGAAAAATAAATTCACTGCCATTCTTTTTCTCAGTAACTGAAATCCATATCATCCAAAATAAATACGCATCTGTTTTACAATAATAAGATTACATTTATAGTGACACCACAAGTCCCAGCCTGAATGGAGATGATTGGGGGAGTTACCCAATCAGGCCTGGAAATAAGTAACTTGGATCGATTTTACATTTTGCTGGAGAAATAACCTTGCTGTACTCAGGAGACTTAGTTTACTGTAGTTTTAGTCGTGAGTTCTAAATTAAAACAAACCCCAGCTCCAACTCCTTGGTTAACACAGTGGTGTCAATATTCATCCAAATAAATATATCCATTGAATGAATTGCCTTTTAATGCCTTCATTAAAAGTTTTTTTTAAAGACCATAGCCTCTCCCACAAAGCCGAGGCTTGGACTTGATATGCTTGCCAAAATCTGTGATGCTTTGATCTAAATTTAGAATGTGCTGTCTGAAATGTGCAATGTGCCTGCTTTCCCAGGATACATCAGTAACATACAGTTCAATATACTGAGGATTTTTTTCCTTTAGCTTTTAACAATTTTTTTTAATTATTTGAGGAAAAAGTTCAAAATTCATATTTCCTTTTTAAAAGGAGAGCTTATGCAAGAGAGTGGGAGTGAGTGGAGGGGAGAAAGATTGTACCTTTCCTCGTGTAATGTTACATGGATGGGTGAATGGGAGTCTTCAGAGCAAATGAAAGGTTACAGTTGAAGTGAGTGGCAGTAAAACAAGGTGGAAAGGAAGATAATAGCAGTTGAGCAGATAGTTCAAAGGGAAGCAGTAGCAGTAGTGATGGCAAAGAGGGTGCGGTAGGAAGGGGGAATGCATGGAGATGATGAAAGGGAAAGGGTGCGTGGGAGGGGTGGAGAGAAGCACGAGCAATTGGGGAAAGGAATAGGAAGGCAGTTGCTGAGGGCCATATTTTCCCTGCAACCCCCAGCCCAAATACAGTCTGCCGCTGTTAAGAGCTCCTTTGCCTGCTGCACCACCAACTCAAAAGTAAAGGAGAGGTAAAGGCAAAGAGTTAAGCAGAGAGAGAAGAGAGACACAAATGAAGATGGTGGTAGAGAAACACCAACATGGAGACAACAGAGATAGGCAAGAGACTATGGCCCCAAGTTTCGAGCCGCGCCTAGAACGGCGCAGTCCTGACCTGGACGCCCGTTTTTCGCGCCACAAAGTGCGCCTAAAAAAACCCTCCGTATTCTCCACCTCCCTGCAGGTCCTCTGGCCCTCAGCGCGGCGCAGCAGGAGCTGTAGGGGGTCGGAGCCAGGTCCCTGCGCTGAAAACAGTGTCGGGACCTCTGCACATGCGCGCTACAGTGGGCACGCAAGTGCAGTAGCTCCAGGCGCCCGAAACTGTGTGGGAGGGGCCCGAAGCACGCAGCCCCTAGCCCTGGCTGAATGGCCTCACTGGGGCTGCGTGAATAAGGCTCCTCCCACGGCCAGCTCCTGCTTCCTCCCGACTCCCGCTCCTGCTTCACGCCGCCCCCCCCTCCCCCCCAGACCGGACCCAACTGCCGCTCCCGCTCCCCCCCGACTCGACTCCCGCCCCCGGACTGGATCCGACCTGACCCCCCCCCCCCCCCCACCCCACCTCCTACCCGACCCAACGCCACCTACCTGTAAATCTGGTGCTGGGGACGGGCCCTGCCCGAAGTCTCGGGCCCGGCCCGTTCAGCCTTCGGTCCGCTGCCTGAAAGGCCTGCCTGAAGAACTTTCACACAGGTAGGAACATGGTTTATTCAATCTTTTCTTTGCTTATACATTTTTATTCAGGTTGGATTTATTTGTTTAATATTTGTATAAGTATAACTAAGGATTTATTGTAGAATTTAATGACTTCCGCCGCCTAATTTGTAACCTGCGCCTGATTTTTTAATGTGTAGACAAGGTTTTTTCAAGCGTACAAAAATCTTCACTTACTCCATTCTAAGTTAGTTTGGAGTAAGTTTTCACTCACGAAACTTTGAAATCAGGCGTAAGTGGCCGGACACGCCCCCTTTTGAAAAAAATATTCTGTTCCAAAGTGAAACTGTTCTAACTGACTAGAACTGGAGCAAACTAAATGACGAGAATTCCGATTTCTAAGATACTCCGTTCTACACCAGTTGCTCTTAAAAATCAGGAGCAAATCATGTGGAAACTTGGGGCCTATATTTTATGACTTACCATGTACAATGCCACAGCAGATCGACTAGTAGTATATTAAAAATATTACCTCGGCATGCACTCCGTATCAACACTTCCCATAAATAGTCCCATGTCCATGTTTATAATGGAAACTGCCGATGTAAACTTATCATACTGTAATTACACCCTCTCTCACTAGCGGAGACTGCAGCACTGCCAAAAGTGTACATAGGCCATTTCTGTTACAAATGTGGACATAGGAAATTAGAACAGATTTATAAAAAGGACAAAAAGTTTGCCTTTAAAATGGCGACTAATCAGGTCTGCTAGCACTGATCAATCATCCTCTAACCCTGCTTCCCCTGAAGACTACACTTAGTCTCGACACATCCCATGCAATGTCACAGGAGATCAATTAGTAGAAAATGTAAAATATTCTTTCTACCCCCCCCCCCTCCCCCCATCATATTAGCTGGAAAATAAAGCTGAGAGTTTTCTATACTTTAAAAGTAATTTCACTTTCTACTTATTTTCCTAGCTCTGAACACATCTACCAATTGGGACTCTATCTTGGCACAAGGTCAGCTATGGGGTTCAGCAGCAAACTGCTCAAGAGAGCTGTGCAGTGAATAAAACATCCTTTTCATCACTCTAGATGCCAAAGACTTCAAAACTGCATGTATAATATTCACTATGCTTGCATTGATGCAAAGTGGTTTTGAGTGCCTTTCAAAGGAAAGGTGGTATTATAACTACTGACTGCACTAAAGCCCTTTGGTGTGAGGCCCACTCCAAAAAGCCAGTTTAACAATTTGAGTTCACAATGAAACTCCTGCCTCTGATCCACACTCACACACACGAAGATCTTGAGTTTTCACAAAATTGGCTTTCAGCCATTTAATTGCACCATAGCAGTGTTTACATTCTGGGATTATTAGGACTTGAGTATTTCTTTCTACTGGAGGATGTTGCAACAAAAGATTATAAACGGTTGCTGATTTTACACCGCAAAATTATAGTCTACGTTTCCGTTGATACAAACAATTACAGCATTATTCGAAAAAGGTCAAAAGTGATTTTGAAGTTACTGTAGTGCAGTTTGAATCCAGATAGGTCCACAGTAACAATGTAAATGGGTTATGAGAGACATGACATTATAAACATAAACAGTACTCGGCACTTTCTCACACGGGGAAAATACTGATCAAATTCAAATTACATACATAGAAACATCGAAATTTACAGCGCAGAGGGAGGTCATTTCGGCCCATCGTGTCCGTGCCGGACGACAAAGAGCCACGTGGCCCTCGGTCAAGAGCCCTGAAGGTTATAGATAAACCTATGAACAATGGCGGAAAGGTAAAGAGCACCCAGTCCAACCAGTCCCCCCACAAAACTGCCACACCCCTTATACTGAAACATTCTACACTCCACCTCAACCGGAGCCATGCGATCTCCTGGGAAAGGCAAAAACCAGATTAAAAACCCAAGCCAATTAGGGGGAAAAAATCTGGGAAAATTCCTCTCCAATCCATCCAGGTGATCAAAACTAGTCCAGATCACTCTGGTCGTATTCAATTCCCTGCGGTACTTACCATCGTATCTATGCCAGCCAACGAAAGGCAATCCAGCCTAATCCCACTTTGCAGCTCTAGGTCCGTAACCCTGCAAGTTACGGCACTTCAAGTGCCCATCCAAGCACTTTTTAAATGTGGTGAGGGTTTCTGCATCCACCACCCTTCCAGGCAGCGAGTTCCAGACCCTCACAACCCTCTGCGTGAAGAAGCATCCCCTCAAATCACCTCTAAACTTTCCACCAACCACTTTAAAACTATGCCCCCTCGTAATTGGCCCCTCCACCAAAGGAAATAGCCCTTGCTATCCACTATATTCAGGCCCCTCAAAATGCTACACACCTCAATGAGGTCTCCTCTCAGCCTCCTCTGTTCCAATGAGAACAAATCCAGCCTATCCGATCTGCTCTCATAGCTAAGATTCTCTATTCCAGACAGCATCCTCGTAAATCTCCTCTGCACCCTCTCTAGTGCAATCACATCCTTCCTATATTATGGCATGCAGTATTCCAGCTGTGGCCTAACCAGAGTATTATACAATTTAAGCATAACCTCCCTGCTCTTGTATTCTATGCCTCAGCCAGTAAAGGCAAGCATTCCATATGCCTTCTTAACCACCTGGCCTGCTACTTTCAAGGATCTGTGGACAAGCACTCCAAGGTCCCTTTGTTCATCTACACTATTAAGTGGCCTACCACTTAGTGTATACCCTTTCTTTATTAGCCCTTCCAAAGTACATCACCTCACACTTCTCCGAATTTACCCCTTATTTACTCCGAATTTACATTTGCCACTGCTCTGCCCACCTGACCTGTAGATTGATATCCTCCTGCAGTCCATGACTTTCCTCTTCATTTCCAACCACAGCCAATTTTAGTGTCATCTGCAAACTTCTTAATCATACTCCCTATATTCAAATCTTGCTTGGGGAGTCAGCTTCCCCCAAAAGTTTGTCACCATCCTCCGCCTGCTCCACGACGACATGCAAGCCGTGATCCTGACCAACGGATCCATCAGACTCAATCCAGGTCTGGACCGGGGTCAAGCAGGGCTGAGTCATCGCGCCAACCATCTTCTCAATTCAAATCTAAATCATTGATGTATACCACAAAAAGCAAGGGACCCAGTACTGAGCCCTGCGGAACCCCACTGGAAAGAACCTTCCAGTCACAAAAACATCCATCAGCCATTACCCTTTGCTTCCCATCTCCAAGCCAATTTTCGATCCAACAGGCTTTAACCTTCGTGACCAGTCTACCATGTGGGACCTTATCAAAACTTTGCTAAAGTCCATATACACTACATCGTACGCACTACCCTCATCGATCCTCCTGGTTACCTCCTCAAAAAAATTCAATCAGGTTAGTCAAACACGATCTTTCCTTAAAAAAATCTGTGCTAACTGTCCCTAATTAATCCTTGCCTTTCTAAATGTAGATTTATCCTGTCTTTCAGGATTTTTTCCAATAATTTTCCCACCACTGAGGTTAAGCTGACAGGCCTGTAATTACTCGACCTATTCCTTTCTCCCTTCATAAACAAGGGGGCCACATTAGCAGTCCTCCAGCACCATGCCCAAATCCAAAGAGGACAGGAAAATGATGGTCAAGGCCTCTGCTATTTCCTCTTTTACTTCGCTCAACAGCCTGGGATGCATTTCATCCGGGCCTGGGGATTTATCTACTTTTAAAGCTGCTAAACCCCTGAATACCCCCTCTCTCACTATGTTTATTTCATCCAGAATTTCACACTCCCCCTCGATAGCAGTATCAGCATTGCCCCTTTCTTTTGTGAAAACAGACGCAAAGTATTCATTAAGAACCATACCAACATCTTCCGCTTCCATACAAAGATTACCCTCATGGTCTCTAATAGGCCCTACCCTTTCTTTCATTACCCTCTTGCTCTTAATATAGTTGTAGAACATCTTTGGGTTTTCCTTAATTTTACTAGCCAAGAATTTTTCATGCTATCTCTTAGCATTCCTAATATCCTTTTTAATTTCATCTCTGAACTTTCTATATTCCTCCAAAGATTCTATAGTATTTAGCCGCTGGTATATGGCACAAGCTTCCCTGTGTTTCTTTATCCTCCCCTGTGAGTCCCTAGACATCCAGGGGGCTCTAGAATTGTTATTCCCACCTTTTTTCTTTAAGGGCACATACTAAACAAAGTCCTCTTAAAGCCAGCAAGTTTTGCAGTCAAAATCAAAATAACTAGCAAAAAACAACTGTATAATAAGCTAAGTCATAGCTCTTAAAGGATTACAAAACTTAGTTTTCATTGTTACTGCATGTCTGGATATACCAAATTTAATCCCATGTTCCATGAATCTCATCAAAGTCACAAATTACATCCTTTGTGACGTTGACAAAGGTAAACTATCCCTCTTCCTCCTTCTTGACTTGTCTGCAGCTTTTTACAAGGTTGGCCACTTCATTCTCCTCCATCACCTTTTCACCGTCGTCAAGCTGGGTGGGACTGTACTTGCTTAGTTCCATTATCTATCTAATCATAGCCAGAAAATCACCTGCAATGGGCTCTCTTCCCGCTTCTGCATCGTTACCTCTGGTGTCCCCCTAGGATCTATCCTTAGCACCCTCCTATTTCTCATCCACATGTTGCCCCTTGGCGATATCATCCGGAAACACAGCGTCAGTTTCCACAAGTACACGGACGACACTCAGCGTACTCTACCTCACTCCCACTTCTCTCAACACCTCCACGACCTGTAAATTGTCAGACTGCTCGTCAGACATCCAGTACTGGATGAACAGAAATTTTCTCCATTTACATAGTGGGAAGACCAAAGCCATTGTTTTCAGATCTCGCTCCAAATTCCCTTCCCCAGCCACTGACTCCATCACTTTTCCCAACATCTGTCTGAGGCGGAACCAGACTGTTCGCAAACTTGGGTGTCATATTTGACCCTGAAATGAGCTTCCGACCAAATATTCGCAGCATAACCAAAAGCAGCTATTTCCACCTCCGTAACATTGTCCGTCTCAACTCATCCACTGCTGAAACCCTCATCCATCCCTTTGCTATTTCTAGACTTGACTATTCCAATGCCTCCCACGTTATACCCTACATAAACTTGAGGTCATCCAAAACTCAGCTGCCCATGTCCTAACTCGCACCAAGTCCCGTTCACCCATCACCCCTGTGCTCACTGACCTACATTGAGTTGTTGCTTAATCGGGAACCAATTAAAAATTCTCATCTTTGCTTTCAAATCCCTCCATGGCCTCGCTCCTCCTTACCTCTATAACACCCCCCCCCCCCCCCCCCCCGCAAAAAAGAGATATCTGCATTCCTCTAATTCTGCCCTCGAGTATCTCTGATTACAATCGCTTAACCACTGGTGGTTATGCCTTCTGTTGCCTAGGTCCTAAACTCTGGAATTCTCTCCATAAACCTCTCCGTCTTTCTACCTCTCGTTCCTCCTTTAAGTCGTTCATTAAAATCTACCTCTTTGACCAAGCTTTTGGTCCACTGCCCTTATTTCTTCTTAAGTGGCTTGGTGACAAATTCTTTGTCTTATAATTCTCCTGTGAAGTGCCGTGGGACATTTTACTATGTTAAAGGCGCTATATAAATACAAGTTGTTGCTGTTGTTGAATTTATATAATACTCTCCAGAATAAATTCCAAATTACGTACCTTAAAAGAATGTCATTCTCGCAATACAGGACTGAGATACTATTTGAGCAAGTTAAATGAGAGAGAGAGAGAGACAAGTTCTAAAATATTTTGGAAATGTACCTATGCAAAGCGATAGAATTTAAAATAATCTATAAAGTAAAATAGTGGATTCAAATAGGTTGGACCTCTCTGGTCCAGTATTCTCTGGTCCAGAAATAGCCGTGATTTGGCTTCGGCATCGGTTTCCTGCGCTTCGGCTTCGGCATCGGTTTCCTGCGCTTCCTGGCTCTCATTGATCAGTGCGCAACTGCCGCTTTTGCATGCGTGGCGTCCCGATTTCCGGCACTTCAGTGAGGTGGTTGGGCAAAGAAAGGGAAGGGCAAGCAGCTGACTGAGGCGCCGAAGCTGGGCCTGAGGGAAAGGGAGGGTTTATAAAGAGAGAGCACCAAACCAGCACGTTAATTAACTAATGTGGCTGGGAGATTTCTACACGGAGAGAGCGAGCGAGGCCAGAGTTTTGCCGCCTGAGCCGAGGGTGGCGGAGGGGTTCAGGAGCCTGGGCGCTGTCTACAGGTACCGGTATGCCTAGGCTTGGTGAGACCTCCCGTGGTTTAGAAAATTCTCTGTCCCAGCACCAGTCAGGTCTCGAGGGAGCCGCACCAAGGAGGTCCAACCTGTACTTAGGACTTTCAAAAACCAGTCAGACTCCAGACTGGGGGCAAGTTGAATTACTAGAGAATCAAGCTTTCGTTGGCCTTTTCAAGTTGGCCTTGTCTTACGTTCTTATTCTCCAAATCATTACTAATCCAAAATCTCTAGCCTTTCATTCTGTTGGCTAGACCAGATTCTTACACTACATCCCAAGAACAAAGTACAGGTATAAAGTCGCGAAACCAGAAACCTCTGGACCGAGGCCATTCCGTTTTTTTGTTTTTTCCGGATTTCAGAGAAGAAAATCCGAAGTCCCGAATCCGGCAACCTCGTGGATGATTTTCGGGTATTTCCGCATTTCGGGGACAATCCGACTTCCCGAATCCGGAAACCCGTGTGCCTAGTTTCAGGTATTTCCAGATTTCGGAGACAATCTGACGTCCCAAATCCGGAAACCCTTGGGATGACTTTCGTGTATTTCTGGATTCCGGAGCATTAAATCCGACGGCCCGAATCCGGCAACCTCGAGGCCGGGTTAGGCCGCGTCTTTTTATTGATTTATGTTTGAAAAGGGTATGAACAGCTTTTCGTGAAATATTTCCGGATTCCGGACAACGACTCTTGCAATCTGCACAATGTCCAGTTTTAGGACAATTCTGGTTTTTAGAATTCCAGATTCGGCACATTGTACCTGTATTATAAATTATCACACTACTTTGTAATCTGTGAATTATTATTTTGGACTGACAGCAACTTTACCAAGTAAATGAAAAATTGAAAAAGGATGCAAGATGTATGTATACTAACAGTATTGACAATTTTATTCTGCAGAAATGCTTCTGACTTATATTAAGCCACAAATAATCAGGAATCCGAAGGTAATGTAGACTCCCTAACAGTTGCTATGACAGTAGTAGAGCAATGAACTATTTACAAACCACCAGATTTAATGCATATGATTGAACTTCAGGATTTTTTTCCAAATAGAATCACAATAAGCAGACATAGTCATAATATTTAATTGCCAAATACGGAACTAGAAATAGCACATTTTTGTTTTCCAAACAGCAAAATACTCACGTTAGCAAGTTATCAATAAATCCTAGATGATCAAATCAGTTGGTCAGTAGTTTCACAACTAAAGACAGCACTTTTTATTGAGACCAACATGCAGTTTATTTACCCACTCTGTGTGCATATCAATACTCGATAGGATCAAAGTTTTGAGTGTATTTATTTTCACATTAAAAATATTTTCTATTTTCACAAGAGGCTCAGCTTCCAAAAATATTCATGTGAAACTCTCCAGCTACTTGAAGTACACCAGGAAATGATGACTGATTGACTATTTTAAATTTACTGCAAAAATATGCAACTCCCATCTTTGCAATTATATAGTGTCACAAGATTCTAACTTACATTAAACAACTTTTGTGAAGTGGCAAATAAGACTCGCGTTTGCCTTCAAAAAAATTGTACTAAAGAACTTGAAAGAGTAAATAAAACAGATTATAGTGTTGCCTACCTTCCTAGAAACTTATGGGGAAAAAAAATCACATACACGCTGTGCACGCACTCCACCCATAGTATGGCATCCATGTTAAGTGAATGGCAGTGTCATACAAGTTGAATTTTAGAGCATGGCAAAAACAGCTTGATAAATATATTTGCATAGTTCAACCAAGGACACCGACAGCATGGCTTCTTACTGTTCAAACATGAATCGGTTAGGAACAAAATGCTTCATGTGTAGTCCTCAAAAATTTAAATTCAGCAGCTGTTAAGAGGAAAGTTTGATTCCTACTCGTTAAGAAACAATTCTAACCCCCCCCCCCCCCATCATTTTTACCCATTTTTAGGTTCAAAGACTTCTAGGTCAGGAATAGCATGGATCAGATATCCAATTATGCTGATACAGAAATAAATAACAGAAAAATGCAACATTCTAGCATATTTCCTGACCAATCTTCTACATCCTTTCCCAAACATACTCAAAATCAGCAGCTGGTGCTGGAAAGCAGCCGATTGTTAACACACACAGCTTCATTACTCAGTGTGCATACAATGTTTATACATATCAATATTGTACAGCTGAATCTTTTATCAATGACATTCATTTTAGTTCCTTCTTTTCCGAACACAAATCAAAGAGAAACGTGGCAAGTTTCAAAATTGGAACAATGAAAGATTCTTTCCCTCCACACCCCAGACTTTTTCTCTCCTCTGTAACGGCTGAATCTTGCTGAGAGGTATTGTTCCATAGGCATAAACAGCCCTCCAAAACAAAGGAGCAGTGGAAGGAGGATTTAAGGAGGCAGTTGGCAGTGAAAAAAAATCTCGCTGGTAGATTTGATCTTCAAAATGTTTCTGGAGTAGTGGATGTTTTTTGCAGACGAGGACAAGCTAAATGTGCAGCTAAACCAGTTGTGTGTCAGATTCAAGGGGAAAAAGATGTGGATCATACCAGGACAAACAACAAAGATGGGAAAGAGTAACGGTTTTGCTGGGTCAAGAGCATCAGGGGTGGAGGTGAGAGAGCAATTGAGCAGAAGTATCGTGGCGAATGGAAGACCAAAGGCTAGACATGTGAAAGTTTGAAAGTGCAGTTGTAAGTAACTTGGGCAAGAGATTGTTTTCCAAGGGGGTGGTGTGTAGGGGTGGGTGCATGCGGGCGCGCAGGTGCGGGTAATGAGGCCACCGGAGATAGCATTGTCGAGGGGATGGTTGTGAATATGGGAAGGAGTGTTTATATGGAGGCAGAGATTTAGGGGATGCCAATGAAATCAGTGGGAGGGCACAATGAGTCGAGACGGACATTGAAAACACCGAGGATGAGGAATCACTCAGTGCAGAGGCAAAAGGAGAAAAGGAGGGAGCATATCTTTGGGAGAAACTCTAGATGGGGCTGGGGTAGGGGTAGAGAATGAGGATGTTCAAGCAGAGACAGAATTCGGGAGTCCGAGAGGCCAGGAGTCCGAGAGGCCCGGAGTCCGTGGGGCCCGGAGGCCCGGAGTCCGAGAGGCCCGGAGGCCAGGAGTCCGAGAGGCCCGGAGGCCAGGAGTCCGAGAGGCCCGGAGGCCAGGAGTCCGAGAGGCCCGGAGGCCCGGAGGCCAGGAGTCCGAGAGGCCCGGAGGCCAGGAGTCCGAGAGGCCCGGAGGCCAGGAGTCCGAGAGGCCCGGAGGCCAGGAGTCCGAGAGGCCCGGAGGCCAGGAGTCCGAGAGGCCAGGAGTCCGAGAGGCCCGGAGGCCAGGAGTCCGAGAGGCCCGGAGGCCAGGAGTCCGAGAGGCCCGGAGTCCGAGAGGCCCGGAGGCCAGGAGTCCGAGAGGCCCGGAGGCCAGGAGTCCGAGAGGCCCGGAGGCCCGGAGGCCAGGAGTCCGAGAGGCCCGGAGGCCAGGAGTCCGAGAGGCCCGGAGGCCAGGAGTCCGAGAGGCCCGGAGGCCCGGAGGCCAGGAGTCCGAGAGGCCCGGAGTCCGAGAGGCCAGGAGTCCGAGAGGCCAGGAGTCCGAGAGGCCCGGAGGCCGGGAGTCCGAGAGGCCCGGAGTCCGAGAGGCCAGGAGTCCGAGAGGCCAGGAGTCCGAGAGGCCAGGAGTCCGAGAGGCCCGGAGGCCAGGAGTCCGAGAGGCCCGGAGGCCAGGAGTCCGAGAGGCCCGGAGTCCGAGAGGCCAGGAGTCCGAGAGGCCCGGAGGCCCGGAGTCCGAGAGGCCCGGAGTCCGAGAGGCCCGGAGTCCGAGAGGCCCGGAGTCCGAGAGGCCCGGAGTCCGAGAGGCCAGGAGTCCGAGAGGCCAGGAGTCCGAGAGGCCCGGAGGCCAGGAGTCCGAGAGGCCCGGAGGCCAGGAGTCCGAGAGGCCCGGAGGCCAGGAGTCCGAGAGGCCCGGAGGCCAGGAGTCCGAGAGGCCCGGAGGCCAGGAGTCCGAGAGGCCCGGAGGCCAGGAGTCCGAGAGGCCCGGAGGCCAGGAGTCCGAGAGGCCCGGAGGCCAGGAGTCCGAGAGGCCCGGAGGCCAGGAGTCCGAGAGGCCCGGAGGCCAGGAGTCCGAGAGGCCCGGAGGCCAGGAGTCCGAGAGGCCCGGAGGCCAGGAGTCCGAGAGGCCCGGAGGCCAGGAGTCCGAGAGGCCCGGAGGCCAGGAGTCCGAGAGGCCCGGAGGCCAGGAGTCCGAGAGGCCCGGAGGCCAGGAGTCCGAGAGGCCCGGAGGCCAGGAGTCCGAGAGGCCCGGAGGCCAGGAGTCCGAGAGGCCCGGAGGCCAGGAGTCCGAGAGGCCCGGAGGCCAGGAGTCCGAGAGGCCCGGAGGCCAGGAGTCCGAGAGGCCCGGAGGCCAGGAGTCCGAGAGGCCCGGAGGCCAGGAGTCCGAGAGGCCCGGAGGCCAGGAGTCCGAGAGGCCCGGAGGCCAGGAGTCCGAGAGGCCCGGAGGCCAGGAGTCCGAGAGGCCCGGAGGCCAGGAGTCCGAGAGGCCCGGAGGCCAGGAGTCCGAGAGGCCCGGAGGCCAGGAGTCCGAGAGGCCCGGAGGCCAGGAGTCCGAGAGGCCCGGAGGCCAGGAGTCCGAGAGGCCCGGAGGCCAGGAGTCCGAGAGGCCCGGAGGCCAGGAGTCCGAGAGGCCCGGAGGCCAGGAGTCCGAGAGGCCCGGAGGCCAGGAGTCCGAGAGGCCCGGAGGCCAGGAGTCCGAGAGGCCCGGAGGCCAGGAGTCCGAGAGGCCCGGAGGCCAGGAGTCCGAGAGGCCCGGAGGCCAGGAGTCCGAGAGGCCCGGAGGCCAGGAGTCCGAGAGGCCCGGAGTCCGAGAGGCCCGGAGTCCGGGAGGCCCGGAGTCCGGGTGGCCCGGAGTCCGGGAGGCCCGGAGTCCGAGAGGCCCGGAGTCCGAGAGGCCCGGAGGCCCAGAGTCCGAGGAGTCGGAGGCCCGGAGGTCGGCAAGGAGTTTACTTCTGGCGAGGAGCTCACAGCCCTCGTCCAGGCAGGTAAGTGATTGGCTGTTTGATTGGTAAGTATTTCTCTTTCTCTTTTATAATGAGATAAATCTAATTAGAGGGATGGCAGGGCAGCTGAGTTCTCTGGAGTGCATATCCTGCGGCATGTGGGAAGTCCGTGCGGCCTCGGCAACCATGTGAGGAGGTGTCTGCAGCTTCAACTACTCGAGCTCCACTTTTCGGAGCTTGAGCAGCAGCTGGAGTCAATACAGTGCATCCGCGAGGCTGAGAGCTACGTGGATACGTTTCAGGAGGTGGTCACCCCGCAGCTTAAAACCATGCAGGTCGAGGGGAAGTGGGTGAACACCAGACGGAAGAAGAATGCTAGGCAGGTAGTGCAGGAGTTCCCCTGTGACTCCATCTCGCTTTCCAACCAATATTCTCTTCTGAGCACCGACTGGTGAGGGCGATGGTGCCTCTGGGGAGTGCATCCAGATTCAAAAAGAATAAAAGAGCTGTAGTGGTAGGGGATTCAATAGTTTGGGGAATAAAGGGGCGTTTGTGCAGCCGTAGACGTGACTCCAGGATGGTATGCTGCCTCTGTGGCCAGGGTCAAGGATGTCACAGAGCGACATCCTTCTAGGGAGGGGGGGGGGGTGCGGGGCAAGAGTGTAAACAGCCAGAAATCGTGGTCCATATCGGGACCAATGACATAGGTAGAAAGAGGGATGAGATCCTGCAGGCAGAATTTAGGGAGTTAGGAGATAAATTAAAAGGGCAGGACCTCAAAGGTAGTAATCTCCGGGTTACTACCGGTGACACGTACAAATGAGTAAAAGAATAGAAGGATAGAGAGGATGAACGCATGGTTGAAGAGTTAATGCAGAAGGGAGGGCTTTAAATTCCTGAGGCATTGGGACCACTTCAGGGTGAGATGGGACCTGTATAAACCGGACGGGTTGCACCTCAACAGCGCCGGGACCAATATCCTCACGGGGAGTTTTACTAGTGCTGTTGGGGAGAGTTTAAACTAGCTTGGCAGGGGGATGGGAACCAGAGAACAAATTCAATAGGGAAGGAAGTAAAGCTGAAATTAGAAAGCAAGAATGTAGAAAGTGAATCTGTAAGACAGAGGAAATAAGGGTTAGTAAGTAGTAATCAAGGAGGTCTTCCTGTGCTAAATGGTATATACTTCAATGCAAGGAGTATAGCGAATAAGGCGGATGAGCTGAGAGCACATGTAATACACTTGGGAGTATGACATTATAGCCATTACAGAGACATGGCTGAAAGAGGGGCAGGTTTGGCAGCTAAATACAGGATTTTTAGATAAGACAGAGAGGGGGGTAAAAAGGGAGGGGGGTTGCGTTATTGATTAAAGAAACTTTTACAACTGTGAAGAGGGATGATGTGTTAGAGGGATCATCAAATTAGGCCATATGGGTTGAACTGAAAAATAAAAAAGGGGCAATCACACTGCTGGGCATGTATTATAGGCCCCCAAATAGAGGGAGGGAGATAGAAGAGCAAATATGTTAGCAAATTTCTGTGAAGTCCAAAAACCATAGGGCAGTAATAGTAGGGGATTTCAACTATCCCAATAGTGATTGGGACAAATATAGTGTGACGGGTATAGAAGGTACAGAATCCCTAAAATGCATTTAAGAGAACTTTTTTAGTCAGTATGTAACAAGCCCAACATGGGAGTGGACGGTTCTGGATTTAGTTTTGGGGAATGAAACTGGACAGGTGAAAGGGCATCAGTGGGAGAGCACTTGGGTGCCAGTGACCATAATTCAGTCAGATTCAAGGTTGTTATCCATCAGGACAAGGATAGACCAGGAATAAAAGTCCCAAATTGGGGAAAAGCTAACTTTGCTAAGTTGAAAGTGATTTGACCACAGTGGACTGGAAACAGTTACTTGTAGGTAAATCAATGTCGGAACAGTGGGAGGCATTCAAGGAGGAGATCTGGAGGGCTCACGTCAAACATATGTCCTTAAAGAAAAAGGGTGGGAATAAGAATTCTAGAGCCCCCTGGATGTCTAGGGACCTACAGGGGAGGATAAAGAAACAAAGGGAAGCATATGTCATATACCGACAGCTAAATACTGTGGAATTTCTGGGGAATATAGAAAGTTCAGAGGTAAAATTAAAAAGGATATTCAGAATGCTGAGAGAGAGCATTAAAAATTATTGGCTAGTAAAATTAAGGAAAACCCAAAGATGTTCTATAAATATATTAAGAGTCAGAGGATAACTAAAGAAAGGGTAGGGCCTATTAGAGACCATGAGGGTTGTGTTTGTGTGCAGGCGGAAGATGTTGGTATGGTTCTTAAATGGATACTTTGTATCTGTTTTCACAAAAGAGGGGCGATGCAGATACTGCTATCGAGGAGGAATGTGAAATTCCCGATGAAATAAACAGTGAGAGAGGAGGTATTAGCAGCTTTGAAAGTAGATAAGTCACCAGGCCCAGATGAAATGCATCCCAGGCTGATGAGCAAAGTAAGAGAGGAAATAGCAGAGGTCTTGCCCGTCATTTTCCAGTCCTCTTTGGATGTAGGCATGGTACCGGAGGACTGCTAATGTGGTATCCTTGTTTACGAAGGGAGAAAGGGATAGGCCGAGTAATTACTGACCTGTCAGCCTAACATCAGTGGTGGGAAAATTATTCGAAAAAATCCTGAAGGACAGGATAAATCTACATTTAGAAAGGCAAGGAATGATCAGGGACAGTCAGCACGGATTTGTTAAGGGAAGATCATGTTTGACTAATCTGATTGAATTTTTCAAGGAGTTAACCAGGAGGGTCGATGAGGGTTGTGCGTATGATAGAGTATATGGACTTTAGCAAAGCTTTTGATAAGGTCCTACATGGCAGACTGGAGTGCAAAAGGTTGCGATGCATGGGGTATCGCAGTTGTGTGAGCCAGATGCCCTTTACCTCTCCGCCACTGTTCATATATTTATATGTAACCTTCAGGGCTGCTGACCGAGGGCCGTGTGGCTCTTTGTCGGACACGATAGGCCGAAATGGCCTCCTTCTGCACTGTAGATTTCTATCTTTCTTTCTATGTTTCGAAGAGGGATGGAACAGGTGAGGTGCTCAAAGGAGGAAAAGGTGTCATGGAGTAAACAGCCCTTCCATTGACTTGAAAGAAAATCGCATTTCTATAACGGTCAACTAATCCACAACACCAATGTTAAGCCCGGGCAGCAAATTGTTTATGTCAAAATAATGTTCCCTTTTCTCGCTTCCCTCATTCTTTAAACATATTTTTATCTTTCAAACATAAAAATAGAGAAAAAACTAAAAAAATCAAAGTGATCCAGTGGTTTCTGACAGTGTTCAAGCAAGTTGCACTATAATATGGTAGGGAACATGCTCACTGGCCACAATCCCATGGAGACTTATTAATGTTAGCATAGCAGTCATCACATGAATATTAGGTGCAGACCAAGTGCGAGCCCAGAGAGAGAGAAAGTTACTATGGTTGCCATTATGCATCTCGTAACAGACAGTTAATATAACAATGGTGCAGAGAGAAACCAAGATCAGGCTACCTGTTCGTCCTTTCGGTCAGAAACAAAGATATTTCTGTTTAAACAGAAAGTAATAGGGGTAATTTTATGAGATCCTTTTGCTAGTAGGGTGCTTTGCTTACCAAAAGTGCAAATCTGTCAAAAGATTGTGCACATCACATGCCAATCCATGAGGATGCATGCCAGCAGCACAGGCTCATAAAATTATCCCAGTCAAAAGGGTAGTCTTTTCAATTTCTAAAGGACACGCAAGACAGCTCACATTTATTTTTAATGTAATTTAGTGTAAAATTAGCACCAGATGTGAAGCATGACTTCAACTGTAACTGTGGAACGGTGATGTCAAATACCAACACCACGGATGTAAGTTTAATGTTGTATCATTATAATGCTAAGTACAGTATGAAGCACAATTACTTGCATAAATATACTAGGATTCCTACAAATGTACAAAATGTAAATATCTTGCAAACCCCCTACTTTGCTCAGAGCTGCCCTGCTCGGAAAAGTCAGGCAAATTTAACAGAGAACAAAAATATTAACAGCCTGTTCGACATTTGCAAGAAGAAATCCCCCAAAAGGAATTCTAGGCTACATCAACTGTAGATCAGAAATAGTACATTAAATCGCACAAAGCCAAATTTTGATTATTCATCTTAACCGATAAGGGAATTGTTAACTGATAAGGGAATAAAGGGTTATGGGGAGCGGGCACAGAAGTGGACCCAAATCTATGATCGGATCAGCCATGATCGTATTAAATGGCGGAGCAGGCTCAAGGGGCCATATGGCCTCCTCCTGCTCCTTTTTCTTATGTTCTTATAATGGGGGAAATCCAAGTTAGCAACCAAAAATGGCAGATACTCCAGTTTTACGTTAAAGGCGCTATATAAATAAAAGTAGTTGTTGTTGTAGCATTGCAGTGTCAATAAAAGACCAGATCCAAATTTCAATCCAACCTAAAGAGGCAGCCCAGCAGTTAAAAGCCCAGCAAGAGAGAGGCCCGAGTCAAATGACTGCAATGGATTAGCAAATGATTGCTTGGTAGACGAGTGGTAGTGCATGGACAGCTACCTTGTGGAATGCCACTAGGTTCAGTGATGGATCACTGTTGGGTATAATTTTTACAAATGATTTAGAGGAAAGAACAGTGTCCAAAATGTCTGAACTTTTAAACAATACCAAATTAAGAGCAGTGGCAAATGACTGATATAAATGTGCACAAATTCAAAAGGATCTCGACAAGCTCAGCGGGTGGAGAAATGGCAGATACAATTTAATACAGGGAAATGTACAGTTAATGGAAATTTGGCAGATGGAAATTAATGCGGATGATGTACTAAATAGGAATTTACTCGAGGATAGATAGCATGGCATGGCATTTGGTGGACAGGTCACGAAAACTATCAGCACAATGTCATTAGGCTGTTAAAACAACAAACAGAATGTTAGGATGCATAGCAAGAGGTGTGGCATATAAATCAAGAGAGTCATTTTAAAACTATATTTGGCCCTGGTGAAACCACGTCGGGAGTACATGTACAGTTATGGTGTTCTTATTTCAAAAAGGATATTTAGTTGTTAGAAGCGGTAGAGAGAAGGATTACACGGGTGATCCCAGAACATAAGGGAATGATGTTTCAGGAACAATAAAATACCTGCGCTTTTCTCTCTCTTGTAATTAGATTTGATGGGGATATGATAGAAGTATTTATTATGAAAGGTTTGGACAAATTGGATCCATGAGCTTTTCTGTTGTGCAATGAATTTAAGTACAAGGGGTCATATTTGTTTTCAGCAGTAGTGAGGGGAAAGACGAAGAGGAGTCAGACAATTGCCACTCAGACTCCGCATATAGCGACCTCTTCACCATTCTCTTTTCCCTTTTCCCTTTTCAGGGCTGGCAGACAGTGTGCTTTTAGCATTCCTGTTTTAATTTCAGACTTCTTGCAGCTGCTGATTTTTTCCCCTCTATTCTCTCCATTTTTCTGCCTCTTTCCTTGTGTGACCATTACAGTTTCACCATTTTAGCTATTTTCTTAACGTAATTCCATTACCTAATGTGATCTTTTATGTAATCTAACATTTTCCTGCTTTTCAGTTGGGCACGTTTCAGGTCAATTAACACATCAACTTCCTCTCTGTAATTTCAGTACCCGTTATTCCTCCTCTCAGTTCTCTTTTTTTCCAAACTCTAAAAGACTTGCGGTTCTCACCCAAACTTCAATTTGTATTTTCTCTTTACAGATGCTGATATTTGCAACACTTTCTATTTCTGTGTCCTTTGAAAAATATAGCCCATATCAGTGCATTTTGTAGATAATGAGGGCAAATACTTTGGTCTCTACTGTACTAACAGAAGAGGAGACAAAAACCTGCATACACCACAGCAAACACTCAAAATGACATTCTTCTAAGTTCGTTTATAAAATCAAAAAAACACAGTACCTGGTTGAATCTGGGTATAGCATTGCAACTGTACTCAAGATTACTACTGTATATGGTATCGCATGTCCTTAATGATATTTCTTACATGAGAGACAAGGATCTGAACAGCATTACTGTCACAAACTTAGCAAGCCTCTAAATATAATGGGCCCAAGTTTCCACACGATAAAAAACGGGCGCCCCTCCGAGCTGGGCGCCCGTTTTTCGCGCCTAAAACGGCGCCGGAAAAAAAACGCGCGATTCTGGAGCGCCCTGCAGCTCCTTGTCTGTTTGGCGCGGCGCCCAGGGGGGCGGAGCCTACACTCGCGCCGATTTTGTAAGTGGGAGGGGGCGGGTACCATTTAAATTAGTTTTTTTCCTGCCGGCAACGCTGCGCGTGCGCGTTGGAGCGTTCACGCACACGCAATGTGAAGGAAACATTGACACTAGGCCATTTTTGTAGTTCTTTGTAGCTGTTTAATTTTTGAACATTTTTTAATAAAGGCACATTGCCATCAGCACATCAGCACTGAGGCTTCTTGCAGCAGTGAGAAGGCTGCAGGAAGCCTCAGAAAGTTGAGGCAGCCGTTTCCCTCCCCCTCCCCGTCGGGAACAAATGGCTGCCTCCTCCCCCCCCCCCGCGGGAAAGAACGGCTTTCTCCTTCCCCCCCCGCGGGAACAAACGGCTTTCTCCTCCTCCCTCCCCCACCCCCCCCGCGGGAACAAACGGCTTTCTCCTCCTCCCCCCCCCCCCCCCCCGCGGGAACAAACGGCTTTCTCCTCCTCCCTCCCCCCCGCGGGAATGAACGGCTTTCTCCTCCTCTCCCCCCCCCCCCCCCGTGGGAACGAACGCATGCAGCATTCTCCCTGGCTGAAGCACTTTCACACAGGTAGGAAGATGGTTTATTTAATCTTTTCTTTGCTTATAAATGTTTATTCAGGTTGGATTTATTTGTAGAAGTATAAATAAGGATTTATTATAGAATTTAATGACTTCCCTTCCCTTCCCTCCCCCTCGTTCTGGACGCCTAATTTGTAACCTGCGCCTGATTTTTTAATGTGTAGACAAGGTTTTTTCAGTTCTACAAAAATCTTCACTTGCTCCATTCTAAGTTAGTTTGGAGTACGTTTTCACTGTGGAAACTTTGAAATCAGGCGTCAGTGGCCGGAAAGGCAACCTTTTGAAGAAAAAATTCTGTTCCAAAGTGGAACTGTTCTAACTGACTAGAACTGCAGAAAAAAAGTGGAGAATTGCGATTTCTAAGATAGTCCGTTCTCCACCAGTTACTCCTAAAAATCAGGCGCAAATCATGTGGAAACTTGGGCCCAATGTACTGAGAAATTTGAGAAATGCACCAAGCAATATCCCTTCTGAAAGCCAGAGATGAATATGCTCGGTAGCACAATGTCACAAGAATTTATTTTAATTCACTCTCAGGATGTGGGCAATTCTGGCATTTATTGCTCATCACTAGGTGTCCTCAGAATTGATGTTGAGCCTTTTCATTGAACCACTGCAGTTCATGTGGTGAAGGTGCTCCTACAATGCTGTTAGTTCCAACGTTTTGACCCAGCGACAATGAAGGAACAGTAGTATATGTCCAAATCAGATTGGTGTGAGACTTGGAGGTGATGGTGTCCCATGCACCTGCTGCCCTTGTCCTTCTAAGTGGTGGAGGTCACAGATTTGGGAGGTGCTGCTGAAGAAGCCTTGGCGAGTTGCTCCAGTTCGTTCTGCAGATAGTATACGCTGCAGCCACGGTGGACCAGTGGTTGTAAATGTGTAGATTAGTGGACAAAGGGCCAATCAAGCAGACTGTTTTGTCCTGGATGATGTTGAACTTCATGGTGTAGAATTTCCACTTTGCGCACAATCTGTGATTGCAGCGCAAATTGCGCCCGTTTTGAAAAGTGTTTCCCCCCCTCCGAGTTTCCACTCAAATTCATTTGCATATCGGCGAATGCAAAATCTGCCAGGAACCAGTGCAATCGGGCAGCATTTTCAAACTTTTTTCTAATTTTGCTTTTAAAAAAAATTCCTTGATTTTTTTTTAAAAAGAGTAGTAAGTTTGATTAATACAGCTGAAATTCGGTTTTTCACAAAATCAGCATTTTAACTATCAATCCACCACCAGTGAGCAACACAATTTTAAATGGCTGAAAATTACTTTAAAAAAATACAAAACAATTTTCGAGTTCGACTGCGGTACAGTAGCGAGTTCCCTAACCTTTCAAAATGCACCTTTTAGTGTCCTTGCACCCTAAAGTTCCAGCTTAATTCTTTGGAGCCTCCTCGAAGGCCTGCAAAGGAGCACAACTAGCAGAAACTCCCAATGGTGATTAATTCACCCAGGGGATGTGACCAGTTTTGTGCACAGGGCCTGTTTCTAGCGCAACTTTATAAAAAACTAGCACAAAAGATCGACGAAATGTTCGTTGCACTGAATGCAATTTGCATTTAAAATTCCGCAATCCTTTGCAGCGGTTACGCCAATATCGGGGGAATTGCGACAAAACACTGAGACCGTTGAGTGCTGTTGCTGCAGCACCCATCCAGGCAAGTGGTAAGTATTCCATCATACTTTTAACTTGTGTCTTGTGGGTGGTGGATAGGCTTTGGGAGTCACAAGGTGAACCAATCGCAGCAGAATACCTAGTGTCTGACATGCTCAAGTAGCCACTGCATGTTTGTGGCTGGTCCAGTTAAGTTTCTGGCAAATGGTGACCTCCAGAAGGTTGATGATGGGGGGCTTGACAAGGTAGTGTCATCGAACGCCATGGGGAAGCTCTTTCTTGTTGGAGATGTTTTTTTGCCTGAAGCTTTGAATGTATGCCTCCACTTCCCCTGCACAAATTTTTCTCTTCTCCATCCCCTCAACCACTTTAGCCAGATTGTCTCACTGGTCTTATTCTTCCCAGTTGTGATATAAATAAGTACCTCACTCCAGGTACAATGTCAATACCTATGGGCCAACAACATTTTAGGCAAAGTTACCAAAATTAGTATTACACTGACCCAGTGATATCCTCACTCCTCCTAATGAAAAAAAGATCTTGTCGTTGTTTTTTGTTGCCAAACAGCATAATTTTTTGGCATCAAAAACCAATGACATTACTATTGACTTCCCGATATGACTAGTAGGAAGACATAATGGATCAACAGGCACAAGTCACTTCTCTCTTGCAAGGAAAGTAACTACGATTCCAAAGAATGTTTTCCCCTTCAAATTCAAGCAGATAGCTTCCCAGAGAATTTGGGGGGGGGGAACAGAAAGTCTAAGACACACTAGAAATGTACAACTCACCCATTTCAAACCCATCCCCACTTTAACACTGCGTTTAAAGCAAAGTACAATGTCAGACACATTCATCTGTGTGTGTAAAAGGAAAGGAATAAAAACGAGCAAAGTCTCAAATCACATTTTTTTTTAATTCACTGAAGCAGAAGACTCCCGAGGATTAGAAAAAATTACAATTACAACTTTTTTTTAAAAAAAAGGACAATATACATGCATGGAAACATACAACAGTCTGTTTAACATCAGTTAAAGTGGAAAAGCTTTGCAAGAACTTTAAAGGCTCGTCAGGGGACATATGAAAAACCATAGCTTGATAAAATAGCCAAAGATTCGGAATAACTCAAAATAACGTGGGACTTTCTGAAGATGCTAATACGGGAACACAGTGGATGTAATACAATTAATGTTCAAAAGCTTTTGGCAAGAATATACATTAGTGCTTAATGGTCAAAATCTAAATTTATGGGAATGGGGTAGTGCTCGGCATAAAATTGGCTCAAAGAGAGGGTAGCCATAAATGGAACCTTTTCAAATTGGCAACAAGGCACAGTATCAGGTGACAGTAATCAGTGTGCTTTATCAAAATTGTTGACACAACCAGAAAGGGTTATGAATAAGGTACACCAGGGATAGGTCTTGGGATCCTATATGTTTGCAGAGAACACTGAACTAGAGTAAATAGCAACCAAAATTACAACTGGATTCAGTAAGAATTAGACCTTTTAAGTAACTTGCTTTGTAGAGGTCAAATAAAATTCAATGTAATAACAATGTAACACTGATTCAACTAGATAAGAGTTTAGTATGCGATCAACCAAATCAGGGAGTACAGCTGTGTAAGGACTGCAAGCATTGAATCCCCAAGGAGCTGGACATTGCGTTTTAATCCTCAAGGATTTGCGGTTTAATATTATTCTCACCGCAGAAAAAGCTGGAAGCTGTTTGTGGGAGGGGCCCGGGTGCTACTCCATGTTGAACTTAGATTGATGGTCAGGGGTTCTGGGAAGACAATGGCCAAGCTAAGGCAATTCATTGCAGGTGATGAACAGATGGACTGTGTTTGTTAAGCAATGTGAACTCGTCAAGTGAACTGATCAGTGATCAAGCCATTACCTGGATGAGATACCAGAACCATTAAGCCCAGACTGCTCGGAAGCAAAACCTGTTGTGTATCTGTAAAGCATGCACTCCCATGTTCCACCACAAGGGAGCACATCTCCTGAAGTCCCAAGGGATCACAGCGTCCCTTGGGAGCACTGTATATAAGCCGGTCCCTAAGGCCTGTTCCTCACTCTGGAGTGTCTTATTAAAGACTGAGGTCACTGTTACTTTAACTTTCCTGTGTGTAGCCTCATCTGTGTTAGGAACACAATAACTGGCGACAAGAATACGAATCCAACGCAAAGATGCAGCAAACTGTGGGCATCCTGGAGAAGTTCTCGGAGGGTGAGGACTGGGAAGCCCATGTCGAACGGCTAGACCAGTACTTTGTAGCCAACGAGCTGGATGGAGAAGGAAGCATTGCAAAAAGGAGAGCAGTCCTCCTCACGGTCTGCGGAGAACCGACCTACAGCCTCATGAAGAATCTTCTGGCTCCGGTGAAACCCACAGATAAGTCGTATGAGGAGCTGTGTACACTGGTTCGGGAGCATCTTAACCCGAGGGAGAGCGTGCTGATGGCGAGGTATCTGTTCTACACGTGCCAGCGATCTAAAGGTCAGGAAGTGGTGAGCTATGTCGCCAAGCTACGGCGACTTGCAGGACAATGTGAGTTTGATGGCTACCTGGAGCAAATGCTCAGAGACTTTTTTGTACTGGGCATTGGTCACGAGACCATCCTACGAAAACTTTTGACTGTAGAGATACCGACCCTCAGTAAGACCATTGCGATAGCACAGGCGCTGTGTCCACCAGTGATAACACCAAACAAATCTCTCAGCACACAAGTGTAGCAATGTTCATAAATTAACTGGAACTGTATTTGCGAGCAGAAATGTACAGGGCAGAACCCACGAGTCTGCAACTGCCAGCAGGCCTCAGGTGACCCTGGTGACTCAAGAGTCCGCAACAAAGGATGAATGCAAGGCAATTCACAACTTGTTGACATTGTGGAGGCTTCCATTCAGCCTATTCATGCCGCTTCAAAGGGTATGTTTGCAAGAGCTGTGGAACAATGGGGCACCTCCAACGAGCTTGCAAACGAGCTGCAAGCTCTGCAAAACCTGCTAATCACCACGTGGCAGAGGAAGATCGGTCCATGGTGGATCAAAGCAATTTCGATCCTCAGAGAGAGGAGGCAGATGCTGAAGTACATGGGGTGCATACATTTTCAACGAAATGTCCACCTATAATGCTAAACATAAAATTGAATGGCTTACCCGTAGCCATGGAACTGGACACGTGCGCTAGCCAATCTATCATGAGTAAAAAGATGTTTGAGAGACTGTAATGCAACAAGGCATTCAGACCAGTCCTGAGCCCCATCCACACGAAACTGAGAAGGTACACCAAAGAGCTTATCACTGTCCTGGGCAGGTCACCTACGAGGGCACGGTGCACGAACTGCCATTCTGGATTGTCCCGGGCGATGGCCCCATATGCTTGGAAGGAACTAGCTGGGCAAAAGCCGCTGGAACTGGGATGATGTCCAAGCACTATCACATGTCGATGAGGCCTCATGTACCCAGGTTCTTAACAAATTTCCTTCCTTTTTGAGCCAGGCATTGGAAACTTTTCCGGGGCGAAGGTGCGGATCTACTTGGTCCCAGAGGCACGACCCATTCACCACAAGGTGCAAGCGGTACCTCACACGATGAGGGAGAGTGGAAATCGAGCTGGACAGGCTGCAACACGAGGGCATCATCTCCCCAGTGGAATTCAGCGAGTGGGCCAGCCCGATTGTTCCAGTACTCAAAAGTAATGGCACGGTCAGGATTTGCGGCGATTACAAAGTAACTATTAATAGTTTCTCGTTACAGGACCAATACCCACTACCTAAGGCAGATGACCTATTTGCGATGCTGGCAGGAGGCAAGACGTTCACCAAGCTCGACCTGACCTTGGCCTACATGACGCAGAAGCTAGAGTCTTCGAAGGGCCTCACCTGCATCAACACGCACAAGGGACTGTTCATCGACAACAGATGCCCATTTGGAATTCAGTCGGCTGCAGCGATCTTCCAGAGAAACATGGAGAGCCTACTCAAGTCAGTACCACACACGGTGGTCTTTCAGGACGACATATTGGTCACGGGTCGGGACACCGCCAAGCACCTACAAAACCTGGAGGAGGTCCTCCAGCGACTGGATTGCGTAGGGCTGCGGCTGAAGAGGTCGAAATGCGTCTTCATGGCAACAGAAGGGGAGTTTTTGGGGAGAAAGGTTGCGGCGGACAGCATTCGGCCCACAGACGCCAAGACAGAGGCTATCAGGAACGCGCCCAGGCCACAGAACGTCACGGAGCTGCGGTTGGTCCTGGGACTCTTCAACTATTTTGGTAACTTTCTACCAGGGTTAAGCACCCTTTTAGAGCCTACATGAGTTATTGCGCAAAGGTGAGAACTGGGTATGGGGAAAAAAAAGTAATTGCTTTTGAGAAATCCAGAAACATTTTATGCTGCAACAAGCTGCTTGTATTGTATAACCCGTGCAAAAGACTTGTGCTAGCATGTGACGCATCGTCGTACGGAGTCGGGTGTGTATTACAACAAGCTAATGTTGCGTGGAAGTTGCAACCTGTTGCCTATGCTGCCAGGAGCTTGCCTAAGGCTGAGAGGGCCTACAGCATGATTGAGAAAGAGGCATTAGCGTCTGTGTTAAGGCCTGTTCCTCACTCTGAAGTGTCTTATTAAAGACTGAGGTCACTGTTACTTTAACCTCCCTGTGTGCAGCCTCATCTGTGTTTGGAACACAATAAAACCCATCACTGGAAAAACAGGAAACCTCAAAACAAAGGAAGTAACTTTATTGAGCTAAAAGCAGAAGACACACCCACAGGAAGCTCTCAAAACAAGCTTTATTCAGCCTTAAAAGGCAAACGAACTTGGGATATAAAGGAGGCTATGTGGGTCACAGCTCTCTCTCTTGCCTCGCTGCTTCGCCCCTACAAGAATTCAACCCTCCGTATGGGACGGAGAGAAGAAACCAGAAGAGAAATCTTTTCATCGGAAGAAGCAGCGAATAAGCCAGTGAATCGGTGAGCATCATCTCTGCACACACACCTTTTAAGATCACAGCCACGGTGTGAGGGGGTATCGTGCGTTCTCCCAACCAAATTCTGAGGGGTTTACAGGGGAGGTGTTTTACGTGGGTATTTCGCGTTAGGGGCCTGTTTAGACAGGCCAGACTGTATATTGTACTGCATTTGTTTGTTTTACACACCAGGGTGTGCGTGGTTTTACTGGGTGCAGGTGTGTGGTTTAACTTTATTAAAAGCATTGCCGGTACTCGGACCAAGGTACCCGTCCCTGACTCATTCATCTGTTCGATAGTAATAATTCCCAGCGTTAGAACTATTGTAAAGTGGGGGTGCTTCAAAAACACCCAAGGGAAACCACTTACAGAATCTGGTGACCACAGGCTGGACGCTGGGTGTACTGAACAGAGTGTTATGGAGGATATTAAGGCCAAGAGATCTGCAATGGGGGCCAGGATTTCCTCATATATCTTTGGGAACGTTAACCTAACACAACAGTGGGTACTATACCGTTTGTGGGCTGAGGCGAAGGGGAGTAAGGGGCATAGAAAGGCAAAAGAAAAGGCCATCTGGCCCCTGTGTCTGCAGAAGCAAGTCCAACTGCTTAGGGAGCAGGTTGGTAGACTTAAGGCAGAGCTCAAAGAGTCTGAGGAGCAGTCAGCCACAAGGGCCGTGGTAGGAACGAGGCTTTTAGATGAGTTGAGCGAAGAAAAGTAGGAGAGGCACACTCAGGAGGAAACCTCCCGTAACAAAAGGGAGTACCTGCAGTGTCAGGTAACAGAGGCCAAGTTCCATGAGCAGGTTGCACGGGAGGAGACCGCTCATCTAGCGGGTAAAGTAAGCGGGCTGGAGGGGCAACTGAAGAATATTAAGACCGCCTATAGGGTAGCCACCAGTAAGGGTTTTGAGAGTGGAAATCACGGGCCCTGCCAAGAGAAAATCCAAAGCTTGACCAACGCTTTATCCAAGGCCAAAGGAATGGTCTGCCTAATGGCCTCGGGGGGAGCCCAGGTGGACTAGGAAAAGGGGAAGACAGTGAGGATTGGGAGCCAAACAGGGGCGCACGACCTCGGCCAGAGGTGCCGGAGCCCATGCATCCCATACGGCAGCGGAAATACGGTGCACCCTTAGATGGCCAAGGGCCGCTGCAAAGCGATTTTGTGGTCCCATTCACAACCCCACAGCTGCAAAACATGATTTCAGGGGTGTCCAAGCTTAACAATGAAGGAGACCCATCGGTCCACTTCACGGAGGTGGAACAGGTGGGAGGGATTAATGAGCGTAATGAAGCGGAGGGTCACAAGCTGCTATTATTTTCCCTGAAGAGGAAGATGTATGAGGCCCTATCTGCCGAAAGAAAAAGGGGGCAGGGAACCATATAGAGGGCTTAAAGGATGAAATCCTAAGAGCCATGGGTCATGCCCAAGGTAGTCCATTCTCCAGGGTGGAAAAGACACTGCAACTGGCTGGGGAAGCACCTCAGGCTTTTGCAGACCGGCTCTGGCCGGTCTATAATAAAGCCCGTCATGGAGTGCTGGACTGAGCGCAGTTGCAGGGGTAGCCAAGGAACCATTGGCTCAGGACCCTAGTGTCAAAGAGTTTGCCCCGGATTAGGGTAAAGTCCAAGAACTGGTTTGACCCTGAGAATCTTCAGAACACAGAGACCGATGTGCTCCGGCACACGAGTCTGGCATTTAAGGCCGGCGTGGAGGAGGAGATCAAACCAGTTAAAGGGAAGGCTCACGCGATGAAGCCCAGTGGGGGTTGTAAAAGGGAATGGCGCCAAGAAAGAGGTAGCTCAGAGAAGGTGAGGATGTGTTTCGGGTGAGGGAAGCCGGGCCACAGGAGGAAAGACTGCCCAGCCCTGAGGAAGGGGCAAGACAAAGGGGATCCTCCAGTGCCCAAGACAAAACCTGTCTGGGCGAAGGGACAGACCCCGGAACAATTTGATGTTCTGGTGGCCGCCCTTCGGACAGCTTTTGAGCCAGAGCAGGGAAGCGTAGACGCTGCCGTGAGCAGGGAAATTCCGACCGCTCAAGTAATCCCACCACCCTGACTAGCACACACCCAGCCTGAGTACCTGTGTTCGCTCACATACAATGAGTGGAGTAGACCATGCGTGAGGATGGGGGTGGAGAAGGTAGAGAGGAAGTACTTGGTGGACACCGGGGCTGCCAGCACGGTGATTCACGCAAATAATCCGACTACCTCACCTCGGTCTAGCAAGGTTCCACACAACCTGGTGAGGTTCACAAGAAACGAGCAGGCGGGGTCGATCTCCAGGCCGCTAGCCATCGATTTAGGATCACTCCACGCAAAATTGAAATGCATCCTGCTGAAATGGGAGCAGCCAGGGTCAGGAGTCCTAGGGGACTTTATGTTAGCCCACAGAATCATAGTGGATTTGAGGAATCACTGCCTTTGGGGAGCAGTGGGTTCCGATAAGGAGGAAGTAGTGGTAGTGATCCCAAGGAAAGGGGAAGGTAAAGGCAGTGTGTACGATGAAGCCAAAGCGTAGTTACGGCCTTGAGCAATTGGTTAATACTACCCCGGCTTACGTGCGGGACAATCTCGCATTGTTCGCCACACAAAAACACAACTGGGGTAGGGTGACGGGGGTAGAAGTCAGGGTACAAGGAGACCCTATGTCCCGGTCGCAGAAACAGTATAATTTCCCCAGGGAGGCAGAGGCCGACTTACAGGTGGCACTGGGATCCCTGGTAGCCCAGGTGTTGAGGGCCATAGCCACACACATGAACTCTCTACTTTGGCCGGTTCGGAAACCAGACCAGTCGTAGAGGGCCACCGTGGACTATCGGGTGCTCAACAAGAACATCCCAGCTTGTGCGCCCACTGTCGCGGCCGTACCCGACCTGATAGGGAGCATTCCAGCATTCGCGACCACATTCACGGTGCTGGATATATCAAACAGGTTCTGGTCAATTCCCCTCAAAAGAGAGGACCAGTACAAGTTCACATTCACATTTAAAGGGCAACAGTACACCTGGATGTGCCTTCCCCAGCATTTCCACAACAGCCCCTCGCTTTTTCACCAATGTAGGGCCAACAGTTTAAAGGGTTTCAGCAGGCCTCAGCAGTTGGTGCAGTATATGGACAAATTGCTTTTGCTCTCCGACGAGGGGGAGGAGCATGGTCCACTGCTGGCCGAGATGCTGGAGCTGTTAAAGGACACCGGGTTCAAGGTCAATCCCAAGAAAGCTCCGATCAGTCAGAAGAAAGTCAAATTCCTTGGGCTGACCATAAGGGCTGGGGAAAGGGCTACAGAAAGAGGCCAAACGGAAGGCGGTACAGGAGTTACCAACCCCCTCAACGGTGACAGGGGTGATCTCCATCCTGGGGCTCACGGGATACTGCAGGGATTTTATTGAGGATTACGCCACCATGGCAGCCCCTCTACTTTGGCTCCTCCGCAAGGAAGTCGGATGGGAATGGGATGAGGATTGCATGGCAGCGTTCAATCATCTCAAGGGAAACTTGCAGATGGCACCCGCAGTAGGGGCCCATTGGTGGTGGGGAGGACTTCTTTTTAGAAGTAGCAGCTAGCGGGGACAGTTTGAGCACGGTGCTGCTCCAGGAGTGGCACGGCAAACTGAGACCCATGGTGTACTCATCAAGAATCCTCACAATTGCGAGAGGCATCTCCTTGCCACGCATTGGACCGTGACGCGCTCCCAGCTCTTCACGGGGTCACCCCTGATCATTCTACTAACCCACCATACCCCCACTCAGATGTTATTAGATGGGAGGATAAAGGGCGGCACAATGAGCAGTACTCGCATTGCTCGCTGGACTTTACTGCTCTCACAGATGAATCTAAGAGTGCAAGGCCTGCGTGGACCCAAGCTGGCAGCTAACATGATCTATGCTGGGATGGACCATAAGTGTTCTGTAGAGGGAGTATGGGACGCAGACATAGGATTTTGGGCCGCGATACATCCCATGGGCCGCGAAATATGTCGACTGATCCAGTTCGGTGGTAGCAGGGGAGCGTTTTACCGGGCGTGGGATTTATGACCCGACGGCAGGCATTGCAAGGGCCCTTAAACTCCTGAGCACCCAGCACACTGAACTGTCGGCGGTGGTGTATGTCATTACCCACGCCGAAGACCCCATACACCTTCTGCTCGGATTCCATGTTGGTCATCTGGTCTCGTCGCGGTTTCACTTCTGCAGACGGGAAGCCCTTAGCAACCAAACCACTGTTGCAAAGGATCTTAGAGGCCACGGGAACCCAGGGAAGCCATTACATTCATAAAGTAAAGACCCGTTCCAAGACAGAGCCCAGAGGGGAAGGCAACCAAAAGGCTTATGAGTTAGCCAAGGAAGGAGCCAAAACAGGAGAGTTTTGGGACCCATACGAGTCCAGCCCAGTCGCAGCGTTCTGGGGCAAAGGGGGAACACAAGGGAGTGTAGGGGTAGCATTGGCCCCGGACTCGAGGAAAGTCCAGGCACAGGACTCCGTCCTCAAGGTTGTCCTGGAGCAGCTCGCTAGGGGAGAAAAGGTAGAAAGCCCGTTCAGGGTAGCGGGCATTACTTGAAAGGAGGGAATGCTTTTCAGGGGAGATCAGTGGGTAATTCCAGAATAGCACCAGAGGGAATTCCTCCAAATAGCCCAAGGGGCCCAGGAGCGGGACACCCAGGGCCAGAGACTACCTGGCAGAAGGTAGAACAGGCAGGGTGGTGGCCGCAACTGAGGGAGGACGTCCGCGATTTTTGTGCAGACTGTCTGGTGTGCGCAGCGAACAACCTCGATCCCCCAGAAAAGAAAGGTTCCCATGGGATACACAAGAAGGGTAGAGGGATCATGGCAGTCGGTACAGGTCGATTACATCGGGCCACTGCCCACCGCAAAGTACTGTTTGGTCCGAGTGGACGTTTTCTCGAAGTGGGTTGAAGCCTTCCCTTACCGATCAGCGTTGGCGACGGCAAGGATCTTGGTGAGGGAAGTGTTCTCTAGGTGGGGATTGCCACAAATCATGGAGTACGATCATGGGTGCCACTTCACAGGGCAGGTCATGCAGGCTACCTTGAAAGTGCTAGGGATAGAAGCGAAATGGCATGTGGCTCGCAACCCAGAGTCATCGGGGGTTGTGGAGCGACTTAATCGGACCATCAAATAAAGGCTGCAGAAGGAAACAGGACAGTCCCCGAAAAAGTGGGTTGAGGTCCTGCCGTTTGTCCTGATGGGGTCCGAGCCAGCCTCTCCAGAAGCACAGGGTATTCCCTGCATGAGCTCATGACTGGTAGGGTCATGCGCACGCCCACCCATGTTCTGGCACTAGTTCTCACAGCAGGGCAGGAGAGAGAGGTTAACCAGGACAAGTTTGTCAAGAATCTGTTCCAGCACTTGAAACAGATTCATTGGCAAGCTGCCAGCAACATGGGGCAGCAGCACCGGAGCAATCGGTTGTTGCTCGAGCCCCGGAGAACCCACGAGTGGAAGGTAGAGGATCAGGTCATGGTCCACAATTACGCTCGAGTGGGCACATTTGAGCCTTTGTACATGGGGCCCTACAGCATCGTAGATAAGGCCAGTCCCATGGTGTACGCGGTTAAGCTTCTGAAGCGCACAAAGTGGCTCCATGTGAACCAGTGCAAGTTCTTTAACCCAGGGGAAAGGGCAAGAAACAGAAAGAAACACCAAGGCGCTGTAAACATCATGGTGGACGCGGGTTTTCCTCTCATAGTTTGGGACAGTGAGGAGTCTGTGGTGGTGGTGGTTAGGAGGTATAGCAGGATCCCACGGCCAAGAGCACCGTGGTCGCCTCCTTACACACCACTGAGGAGCCGGAAAAGGCCCAGGGTCGTAGAGACCTAGCGGGGCCACCCAGAAACGGGTGGCGGTGTATATAGTTCCCTTCTCAGTGTCGTGTTTTACAGAGTGTGTTTTTGATGAAGCCAGGCCTGTGGAGGTATATCCTCTCACAGAAAGGTTGTTGTTTCTTTGTATCTTCACACGAAGCCGAGAGAAAGATGGAGACAACCCTGGTAATAGTTCTTTGGAACTTGGCCGGAACAGGGTACAGCAGGAGGGGAGACGCCAAGTTGTCCAACCTCTACGGGTGTACGGGGGGGGGGGGGGGGGGTGGGGGAATGGACCCACAATGACACAGGGTGGATAGGATAGGGGACATGGACGGGATGGCAGCCTACTTCCACGAGGGAAGGTGGCCAGGGTCGAATTCGACGAAATATTCCAGCCACGCAAGGTTCACATATGGGGAGGCTTCCATACCATGTCCCAGACCGAAGGTCACAGCCACACGGGTCAGGGTGACCTAGGGCAAGCACGTATGCTTGAAGTCCAAGGGACACATTCCCCGGGACGGTGGTGGCTCAGGAAATTGAGACAGGACACGGGGAACCAGACAGCAGACTGGGAAATGATACGTACCGACAGATCACGGGGTCAAAAGGGGGGGGGTGGAGTGGAAATGTGCTGGGACAAGTGGTGGAAGGAGGAACAGGAAGTGTGTGTGTGTGTGTGTGTGTGTGTGTGTGTGTGTGTGGGGGTGGTGGGGTGGGGGAAGTCGGAGCAAATCTGCCCAGCGGGTGTGTCGATTGCCTTTTCGAGGCAATGACAGGCTGGGATCAGATGGGATCGGAGTATGGGATCGGAGTATGGACTCCTGCGTGATCCCAGACCCTCCCAACAAAATAAATGCCACTGAACTTGTAGCACACAAGAGAAAACCCCTGCCCACAGCCCCACCGGTACAGATGTCAGAAGTTAGGTATCTAGCCACCACAGGGCCCAGGGAATGGTTTAGTTTTAGTCCGGACTGGAAAGGTTTTATTCCAGGGGGTGCATTATGCAGTCATCTCAGTCATTTTAAACCTAACCGGGGTACATCTGCCTGAATGGGGTCCAAAAGAAACTGAGCAGCTGTATGTGGCGCTCATTAAAGAAATGTTCTGCCAGTTCTTTGAACTCAGTTACGGGGATAGTAGTCGGGAAAGATTGTACAATATGGGAGTGTACGATAACATTGGTCCGGGGAGGCAGGAGATGTGCTCAATGTCGCTACGGTGTTTAGCGCGGGTACATCTCTCGTCAACAGCATGGACGACGTGCAGCTGTAAATGCAGATCAATGGTTTAAAGGACCAGCTGCGGAAAATCCTGGGGGGAAGGGAACGCGGTGGTAAGATCGGAGTTAGGAGGACCAGGCAATGACTGTCCATTTAAAAAGGTTATCGCAGAGCTGGAGACACACGCAAAGACTATAAATGCATTAATATGGGAGGACAGGAATGGTTCGGCGCAGGCAGCACAAATCTAAGTGTGCGTGTTGTACGGTGCCTGGTTGCTGAGCGAGGGGCGCAGTAATTTAGAGGGCCTCCAGCAAGATCGCATTCTGTCATGGATCAGCTACCGGCACCTCGCAGCGCTCAGCCCGTACAGTAATTCGATGAGCCTGTGTCAGCTCCGTCTAGCCTCCGAAGCCTACCCAGTCCCAGTGGATTGTGGTTGGTCCAACCACACAATCATGGGGATAGTGTTGCGTATGCCGGTAATGGGTGGGACATCACAACCAGCGCCAGTACACATGGTGGAGAACATTGGGGTCATACGGGAAGGGGTGCACGTGCAGTATCATGCGGTCCCACCATTTGTTATAAAGTGGGAGCACGCCATGACCGGCACTGACCTCATGGGGTGTCAGAGCAGAGGTGCACGTCATATTTGTGTCCCCAGCATTTGAACGCGTTTGAATACGAGAGTCGAGAGCCTATCAATTGCACCATGGAGGTGAGAGCCCAGAGCCACGTTCCACTTCAGGTAGCATATGCGGATGATGGGACATATTGTGTAACCATGAGCGTGGACCGGTATCAAATGTCCACCTGGTGTCCGGTCACCGACAGCACTTTCTGCTTCAAACCCCACACCGAAGTTCAAGTGGCACAGGAACATATTATTCCGATCCCAGAACCATTCACAGTACACATTATGGTAAATGACACAATCCCAAACCTGCAACAGTACATTACCCAGTTCGGGTATCAGATTCCTTTTCTGCCGGAACATCCAACGTTATTAAAAGCTGTCAAGCTATCCCAAAAACATTATTTCACACTGGAACAAACGAACCGGGACACGGGGGAAAGAATGAAAGGGATAAATTCCCCGCCCTGATGGGACCTTGGATCCGGATATGCTCACATGCTCACGTCATTGTACAGTTTTTGATTGTGATATACCAGTTGTGTATTTCTTGTAAAAAGAGAAGTCAGGTGCTCCGGAGTCGATGGGAGGCCGTAGTTAACGAACCTTGAATGTAACTTTCTGTATCCATATAGTAACAGTGCAATGCACGCTTGTATTTCAGGGATGTATATTCGGGGTGTTTTAAAAGTAAAAAGGGATAGGATCAGTTGGGAACCACGATGCTTGCCTACCAGCGGACGTTGCTACGTTCTAGAAGACTCTTGACATATCATAGGGGGGACTGTAAGGACTTGAAAGCATCGAATCTCCAAGGACATTGCGTTTTAATCCTCAAGGATTTTCCGTTTTAATTCTCAAGGATTTGCGTTTTAATATTTTTCTTACCCCAGAAAAAGCTGGAAGCGGTTTGTGAGAAGGACCCGGGTGCTGCTCCATATTGGACTTAGAATGATGGGCAGGGGTTCTGGGAAGACAATGGCCAAGCTAAGGCAATTCATCGCAGGTGATGAGCAAATGGACTGTTTTTTTTAAGCAATGTGAACTCGTCAAGTGAACTGATCAGTGATCGAGCCATTACCTGGATGAGATACCAGAACAATAAAAAGCCATTAACCCCAGACTGCTCGGAAGCAAAACTCATCAATGGAAAAACAGGAAACCTCGAAACAAAGGAAGAAACTTTATTGAGCTAAAAGCTGAAGACACACCCACAGAAAGCTCTCAAAACAAACTTTATTCAGCCTGAAAAGGCAAACGAACTTGGGATATAAAAGAGGCCGTGTGGGTCACAGCTCTCTCTCTTGCCTCGCTGCTTCGTCCTTATAAGAATCCAACCCTCTGCATGGGATGGAGAGAAGAAACCAGAAGAGACACCTTTTCATCGGAAGAGGCAGCGAGTAATCCAGTGAATTGGTGAGCATCATCTCTGCGCACACACCTTTTGAGAGCACAGTCACGGTGAGGGGGTATCGTGCGATCTCCCAACCAAATTCTAAGGGGTTTACAGGGGAGGTGTTTTAGACGTGGTAAAGATGTTAGGGGTTTGTTTATTGTACTGCATTTGTTTGTTTTACATACCAGGGTGTGTGTGGTTTTACTGGGTGCAGGTGTGTGATTTAACTTTAATAAAAAGCATTGGAGGTACTTGGATCAAGGTACCCGTCCCCGACTCATTCATCTGTTCAATACAGTAATAATTCCCAGCGTTAGAACTATTGTAAAGTGGGGGGTGCTTCGAAAACACCCAAGGAAAACCACTTACAGCTGCACTGCCATGTTCGCACCACCAGCTCGCAACCTGTAGATCTGCACAGCCAGATTTGCTAAGACCAACAGCTGGAAACCCCAAGTAAGAAAATGGGTCTTCTCAGTTTACTTTAGCGTTGTCAGCATCTGCTCGAGAACCCAGTGTCAGGAGCCAGCTGCACTAACATGGCAGTATAAAATAAAAACAGTTTCTGCTCGGATTGTAGCAGTCTTGAAGTATATTGATCGGGAAAGAGATTTGAAGGTTACAGTTAAAACTATTAGCTCAGTGTAGGTCTACAGTTACAAGGGAAAACAAGATGTGAGCATTTTTATTCTGCACAAACTGTGGACACAGCATTTACTATTATCTTTGTTGGGTGATAATTGCTTCCAAAGAGCAAGCAACCCCTATTTTCACCCAGTTGTAGACCTGGTGTCTCATCCAGCAAGCAAGTAAATAGGTAGATGTGCAGCTTGTATTTACACTTCTGCAACATCCTATTTAGGCAGCTGCCGAGAGGCATGTAATAGCAACCACAGGTGATATCAATCCTCCTTGCCTGGCAATGATCGTATCAGGAACTGAGCAATTGTGGGTTCTCCCCAACTGTGTGTGTTGATACTATATTTACGACAATTAATTTAAAAAAATCAAGTAGTCCTTTTTTGTTAACGCAAAGTTGTTTTTTTCACATTTAAAAAAAATTATCCAGCAGTTCGAATTATGTAATTTTAATACAACACACCATGTTGTATGGTGGGGGAGAGGTAAACGAGAGAGAGGGAAAGATGAAAAGAGGGCGTGGCTGAGAAATGCAGGCAGCCCTAAACAGTTTTTGTTTTAAACTAGAAGCATTACTCTTAGAAACATAGAAAATAGGTGCAGGAGTAGGCCATTCGGCCCTTCGAGCCTGCACCGCCATTCACTAAGATCATGGCTGTTCATTCCCTCAGTACCCCTTTCCTGCTTTCTCTCCATACCCCTTGATCCTCCTACAAGCAGCACAGTGCAATCGAAATTTACAATGGCTTCGTAATATATATGTACACTTTTACAAAATGTGTGAATTCACATCTATATGTACAATATTCTCATAAAATGCATGTTTTCCTTGACAATCCAATATATATTTTAAAAAGCCACATGTTCTACCAGAATTTGAGAAAATCTCTATACCAATAACGTTCATCTCAATTCATCATGTTCTCTTCCCCTTTGAGTTCACTACCCTCCTATCCTCCCTTAATCTCTCCCTCCATGTGAACTCCCCAACCCATATTCACAGCCACCCACTTGATCTTGCCATCTCTCATGATCTCGCTATTCCCACCATGTCAATTACAGATAAGGGCATCTCTCTCCACTTCCTTGTATCGCTCTCCACCCACATCCCCTTCCAACCCTACTAGCTTCTCTGTCCGCTCCTGGAAAAAAACAGCTCTCCAAAATCTGTTACAACTGCACTTTCAAACTCCCAACTGTCCAGCCTTTGGCCCTCCATTCACCACAACATTTCTGCAGCCACCAATCTGCTCAACCACATCCTCACCACCATCTTTGATGCCCTCATCCCTATTAAAACCATTACATTCTCTCACCCTGGTCATTCCCCCTGATATGGCCCTCATCTTCGCTCCCTCAAGTCCAAGGGACACAGACTTGAACGGATATGGAGGACAACTGGTTTAGCCATTCACCACCAGATCTGGCTGGACCACAAAAAGCATTATCGGGCCTTACTCTTGTCTGCCAAAACTGCTCACTATCCAGGATCATTCTGGAATGCAAAGATAACCCTCATCTACTATTCTCTACTGCTAACCGTCTTCTTAAACCCCTCTCCCCTGACTCCTCCACACTCATCTCCAATAACAAGTGCGAAAAGCTCATGGCCTGCTTTGTCTCTAAGATGGAGACTACCCAATCAGCTGCCTCTGCTACTTCCCTTCCTTCCCCTATCCCACCAGGCCAAACTTCCTCGAAGGTCCCCCTGCCCTTTCATCGCATCTTTCTCTAGTTTCTCTCCAATCTCCCCTCTTGACCTCTGCGCTCATCTTGTCCATGAGACCCACTTCCTGCTCCCTCGACCCTATTCCCACTAAACTGTTGACCACCCAACTTCCTTTTCTGGCTCCCATGTTAGCTGACATTGTTAACTGTTTGCTCTCCTCAGGTACTGTCCCCCTATCCTTCGAATCTGTCATCACCCCTCTCCTCAAAAAAAAAGTTGACCACACTGTCCTTGCAAACTACCATCCCATCTCTAACCTCCTTTTTCTCTCCAAAGTCCTTGAACGTGCTATCGCCTCCAAAATCTGTGCCCATCTTTCCCAGAATCCTTCCAATCCAGTTTCCTCCCCTGCCACAGTACCGAAACGGCTCCCAAAGTCACAAATTACATCCTCATTGTCTTTCTCGACCAGTCTGCAGCCTTTGACACAGTTAACCACTCCATCCTCGTCCAATGTCTCTCCACCATCGTCCAGCTGGGTGGGACTGCACTCACCTGGTTCCATTCTTTTCTATCTAATCGTTGTCAAAAAATCACCCGCATCAGTACCTCTGGATCTATCCCCCCCACCATTTCTCATCTATATGCTGCCCCTTGGTGACATCATCCAAAAACATGGCGTCAATTTTCACATGTACGCTGACGACACCCAACTCTACCTCATAACGTCGTCTCTCGACCACTCCACGATCTCTAAATTGTCAGCCTCCTTGCCCGACATCTAGTACAGGATGAGCAGAAATTTTCTCCAATTAAATATTGGTAAGACCGAAGCCACAAATCCATTCCCTAGTCACCAACTCCATTCCTCTCCCTAGCATCTGTCTGAGGCTGAATCAGACTGTTCATTAACCTTGGCGTCATATTTGACCTTGAAATGAGCTTCCGACCATATATCGGCAGCATAACTAAGACCACCTCTTTCCACCGCCATAACATTACCCATCTCAGCCCCTGCCTCAACTCATCTGCTATTGAAGCCTCATGCATGCCTTTGTTACCTCTAGACTTGACTATTCCAATGCACTCCTGGCTGGCCTGCTATGTTCTACCCTACATAAACTTGGTCATCCAAAACTCGCGTGCCTCTGTCCTAACTCACACCAAATCCCATTGACCCATCACCCCTGTGCTCGCTGACCTCCATTAGATCCCAGTTAGACAAAGTCCCTCGATTTCAAAATTCTTATCCTTAGTTTACAAATCCCTCCATGGCCTCGCCCCTCCCCAGCTCTGTAATCTTATTCAGCCTCTGTCTTATAACACCTCCATGAAGCACCTTAAAGGCATTAAAGGTGCTATATAAATACAAGTTGTTGTTGTAACATGTCAGCTTTCAGGTATTGGATTGGTCCCCGCTGACCATATGACCAAAAGTACAGGCTCCAGACAGGCGAAAACATGGTGAATTCTATTATTAGTAGGGAAAGATGTAATTTGGCTGATCATTAGTGAAATAGTATGATCAGACATGCAAAACCATGATACTTTTGCAGTTAATGTTATAACTGGGCATTGATAAATTGAAAGTTGAAGCAGTAGTGTACTGGTCAATTAGCAATGATTACTCAAGATTTTAATTCCACCATTTAGATCACAGTCTAATCCACTTTTCTGCATATATAGGCATTCCACCTATTTTCAAGTTCTTAAAAGTTTAATTGCAAACACTCAATTATAAAAAGAAATGCTGTACCTTTACACATTAGTCGCCTGCCAAGAAAATGCCAACCCACTAAATGAATGCATTAGATTACTCCTAAATTCTATGGATTGATGCTTCAGTTATCTCTGACGAATCTCATTCGGCTCTTTCACAAATTAAATTTCAATGTGCAATAGCAACTGAAGGCACGGAGGTTTGCAAATTAGGTTAGGTTTTAATGGATTCTCTGTTACATAACCAATGTAGAGCATCAACCTCCTCAGGAGAAAATGTAAAAAGAATATTGGGAATTTGAGGTTATTTATTGTTTGTCCTGTGGTATACATTTTCCCACAAGTTCAGGTTTCATAAAAACAAGTTGAAATAGATCTTAAACATAAGCTATGTACTATTTATTTCATGCTTTGAGTAAGTTTTCTTTGCAGCTAGAACAAAAATGTGTATTCTATCACATTCTGTAAACCTTTATATTAAAAAGCATATATTGATAGTATAAACACATGGTTGAAATCGTCCAGCACATATCTACAAGCCACAAAACAGAAACTTGAGTTTTTTGTACAAATTAGTGATACTTTTACACCTCAAACATCATAGTGATCAGAAACACCCAAGTGACATCAAACTTCAATAGTGTTCAGTAACACAAAGATGGAAAGTCAAAACCCTAGCTTGCATCCTGCTCCAACATTAAAAATCTGTACTTTAATATTAACAGTTTGGATCAGGTTAATTTACTTATGAAAAGCTCCCGATAACAAATTGTTGAA
The DNA here is from genome assembly GCF_044704955.1 of Pristiophorus japonicus. NCBI lineage: Eukaryota > Metazoa > Chordata > Chondrichthyes > Pristiophoridae > Pristiophorus > Pristiophorus japonicus. The sequence goes on along the minus strand of NC_091982.1, from coordinate 193,228,346 downwards.
ATACAGCCAATGGTCTGAATATTTTGTTTTTAATGCATTTCCAGGGCATGTAATCAAAATGAATAGATTTCAAAATGTTACAATCAGTGGTTTTATCAGTTGAACCCAAATACCTTATAATTAATCAAGTACGTTAACCACTATGACAAGTTAGATTTCACCATTAGCAACATATGCCAACACTTGAAATTAACCAATCATCTGCCACTGATCCACCAAATACATCAGATGACATGGACCATCTAATCTTCCAGTGCCGCATATCACTGAAGTGATCTTTCATCTCAAATTCCTAATGGTCAAAACAATTGGGATGGGGAGAAACAGCTCAAGTTGTTACTTTACAACAAACCTGTCCCTTACATCTACTAGAATTGTTAGCTTCCAAAACCTGATTACACACAAGACAGAAGATGCACTTATACAAAAGCAAAATACTGCGAATGCTGGAATCTGGAATAAAAACAGAAAATTCTGGAAATCTCAAGAGTTCAGGCAGCATCTGTGGAAAGGAAGCAGAGTTAATGTTTCGGGTCGATGACCTTTCATCAGAACTGGACAGTGTTCGGAAAGAACAGATTCTTAAGAAGCACTGAAAGAGGGAGGGGAAGAAAGAACAAAAGGAAAGATCTGTGATAGGCTGGAAGACAGGAGAGATTAGAGAGACAAAAGGGATGATGGGCCGAATTCAAATGGTAATGCCAGGAGTTATAAAAACATTAGCCAAAATAATGACCAACTGCCATTAGAGACAAGGAGAAAAAAAGAAACAAGCTCTTGGGGTTGGGGGGGGGGGGTGGAATTGGCAGCAGTTACGCTCTGAAATTGTTGAACTCAATGTTGAGTCCAGAAGGTTGTAAAATGCCTAAACTAAAGATGAGGTGCTGTTCCTTGAGCTTATGTTGAGCTGCGTTGGAACAGTGTAGGAGACAGAGGTGCACTTAAACTGGATGTTAAGGAATTTGCATATGCCAAATGTAAGCAGGTTGAGCAGCTTAAGCAGTTTTTGTCTGATTCTGAAGTAGAAAGGCTGGAAGGTCTGCATGATTACCAAAACTGCTGATGTGTCAATAATGGCATGCTTACAAAGCAATTGTAGAGCTCCCCCTGTGGCTCAATGCATAAATGCATTAATAGAGACCTATATGGAACAGGATGGTTCTGGGTTTATTTCTAAACATGAGCTAGCTGATTTCAATCATGGTATCAACAAGTATATAACAATTGTTCCCTCCAAGCTCGTAAAAAGGAGAATAAAAATCAGCCAGGGCGCCTGTAAATGACCACTAACTCCTGTTGAGAGGTGCATATGTAGGAAACAGGAACAAGATTAGCCTCAGGTATGACATCAAATCCCCATGAATACTCTGCCATCACTCTGTATAGGCTCCTTCATGAAGAATGTCCACTTGGGTGAGATGCTCGTATCCCAGAACACATTAGCATGAACTACCGCTTGAATCAATAATAATAATTAAATTATATAAAATACACACCCAGAGTGAAGATAGTAACTATTTTCAGATACAACAGAAATATGGCTATGAGGAGGAGCTAAAAGGATATAATGTTTGCAAATGATGTTAAACTAGCTGAAGCAGCAACATTGATGAAGGATGATTTTTTTTAAATCCATTAAAAGGATACAAATAATAGCAGAAAGGAAGATGACAGGAACAATGAGTAGAAATGAGTGAGGACGGCAAACTAATGCAGTAATTGGCAATTCCTATCAAGTGTCAATTCATGGGAATCAAATAAACAATAAACTGCCTCGGCAATGCAGAAGGGTGACAGGGAATTCTAATGTGATATTGATAAAGCATTTTAATATCCCAGATTTGAAGTGGACAGATTAAGGACAACCAAAAAGAACAGGTTGAAACACCAATTTCATAGAGATAGATGATCCGTGGTTGCTTAACACAACTTGTGAAGCAAGATACTACAATAGACTTAGTAGATTAGTACATCAGAATTGAACAGCAGCCCAGAAGTGAAGGAATACTTAGGTTAGTGATCACTGGAAATCTAGAATTAAGATCAATGCATTATCCAGCCAGTGTTCACGGCCTGATTTCTCCTAGAAGTTTGAATTAGTGGGCATCAAATGAAGAATTAGGATTAGCTGCAACGTCATAGAATCCTACAGCACAGGAAGTCTTTCGGCCCATTGTGCCTGCGCCGGCTCTCTGAAAGAGCTACCACACTCTGAATTAGTCCCACTCCCCCTTAATCAATCAAATAGTCTGTCATCAGTGATCTGCCCTACACATAAATTGTGTCACTTACACATAAATGACATGTGAAATACTGGGTGGTGGAAATGTACCCCAAAAGGAGTCAATGACAAAGTGAAAAGGAAGGGAGGGGAGAAAACTCGTGAGGAAAGAGGGAGAACAATAAAGAGATTTTTTAAATGTTTAAAAAAAAGCAGAAACTGCATTCAAGCCTGCAATATATTTCCAGACATGTTAATTCTCCATAGCATACAACACAAATATCTAGGCATATGTGCCATCCAGAGTATTGTAATTGGTTTCACTTAAGTAGCCTATAAAAGGTATGATCCTGTACTACTGAAGGTAACAGTTCATGAATAAACCAGAAGTATCAAGTTCAGAAAGATTACATGGAAGTCAAGACAAAGCAGCATAATATCTGGAATGGTGCACAGGGGAATGCAACATCTCATGAATTTTAATGAGCAAAAACATGAAATCTGCCCCCCCTCACACACAAAGAAAACTGCCAAATGACACACAAACAATGTTTAATTTCCTACCCAAAACAATGAACAAAGGCATCAATTTAGAATGATGCCAGCCTCACAGCTGGGGCTGCAGAAATTTAGCAATACTGGACGATATCAATCTTATAAAAATATGATGCTAAGCAGACCAGAGCTCAACTTTGAGTGTTTTTGAACATTTTGTATCATTGTAATGAATAAGAGCAATATAATAGGAAAATGTACCCATACAAAGAAACCTCAGTTTTCACTGCATATTGATTGTTTAATAAACCCATTTAAACTTGCAAGTATTCTGCACTTCTCAATTTTCACCAAATAATACGAGATGTGTCTATAAAGAAGTGTTCCTCACCTAACTGCCAACCTGTGAACACATCTAAATAGTGTGAAAACATGTATGTACATGAAAACAGTGGGTAAAGCATAAAGACATTTGGAATGTACTTACAGTAAAATGGTATCAGTATCTAGTATCTATATTACATTAAAATTCTGTTTAGGGTGTGCACTTCCTGTCAACAAACCTTACTTTTTGATGTCACTATTTTTGTTCATACTTTTCCTGTTGTAGATTCCTATACAACAGTTCCCATTTAACTTTTCTAGGTTAACTTTCACCATCCTGTTTTTTTCATGAACCAAATTGTTTTTCCAAACAATTTTCATCGACAACTGAAATGTGTAGCCAAAATAGGGATTAAAACAAAAGAAAATACATATTTCACAGTAACATTGTTTATTCATTGATACTTTTGTTATAAAGTTTTTACTTGAAGCTCCTCGGCTTTCTCCCAGGAGGAAAAAAATGAGGTGGTGTTCTCGACTTGCATCATTGTTACCAATTATTAAGTACACTCAATCCTATGTAAATAACTGTGTTCAAAGGTTTGTCTGTGATGATCCTGTTATCTGGTGCTTATCTAGCTGGGCCTTCACAGTTGGCACCTAAACAAAGGTATCTTTAAACCACTGGGTGAGACAAGGAGATCCCAGTAGTTTTCTATTGGCAGGTTGGGTCTGGCCAAGCAACCTTTCAACTCACGATAAAGTGGGCAGAAAAATGTCTCATCAGATTCAAGGAAGGCATTCTGCATATATATTTTTATGGTGACTACTTTCTTAAATTTAATTTCTGTTCAAAGTTATTAAATTCTCTGCAAAATAATGTTTTTGCACGTGTAGTACAGGATACAGGACACCCCATTCACAACAGGCAAATTTCTATCAAATTTGCAACATTTCTGCTTTATAACAATTGGTGTTTTAGTGAAAATATGCAACTATTGTAGGCTAAAAAATTACCATTGTTAATAGAAACATAGAAAATAGATGCAGGAGTAGGCCATTTGGCCCTTCAAGCCTGCACCGCCATTCGATGAGTTCATGGCTGAACATGCAACTTCAGTACCCCATTCCTGCTTTCTCACCATACCCCTTGATCCCTCTAGTAGTAAGGACTACATCTAACTCCTTTTTGAATATATTTAGTGAATTGGCCTCAACAACTTTCTGTGGTAGAGAATTCCACAGGTTCACCACTCTCTGGGTGAAGAAGTTTCTCCTAAATGGCTTACCCCTTATCCTTAGACTGTGACCCCGGGTTTTGGACTTCCCCAACATTGGGAACATTCTTCCTACATCTAACCTGTCTAAACCCCGTCAGAATTTTAAACGTTTCTATGAGATCCCCTCTCATTCTTCTGAACTCCAGTGAATACAAGCCCAGTTGATCCAGTCTTTCAAAATATTGAAAGTATGGGGCGTAGAAAATGATGTTGCATACCCTACTGATAAACAGTTTTGATTCTCAGTTGCTGGGATTTAAATTTCAACCATCATTCTATGAGCGGTTTCAGTGGCACTGCACAGTTGAAGCTGTAACTGATTCTTTTTAAATTGTTGTATTTGCATTAGGCTTAGTGGAGACTTTTCATCTCATGAAGGAGAATAAAGTCACGCGAGTAACTGAAGAATTTGAAACATAACCCCACATTCAAAACAGAATATGTAAACTTGTGGCATCAGGATCTAGCAGCTCCAGACTGGTAATTAAAATCAATGATGGACTAGGAGGAGCCCTTTGACAAGTATGTCAAATGAGAAGCCCAACTGGCAGACAGGCTAAATTTGACACAGGGAACCAGATACACAATGTCAGAATCAACCACTGACTGACAACTGTGGCAGTCACTGTTCTCGGATACAAATACAGGAAAGGACAAGAACAATAATGGAGCAGTCTCCCAAAGACTGGCTGTATTAGATGTCAACATACAAGAAAAGGGTGGCGCCTGGATAATTTCTAAAATCCTTTAATATCTGGCAGGGGATAGAAGGTTTTATCCTATAGGAAATTCTAGCTAGAAACCAATGGCCTGTAGATTCGCTACCACGTTATGCACGCTATGATTGCACAGTTCAGAAGCCTTTTGTGACCCATTAAATCAAAGCAATTCTAAGACTTAACACAAAATACCAGATTGCACTAATGTCTGTAGATTTGGCAATCATACCAGAGTTAGTATTGTAAATTTATAGCAGATCTGAGATCAGACCATGGGAACATTCCAAGGAATCTCAGTATCTTCAGCAAAGTACAGCTAAAATGCTTTAACTGTGGTGTATCCAACTTCGCAATCAGTACCTAGCCGCATTGCAATACAACACCAAAAAGAAACATGTATAGTTGCTGCTGAATGAGCTGATCAAAGCGTCAGCTTTTGTGACGGGTAGGTCATATCTAACTAGTCTAGTTGAATACTTTGAAGAGGTCACTAGTGGACACAGGTGTATTGATGGATGTGATCTACATGGACTGCCAGAAGGCATTTGATAAGGTTCTGCATAAGAGATTAGCATAAATGAACGCGCGATGAACTGGAAATAACCTTGTGACATAGGTTGCCAATTAATTGGGAGGGAGCAGAGAGAGTGTAGAAATAAAGGGAATATTCTCTGATTGGCAGGATGTGACAGGTGATATTCTCCAGGGAGTTGCATGGGGAGGAGGGGGAGGGGGGGGGGGGGAGAAATCAGTTTTTCATCATATATATTAATGACATGAAAGAAGAAAGAGAGAGTTGTACATCCAAGTTTGCAGATGACATTTAGGAGGCGCAATAAGTTGTATACATGGGAGCAGGAAGTTACAATGGGACCTAGACAGACTAAGTGAATGGGCAACTCTATGGCAGATGGTTCTATGTGGAGAAGTGTGATGTCATCCACTTTAGATCAAATAAAGACATCCGTATATTTTCTTAAATGGTGAGTGATTAGGAGCTGTGGAGGAGTAAAGAGAGTTGTTGCCCATGTGCATAGATCACTTAAAAGCTAATGCACAAGGTACAAAAAATAATTAACAAGGCTAATGGAATGTTGGCCTTTATTCAAGGATAATGCATAAGTGAGGTAGTGAATGAGGTAGTGAATCTTCAGTTGGACAGAGCCTTGGTCAGTCCCCATTTGAAGTACTGTGTTCAGTTTTGAGTGTCGAATTTCAGGAAAGATATATTGGCCTTGGAGAGAGTACAGCAGTTTCACCACAATGATGCTAGGGCTTAAAGGGTTAAAATTATGACAGGTTGAATCACCTTGGCGTGTGTTCCCTCGAGTTTAGACGGTTGAAGGGTGATCCAAAGAAACTGTTTAAAATGATACAGAATTTTGATAGGTTAGATACAGAGACACTATTTTGTCTGGTGGGGGAACCCAGAACGAGGGGGCATAATCTTAAAAGTTAGAGAGCTAGGCCATTTCTCTCTTTCCCCACTCCTCTCCCTATCCCTGCCCTCCCTCCAAAAGGCTGTGGTTGCTGGGACAATTGAAATTTTCAAGACCGAGCTGGATAGATTTTTAATTATATAAGGGTATCAAAGGATATGGAGCAGTGGCAGGTAAATGGAGTTGAGGTGCAGATCAGCCATGATCTAATTGAATGGCAGAACAAACTAAATGGGCTGAATGACCTACTTATGTTCCCATGGTTGTAGATCACATTATTAAAGCCAGGTTTAGGCCCACGAGTTCTTTCTATGATTACAGGTCAAAACCATCTGGAAGTGCTAGATTTTACATTCATGACAGAGGAGGGAATGAGTGAATTATTCTCATTCAGAATAATAAAGTGAAAAATATGATTTGACAGTTCAGAAGAGCACTGGTAGAAGGTTAGCCAGTGAAAAGGGAAACAAAGTACTGGTGCACTAGAGGACACCTTTTTATGAACCTGAAGACCAACCATCCTTGTAGCTTTTTGTGCCAGAAAAATTACAAATCACTAATGAGGGAATTCTATCACCATCACAAGTGGGCACTTGAGTATCACAAAAATATCTCTCAGTAAGCTGGGTATAAGTTGCGTGAAGCTTGGCATATATGCTATTTCAAAACTATCATAACATGCTTCATCATCATCATCATAGGCAGCCCCTCGGAATCGAGGAAGACTTGCTTCCACTCTAAAAATGAGTCCTTAGGTGGCTGAACAGTCCAATACAAGAACCACAGTCCTCGTCACAGGTGGGACAGATAGTCGTTGAGGGAAAGGGTGGGTGGGGAGTCTGGTTTGCTACACGCTCTTTCCACTGCCTGCGCTTGATTTCTGCATCCTCTCGGCGATGAGACTCGAGCTGCTCAGCGCCCTCCCGGATGCACTTCCTCCACTTCGGGCGGTCTTTGGCCAGGGACTCCCAGGTGTCGGTGGGGATATTGCACTTTATCAGAGAGGCTTTGAGGGTGTCCTTGTAACGGTTCCTCTGCCCATCTTTGGTTCGCTTGCCATGAAGGAGTTCCGAGTAGAGCACTTGCTTTGGAAGCCTCGTGTCTGACATGCGAATGATGTGGCCTGCCCAGCGGAGCTGATCAAGTGTGGACAGTGCTTCAATGCTTCAACAGGGATAATGGTTACTATAATCAACATAACGGTCACTAGAGAAAAATAGAGGCTGGGTACTCTGCAATGAGTGACTTGCTTAATCCTTAAATGGTTTTCCAACATCTACAAGGTACAAGTGCAGATGTCAAATATGACTTTTGGGTTTGAGAGATTATTTTTAGTCATGATGGCCAGTCTATTCATAGACACAAAAAATCACGGTCCATCTAGTTCGCCTTCTACCATCCTGGTCGTCACATGATACAACGATAATAGAGCTGTTTACTAACCATAGTAGGAAATTGGACTTGAATTTATATAGCACCTTTCACACCCTCAGGATGTCCCAAAGCACTATACAGCCAATCAAGTACTTTTGAAATACAGTCACTGTTGTAATGTAGGAGATTATGGCAACCACTATCAATTAGTCAACCATAGACCCAGACACGAGGCGAGAAAACCCCCAGTAACTGAAATCTTTGGGAACCATAAGTTCATGCCATCGTGGATCATTTATCATATGCCATGTCTCAAATTACTGATATAATGTATCTAAAAATATAATTTTCTGAAAGAAATTCCATGCTTCAATACAGACATGAAAAATAGTTCATGGAGGACTAGACAAGGAGGTAAGAGTAAATCCTGATGATTATCAACAATTGTCATCAATTATCTTTGCCATCCCCTTCTAATCCTCAGTAACAGAAATACTACGAATAGGAGAAGGCAAGATGAAATCTTCACTAAGTAAATCTGAAGAAACAGACTAGGGCAATACAGTCTGTGGCAATCAATGCAGTCGGACTCATTTGATAACTTTTGTTGACTTTGTGCCAAGTGCGAGGATGCACAGCGAATCCTATTAATGAGTCCAAAATAGAACAGTTCGAGTTTTGCACTCACCTGGCAATAATTCTTCACTGCTGAAAGACTTCCAGTGCCACTGCAGCACTTTTCTGTCAGCAGCACACACGTGGTACTCTTGCTGTTGATTGAACACTACAAGGTAGGCAAACTCTGACTCTGGCCGAGTCCCACATTTCATGAGTCAGGTTTGATTACGGGTCCATTCTGAGTTAGATGATCTCAGCCAAGGAATCAAATCAGGAAGTTTTAAGCTTCATTCAGTTTGTGTTGAGTTATCTGATCTCGACTATGACGGCAATTGAGGGGTTACAAGTTTTACACCTAGTCTCAAAACACACTAGTTTTTACTTCCTTGTCTAGTGGGTGCGTGTATGTGGGTGGGATGGAGGGGTGATGAGAGATCAGACATGTTTCCTATTTTTAACCTCATCAAGAGTTTATGCCTGGGGTGTGAGGTCATGTAGCAACTTGCATAATAAGGGAATAACATAGGACTACTGCACCGAAAGGGAACGTGGTTAAGTGTCACCTGAGCTAGTGTCAAAGGAAGTTTTTTCTCACGAGAGATTGAAACTGCACAGACCAATCACTCCTTAAAAGTGAGAGAGTCAGAATTGCAACTTCCTTCATGGCTGGCATATTAGTGATCGGGGATTCAATGGTTAGGGGAATAGAGAGGCATTTCTGCAGCTGTAGATGTGACTCCAGGATGGTATGATGACTCCCTGGTGCCAGGGTCAAGGCTGTCACAGAGCAGACACAGGGCGTTCTGGGGGAAGAGGGTGACCAGCCGGAGGTCGTGATCCATATCAGGACCAATGACATAGGTAGAAAGAGAGATAAAGTCCTGCAGGCAAAATTTAGGGAGCTAGGAGAAAAATTAAACGGCAAGACCTCAAAGGTAGTAATCTCCGGGTTACTACCAGTGCCACGTGCTAATGAGTACAAGAATAGAAGGACAGAGAGGATGAACGTGTGGCTGGAGAGTTGGTGCAGGACGGAGGGTTTTATATTCCTGAGGCATTGGGACTGCTTCTGGGAGAGATGGGACCTGTACAAACCGGACAGGTTGCACCTCAACAGCGCTGGGACCAATATGCGCATGCGCTGAGAACCGTCTTTTGCGATCTGTCAAAATTTGTTTGACAGATCGCACGCATCCACGGGTGAAGGATATTCGCAGGGCAGAGATTGGGCACAATGTCAAAACCATGGTAGACACTTGCAAAACTTAGTAGCAAATGGGTGCCACGGTTTCCTTTCACAGAAATGCACCATGTTTCTTCACTCACTTACTGCGTCTCCTTAATTTCAAACAGACTACTCCCCTGACTGAGATCAGACCAGGAATTGAACCAGAGACCTTCTGATCTGCAAGGTCAATACTTCACAGTGTATTTACCCACTACAGTATTAAGCGTTTCGACATTTGGTCAGTCACTAGTTTTTGAGCAGAAGACAGCATAGGTATTCTCAAACAAGCAAAATCACTAGCTCCACACCAAGTAAATTTATTGCAACATTAGTCAACTATCATAGCACAAGACTTCCTCAATATTCTCAATCAAGCGAGAGAGAAAGTATAACAGCAATATGCTTCAAAAAGGTTACGAAGCATTCGCTACCTCAGTTTAATTTAGAACATGGTACATATCAATAACCATGCTACTTCCTGAACTTCCTCATGCAACATTTAATCATGGCCCAGAAATTCCGATCGAAGTCTTCCCGTGGGCAAACTACTGAAAAAAGGGGAAAAAATGCACAATTACCTGAAGGTGCTGCGCTCGCTCGAACTTCCGATCCTGAGGCCTTCACTCACTGCGCATCGGAGTGCGTGCACGTTGGGACGTCCGTATGCTGGAGCTGGAGTCACATGGCTCTGGGCAACCAATCAAGGTACAGTATTTTCTCATTCCTAATAATGGGAACTCCGTAAGTTGCGAGTTCCCATTATTATGAATGAGAAACCCCCCTCAAACACACAACACTAATAAAAAAATAAAAAAATACGCTACATATTTAAGATTCATTTAAATTAAAGTTCTTATTAAAAAATATATATTTTCCTGACGTTTTTTTAAGTTTTTTTTAATTATGCCTTAAAATAAACTTACCGTAGTGGGGAGGGTTTTTAAACAATAAAATGTTTTCATGTGTTTATTTAATTTAATTTTAAATGTTTATATGTATGTTTTTAAACACTTGCGCCTGTAAAAGTAGGCTATACGCCTGCTTTTTCAGGCGTAAGATTTTTGAGGACATTTGCTGGGCAAGATATGCGTAAATATCACAAATCTTGCCCTGCAAGTGTCCTCGTTCCAGATATGAGAAAGATCTGTCAAGCCTGAAATTTGACAGATCAGAAAAGCCGGTTTTCAGCGCATATGCATTGCACGCTGAAAACCGGCTTTTCCGATGCCTTCCCGGGTCGATAGAAATTTCGTACAGACCCGGGACATCGGAATTTCAGGCTCCATATAATAGTGTCATGATCAGTCACTGCACAGTCAATAATCTGCACTGTACACAATTTTGAAAACCATAATTTATTCTACTAAATTTTGTTTTGCCTGGTTTTATTGTAGGAGAAGAGGGAAAAAAACTAATGCTCTTCAACTAACTCACACTGCAAATCCAGCTGACCAATGGTAGAATTAAGTCATTAAATAGCTAGCCTAAATTCTGAACTGGAGTAAAATATGTAGAGGCCTTCCATTTTTTTTTAAAAACAGCTTTTATCCCTTCCTTTTTTCAAATCTGCCTGCACCACCCCTAACCAAGATTACAAATAATGTGCTCCCATTCTGTACCTGGCCATCAGCGATTTCCTCACTGCCACTATTTGTGGGAAAACACTCGATCTATACTGAATGTCTCCTCACATTGGTATGGCTAAGCCCAATAATTCACAATTTGGGCACTAACAACCTGTTCAATTTATTATGCTCCGATTTTGCATCACCCATGAAATTATTTTAAATTAATGCAACAGCTAAATTAGAAATTATGCAGTATCTTGTCCTTTATTATCTCACTCATGTCATTCTTACATTTTCTGTGCATTACTTTTATGGTTTTATAAAAGAAACTTTTGTATCCATAAAGTTTTCAAAAATTTTAAATGGCTACATACAGTTGCAAACACATTGGGCCTAAATTTGGCCCGCACAGATTTCTGGCGCACTCACCAGAGGTGCGCCACTTTTGTAGAACTCCAAGGGCGGCAAATATCTTCGGGCCGAGTTTGGCTGCTTCCCAGCCTCTCCTCCATGGTGGCATAGCATAGCAACTGGATTCGGGGACGGAGCCAGGTCTCAGCGCTGAAAACAGTGCCGGGACCTCTGCACATGCGCGCTGGAGTGTGCGCACACGCGCAGTAGCTCCTAGCCCCCAAAATCGGAGTGTGAGAGATGCAGGCTGTGTGGGAGGGACCGACGCTCGGCATCCCTATCCTGGGCCGAGTGGCCTGCCGCATAGGCCGGCCGCTGCCTTCCTGCGCTGAGGGCTGCAAGAGACAGGTTTGGTGGGGGCGGGGGTGGGGGGAGAGGGGAAGAGTTTTGATCCAGCAAGGGGGGGGGGGGTCTTTACTAAAAATATACTCCGTTTAATCATCCTGTCCAGTCTCGCTGCTTGGGATTTTAAAAAAACTAGCATTCCTATCATAACACTGTCATTTGGAGGCTACCTGCACTGATCTCTTAATTCACTGCAGGCTTTTTCAGAACATACAAAAGTGGCCACTTACTCTGGCCTAACTTAGTTTGGATTAAGTTTTAGCTGGCTAAACTTGTGTAAATGACCAAAACAGGTGTAAGTGGCTGGTAACTCGCCCTTTTGGGAAAAAAAACTAAAAAAAAAACTAACTACTCATTTACACTGGAGCAACTTAAATGGGGATAATTGCGATTTTTAAGTTACTCCAAAAAAATTCGGAGCAACTCCTGGGGAAGCTTGGGCCCAATGTAACTAAGCTCCTTCCAGTAAAGGGCAGTTCTAGGTCTTCCTCCAGATAAGTTGCATACCTAACAATTAATTCCTTTCTTGACATACAAAGGCCGATTGTCGAACACCTGTTTTACACAAGAACATAAGAAATAGGAGCAGGAGTAGGCCATTTGGCCCTTCGAGCCTGCACCGCCATTCAATAACATCATGGCTGATCTTCCACCTTAACTCCACCTTCCCGCCCGCAACAACTGAGTATCCACAGCTCTCTGGGGTAGAGAATTCCAAAGATTCACAACCCTTTGAGTGAAGAAATTTTTCCTCATTTCAGTCCTAAATTGCCGACCCCTTATTCTGAAACTGACCGCTTGTTCTAAATTCCCCAGCCAGGGGAAACATCTTCTCAGCATTAACCCTGTCAAGCCACTTAAGAATTTTATATGTTCCAATTAGATCTAGGGAATATAGGCGCAGTCTACTCAATCTCTCCTCAGAGGGCAATCCCCTCATCCCAGGAACCAGTCTAGTGAACCTTTGTTGTGTGGAAATGTATTTTTATCCAAGCTGATTCCATACGGTATTTGTGTGCCCTTTGCAATATATATATATATCAAAATGGAGTCCTGGTCCTTCCAGAACTTTCTGCATAAAATCAGTCAGCTTGCATAAACAGCTAAACCTGGTTTGAGATGGCTGATGGCCATCAGACAGCTAGGAGACAAGTCATGCTAAGACAAGTACCCCCCCCCCCATGGTGCTCTCCTATTGTCTACACGACAAGAGTTCCATGTCACCCCACCCTTTTCTTTGTACCCAAACCACCAGCCATTATCTCTTGTAGAGACCTCATCCATTTGATGCAAACAGATAAACTGACTAGGAAACTGAACAATCCTGACACAATGCAAGACAGGTAATAGCTCATTACCACACTCTCATGGAGTAATGGCCAGCTGGCCAACTAATAACCCTGACAAAATGAAATATCTGGAAACCATGTCAGGACAAGGATGTAGTAATTAACTCTTTATCTGTATTCACTGACTACGAGACAGAGCCAATACACAGGGAGAGGCCATAACTTGGGTTTTACTGTATAAATATCTTGTGAAACTGTACCATTTCGGAGGTGTTCACTTAGCCATTGACTGAATGTGACCTGCCCCTTGCTAGCAAGTATATTAAAGAAACTTCTGCCAGAGCTGAAAGTGTCGGAGTCATTCTTTTCGGAGGTCGAGATTTTGACAGTTGCACTCCATCAAAGGCAAGTATGTTTTCAGTCATGTCTTTCTTTAATATACATGGCTACAAAAAGGAAATGCATCACAACTTCCCTTGCAAAAAAAGTCACAATGCCTCTCACTTAAAATAAGTTATACTCTACCAAGCATCATCATTCAATAATAATAGTGGAAGTTAGAATGTAGCGGTATTAGAGAAGATATGGAAAAACAGAGATAACTATAGAAAAGGAATTGCTTCTGAAAAAATTAGCAGGACTCAAAAGTCACCAAGTCCTGATGTCATTGGTTCTAGGCTGTGAAAGGTCAAAGAGAAGATAGAGAACATTACAGCAATTTTTCAATCCTCCTTATACAAGGCTAGTAGTGCCAAGCGACTGGAGTGTAACTGGTGTATACTTCTGCTCAAGATGGGATAGAAGGATAAAATGGGTAACTAGACGAGTTAGTTGTGGGCACTCTTCGAATCTATCATTCAAAATCAAACGAGAGAGAGAATAAAGGTAAGCAAGCATAGATTTGTTAAAGGCAAGTTATGTTAGACAAATTTGACCAAAAATGACTAAATGAAAACACTGTATAAAATATACAGCACATTCTGCAAACTTACATTTTATCAGCTTCTGCATACTTCAGACTTAATATATTTGTTCTTCACTATATTATGATGGTAATATGCTACTTTAAATATTAATTTTAGCAATTAACAGTTTGCAGCACACATTCCATTCACAAATATAAAAATATCATTTAGTGCTAAGATAGCTTGACAGCATTTTGTGATCACGCAAAGTTATATAGCGTGCCAGACTGGCTCAATGGTAGTATTTTTGCCTCGGAGTCAGATGATCATGAGCTCAGGTCCCACTTCAAGACCCGAGCAAATAATCTAGAATGATACTCTGAAGTACTGTGTTTCGCATGAGATGTTAACCAAGATGCTTGATGATTCAGATATTCAGGTGGATGTAAAAGATCTCATGGCACTATTCGAAAAGGAGTAAGGGAGTTCTGCTGGTGTCACAGTCAACATTTATCCATTAATCAACACCACCAGCAGATTAACTGGTCATTATCTCACCGCTGTTTGTGATATCTTCCTGTGCACATATTGGTTGCCACATTTGTCTCCATAACAGTGATAATATTTCAAAATAATTCATTGGCTATGAAGAAGTGCTTTGGGATGCTCTGAGGACGTGAGAGGTGCTTTATATAAATGCAAATTATTTTCTTACTTTTGGAACTGTCATTGTGGCCTATAAAAGTGGTGTCTGAAAATGCTGTAAATAATTGTTGATACAGGTTGTACCTCTCCAGTCCAGGACACTTTGGTCCCGGCGGGAGTTTGCGACCTGCGCTGTGTCCTGGGGCTGGCTGCTGCTCTTCTCCCTGCTGCCCTGGTGTTCCCTCCTTGGTCGGGTCAGCGTGGAGAGGGAGCGTGGCGACTGACTGAGGCGCCGAAGCTGGGTCTGAGAAATGTTGCGCAGTAGGCTTCTGCGCAGAACGCGGCCAGGTCGTTGTCAGCAGTAGTCGAGGGTACTGCTGACAACGCTAGGGTCGGCGTGATCTCCCGTGGTCTGGAAAATTCTATGGTCGGGTCCCAATGGTGCCGGACTGGAGAGGTGCAACTGTGTATCATTTAGTTTAACTGGCCCCGGGTAATTTCCTTTCAGGATGTCCACACATCCTCCCATCCCCGCTAAGTCCATAATGTATCGTGGAAGTACCAGAGAGTGGGCAGATGCTAGCAGACACTGCATCATCACTCCTGGCTTCAGCTGTTGCAGAGAGATTTACAAAACGACAGAGAGAATGAATGTTGGAGACAAAGAAACATATAGAAATGATACCACAACATTTCAGACAAGGAGAGAGACAGAGAGACACACACATGCAGGAGAGGAGAAAGGTACATGGGAGCTCAAGGGAGGGCGAGAAAATGGGGTGGAGGGCGAGAGTGGGAGAAAGGGCTAAGGGGAGACTTAAGATCTCTCATATATGCTGATGACACCCAGCTCGAACGCTCATCCCTCTGTACTGTCAGACTGCTTCTCCAACATGCATTCTTGGATGAACCTCAACTTCCTCCAGCTAACACTAGCGAGTCTGAAACCATGGTCTTCAGCCTCTATCACAATCTCTGTACTCTCACTAACAACTCTTGCCTCCAGTTACATCACTGTCACATGCTAAGCCAGACTCAGAAACATAGAAAATAGGTTCAGGAGTAGGCCATTCGACCCTTCGAGCCTGCACCACCATTCAATAAGATCATGACTTATCATTCACCTAGATATGTGAAGAGAAAAAGATTTGTGAAGACGAACATATCCTTCAGTCAGATTCAGGTGAATTTATAATGGGGAACAAAGAAATGGCAGACCAGTTGAACAAAAATACTTTGGTTCTGTCTTCACAAAGGAAGACACAAATAACACTCCGGAAGTACGAGGGGACCGAGGGTCTAGTGAGAAGGAGGAACTGAAGGATATCCTTATTAGGCGGAAAATTGTTAGAGAAATTGATGGGATTGAAGGCCGATAAATCCCCGAGGCCTGATAGTCTGCATCCCAGAGTACTTAGGGAAGTGGCCCTAGAAATAGTGGATGCATTGGTGATCATTTTCCAACAGTCTATCGACTCTGGATCAGTTCCTATGGACTGGAGGTAGCTAATGTAACACCACTTTTTAAAAAAAGGGAGAGAAAACAGGTAGCTTAACATCAGTAGTGGGAAAATGTTGGAATCAACTATTAACAGCGCATTTGGAAAACAGTGACAGGATCGGCCCAAGTCAGCATGATTTATGAAAGGGAAATCACGCTTGACAAATCTTCTGGAATTTTTTGAGGATGTAACTAGTACAGTGGACAAGGGAGAACCAGTGGATGTGGTGTATTTGGAGTTTCAAAAGGCTTTTGACAAGGTTCCATACAAGAGATTGGTGTGCAAAAATTAAAGCACATGGTATTGGCGGTAATGTACTAACGTGGTTAGAGAACTGGTTGGCAGACAGGAAGCAGAGAGTCGGGGTAAACGGGTCCTTTTCAGAATGGCAAGCAGTGACGAGTAGGGTGAAGCAGGACTCAGTGCTGGGACCCCAGCTAGTTACAATATACATTAACGATTTAGATGAAGGAATTGAGTGCAATATCTCCAAGTTTGCAGATGACACTAAACTGGGTGGCGGTGTGAGCTGTGAGGAGGATGCTAAGTGGCTGCAGGGTGACTTGGACAGGTTAGGTGAATAGGCAAATGCATGGCAAATACCGTATAATGTGGATAAATGAGGTTATCCACTTTGGGGGCAAAAACACAAAGGCAGATTATTACCTGAATGGCGGCAGATTAAGAAAAGGGGAGGTGCAACGAGACGTGGGTGTCATGGTACATCAGTCATTGAAAGGTACAGCAGGCGGTGAAGGCAGCAAATGGTATGTTGGCCTTCATAGCTAGGGGATTTGAGTATAAGAGCAGGGAGGACTTGCTGCAGTTGTACAGGGCCTTGGTGAGGCCTCACCTGGAATAGTGTGTTCAGTTTTGGTCTCCTAATCTGAGGAAGGACATTCCTGCGATTGAGGGAGTGCAGCGAAGGTTCACCAGACTGATTCCCGGGATGGCTGGACTGACATATGAGGAGACTCTGGATCGACTGTGCCTGTATTCACTGGAGTTTAGAAGGATGAGGGGATCTCATAGAAACATATAAAATTCTGACGGGACTGGACAGGTTAGATGCAAATAGAATATTCCTGATGTTGAGGAAGTCCAGAACCAGGGGTCACAGTCTAAGGATAAGGGGTAAGCCATTTAGGACTGAAATGAAACTTCTTCACTCAGAGTTGTTAATCTGTGGAATTCCCTACCGCAGAGAGTTGTTGATGCTAATTCATTGGATATATTCGAGAGAGAGTTAGTTATGGCTAAAGGAATCAAGGGGTATGGAGAGAAAGCAGGAAAGAGGTACTTAGAAAATAGGTGCACGAGTAGGCCATTCAGCCCTTCGAGCCTGCACCACCATTCAATAAGATCATGGTTGATCATCCACCTCAGTACCCTCAAAAGCGATTTTGAAAGTCCAAATACACCAGGTCAACTGGTTCTCCCTTGTCCACTCTACTAATTACATCCTCAAAAAATTCCAGAAGATTTGTCAGGCACTCTTTCCAACCACGCCCTCATATTCGCCCAAGCTGAGCTTCCAACTCAGGTTCTGAACCTCATATCCTCTCCAGCACCGAGTGTTCACTTCCAGTTCCATAACATGTTCACCTCCACCCCCATCTTTGACCCACTATTGATGATTGTGCTTTCAGCCACCTAGGCCCTACCCACTAAAATTCCCTCACAAAACCCCTCTGCCTCTCCACCTGAAGCCCAAACTCTTACCAATGTTTTGTTCACCCCATCCAATATCTCCTTTGGCTCAAGGCTCATTTTTTACTGTGTCCCTGTGAAGTTAGCTAGTTATTTATTTATTAAATATAAATGTACATATGCAACTAAATGCAAATATATAAATATATCTAAACACAAATACATACATACATGCATACATATACACACACATATATACAGGACTATCAATTGGCCTCAGTACCCCGAAGCCAAGCTGGGGCAGGGGGGGTTGTGAATGAGATAATGAGAGAGAAATTAACTAGGATTCCTGATCAACTATCCAGGAATAATCGAAAGTGCACCCGACGTTGACAAGGACATGATCTGGCTTTGCAACATTAGCTCTGCAATCAAATTGCAGATCAGAACCATACACCATTATTATCTCTACATTTCTCTTTCCTGTCTCCCTACTTGAGGAATGGTGGTGGGGTGGGGTGGGGGGTTGGCGGACATTCACATAGCATTTCAGATATCTATTCTCCCACCTCCACTCTTCTCCCCTTTGACATGCATCCTTGTCCATAAACCTTACTTTCCATGTCAAGATTTTTGATCATGTTTGTGCATCAACATGTACCTCTGTAAATTGCCATTTCCCATTCAATTTTGATATGTCAACTATCATGGTGTACACAAGAACATAAGAGCATAGAAATAGGAGCAGGAGTAAGCCATACAGCCCCTCAAGCCTGATCCTCCATCCAATAAGATCCTGGCTGATCTTCTAAAACAACTCCACTTTCCCACTCTATCCCCAAATCTCTCGATTCCCCGAGCAGCAAAAACTCTAGAGATTTCAGTTTTCAATATACTCAACGATTCAGCATCCACAGTCCTCTGGAGTAGAGAATTCCAAAGATTCACAATTGCCTGAGTAAAGAAATTTCTCATCTCAGTCCTAAATGGCCTACCCCTTATCCTGAGGCTGGATTTTCCAGTTTTAGCGATTTCGCCCGTTTGCGGGCGCAAATCGTGGAGACATTTTTTTTAGCACCGGGTTAGCGTTAGCGCCAGAGCACGCAACCTTCGCCAAATGAAAGTTCATGACGGACATTCGCGCTAACTCCGGCACTGCCCGACAGAATTTGTCGGCAGAGCCGAAGGTTGCGACCGAGGGCGGGGGGGGGGGGGGAAAAAGAGATTGGCCGTTCTGCGCATGCGCAAATTTTTTTTTCTCCCCCCTCGCGTTTCTGCTCTGCTGTCCAATCGCAAATACTAATGCAGGGCCCGGCCGCACGCATGCACAGTACACCCGGGGCTGAATCAGCCATTTTACTTTTTGACTTTCCTGATGGAGGAGATACTTTTTGACTTTCCTGATGGAGGAGAACACCAGGTAGTGTGCTCGAAGATTCAGCTCAGAGGCAAATGAGGTCTAGTGGGGGCAGTGGAGCCTCCGACACTATGCAAAGGGCTGCAACGCAGTGCCGGAAAAAATGTAACAATCATTAAAGGGTCGCTAAAGTGAGTACAATTTTTATTGATGCACTCCTTCATTACTTAAAATAGAAATCTGACAAACTATTTGTTCTCATGCTGTTGCTGTCTGTGAACACTGTATGGGTTGCCTCCTAAAATGCATGACACATAAGTAGGCTTAGTGTGGCACCCTATTTGCCATGAATGATCTTTACACATTAAGATTGCTTTCTGAGATCTCAAAAGATGTTTCCGCACTTCGATGTCCTCCTGATGAACCACAAGCAACTTCCAAGGCCATTAAACAGAGGACTGTATTACATTCACACAGTATGGTATAAATGCTTTGGTGGCTATCTGTGTGTGCCACAAGAGCAGATGGACTCTCTGATAACCATTCCCATTTTCATCTTTGCAGGCAAAGAAGTCCCACAAACGCCGGGAGCAGCGGCGGACAGGCGGCAGTCCGCCTCGGACCCTGCCACTCACCAACCTGGAGGAGAGAGTGGCAAGTCTCATCGGTGTCTCAGGCCAGGCAACTGCCCATGGGGGTGCTGACCCACTCTTGGATACTGACGGTAAGTCCTGCACACTCCCTGGGCTGGGTTGGGGCAATGTGATGCAGTGTCTGTGGATTAGGGTTGGGGCAATGTGATGCACTGTCTGTGGATTAAGGTTGGGGCAATGTGATGTCGTGTCTGTGGACTAGGGTTGGGGCAATGTGATGCAGTGTCTCTGGACTACATACAATGGACTGGACTAACGGTGGTCCTTCAAAAGAGCCTGTGCTATGTGACCTTCCTCATGTCACCCTGCCTCCACCCCTGCTGCTTACCACTTCCAGGCGAGGAGTCGCAGGCACCAAATCCATTACAGCAAACCTCCACCTCAAGCCATCATGTGGGGGGGAGGAGGAGGAGGTGCTGACGGAGAAGCCTATGTGGTGGGGGCGGGGGGTGGGCAGATGCACTCGACACCTCTTTTGCCACCAGCAAACGCCTCATCCGAGGATGATCAAACATTCCCGGGCTTTGAGATCTGAGGTTCCTGGGACTAGTAGCGTGCAGCAACGCAGTTGTGGGGTCGAATCCTATGTGCCATCTCTCCGGAGGGCGAGTCGGCAAAGTCGGTCTGCTGACAGACAGGCAGATGCAGAACTGGACATGGTGGGAATGTCTAGGGAGAGCATCCAGTTCACCCGACAGCTCCTTGATGTCCTGGGTAGGATTCCCGTGAGCATCGACAGTCTGACAGCGACCATTACGGAGGTAGGGTCGCAGATTGTCAGTGCGAGCGGCAAAACTTGCGAAGCCATCAATACCCACGCGTTACTGATGGCCTCCACCAGTCACACTGAAGTCTCGGAGAGTGTGGTGAGCAACCCGAGTTCCCCAGTGTGACACCCAGACACACCCCCACAGCACCTGTGACTGGCGACACCAATTAAGAAGCTCACCAGTCAAAAGCCAGGCCTTCCACGCCTCGAGCAGATCCAGTGTAACCCCAGAAAGAGTCTCCAATGTCTTTCCCCCCAATTCAGTAGGACTCTGGCCGCCTTGCTGCACAAATTCTTGGTGCCACTTCAGGTAGGGGCAGCAGGCGAGGGGTAAGGGTGGGGGTTGGGGTGGGGGTGGGGCGTGGGGGTGAGGGGAAGAAAGAGCCGGTGGTAAAGCGTTGTTGGGGCAGGAGTTGTTTTGTTATTTTATAAAAGTTTTCAAAGTTTCTCAATTCTGTTAAATTATAAAAGTTCACAATGTCTAATAAATTTTATTCCAGTTTCTCAATTACGTTTACAATGTTTAATAAATTCTTTTGTTCACCTTAACCATTCCTGTGTAGTGTCTCATTTGCAGAATAAGAGGGGGAATAGTCAACATGATGGAAGAGAGTGGTCAGGCAACGGTCAAACGTGCCATTCACTCTTCAAGCAAAGCATTGAATTATGAGCTGCTGATGTAAGGCTTTTGCAGCGGTGAAAACTCCACGAGGCCTCTCCTGTGGCTGTGGTGGTGGTGGCATATGGGTTCCTCGCCAGGCTCCTCTTCCTCCCCTCTCTCTCCTGAGGTGCTCCTGAAATCCCCATTGGCAAATCCTGTCCCCTCATGATGGCTAAGTTGTGTAGCATGCAGCACACCACAAAGAACTGAGAGACCTGCTGAGGGGAGTATTGCAGGGAGCCTCCAGAGTGGTCCAGGCATCGGAAGCGCTGGTTGAGCACTCCAATTGTCTGTTCGATGATATTGCGTGTGGCTGCATGGCTCTCATTATAGCGATGCTCAGCTTCTGTCTGAGGGTTCCGGAGAGGGTCACGAGCCAGATGGCGAGGCCGTAATCTTTGTCCCCGAGCATCCAGCTCTGGCCATGTGGTTGATGCTGGAACATGCGTGAGACACTGCTCTCACACAAATTCATGGATGCTCCCTGGATATTGGGCATTTACTGCCATGATGCGCTGTGCATGGTCATGGAAAGGAATCTCTTTCGGTTTCGGTAAATCTCTGGATCCTCTAAAGGTGGTCGCAGGGCAATGTGCGCACAGTCAATGGCACCCTGAATCTTGAGGAAGCCAGCAAATCATCCAAAACTTAGTCCTCTCATTCTAGGCCTCCTTGGCCATTGGGAAGTTTATGAAGTCTATTCTGCGTGTGTACAGTGCAGTAGGCAGCTGCCGAATGCTGCAATGTGGAGCGTGCTGCGAGATGGAGCAAATGTCTCCACTGATGCCTGAAAGGAGCCGGAGTCATAGTCACCTTCATCTCAAAGGGCAGTGCAGTCCTGTCCTGTTGGTAGGTTGTAGGTCTGCTTTTATGAGCTGGCATATCGGTCGCCTTCTAACGCACTGTGCCTCAGAGAGCTGCAGGTATGAGCGCTGTTCCCTGTAAACTCATTATAGGAATAAGGCCTCCTCCCCGTACGTCTGCGACCTCTTCGATTACATTCAAAATGATCTTCACTAAGCCTTCTTCCAGCTCGCCATATAAATATAGCAGTCAGGAATAATGGCAAATATAGTATAGCCCCCATCTTTGAAAATGCCCTTAAATGTCCTTTTAAAATGAATTATAAAATCACATAAAACTTCAGTATGAAAAACGCAGCCTTCTTCTCCCAATCTTTTTATGCACTCAACTTTTGCACAGTTTTCAAGATGGCGCCGTTAGCGCCTGCTTTTTCCTGGTGAGTTCCCGGGCGAACGCTAAATTGGGCAATAAGCTCGAAAGTTCCGCCTGGGGCGCTAACGCAGCACTGCACACCGATTGATGTCATCCAAACAGTGAAAACTTCGGGCGAGCGCCACATTTTAGCGCCGCCGCAAAATCACTGGCGAAAGTTCCACCCAGGCGCAAAATGTTGCGCGCCTCATTTCGCAACAAAAAAACTTTTTTGTGCCCCGCCCAGGCGCTAAACTAGTCGCAAACCCCTCAAAAATCCAGTCCAAAGACCCTTAGTTCTACACATTCTAGCCAGGGGAAACAACCTTGCTACATCTGTAGTTGCAGGCTCTGAAGCAAGTTTCTGAAATCTACCTTCCAATTCTGACACCATTTTGTTTATAAAAAAAAGTATTCCTCAACTGGCCATGGGGAATTTACTAGTAAAGGTATTAAAGTGTTAAATGACAAGGTAAATCCCAGAATATTAATTCTAGCTAAGCCAGGTTAATGAAGAACAAATGGATACAAGAAGCAGCTATGAAAATCAGGGATGTGCAAGGGGCCAGAATTGGAAGAGTGCAGAGATCTCGGAGGGCTGTGGAGCTGGAGGAGGTTACAGAGATATAAAGGGGACGATGCCATGGAGGGATCTAAATTCAAGAATCAGAATTTAACAACAGCTTGCATTTATATAGTGCCTTTAAATGTAGTAAAACATCCCAAGACGCTTCACTGGAGCATTATCAAGCTAAATTTGACACACATGGAGATATTGGGACAGGTGACCTAAAGCTTGGTCAAGGAGGTAGATTTTTAAGGAGCGTCGAAACAGTAAGAACAATTCCTTTACATAAAAGGGTGCAGAAGAGATTTACTAGAATGGTACCAGCAATGAGGTTCTTAGTTGTGTGGAGGGACTGTTAAAGCAGGGGTTGTTCTCCTGAGAGCAGAGAAGGTTGAGAGGAGATTTGATAGGTGTTTAAAATCATGAATAGTTTTGATAAAGTAAATAAGGAGAAACTGTTTCCAGAAGGGTCGGTAACCAAAGGTGACAGATTTACGGTGATTGGCAAAAGAACTAGAGGCGACATGAGGAAACGTTTTTTTTAAACATAGCGAGTTGTTGCAAATGCATTGCCTGAAAGGGTGGTGGAAGCAGATTCATTAGTAACATTCAATGGGGAATTGGATAAATACTTGATGGGAAAATATTTACAGGGCTATGGGGAAAGAGCAGGGCAGTAGGATTAATAGGATAGCTCTACCAAAGAGCCGGCAGAAGCACAATCGGCTGAATGGCCTCCTTCTGTGCTGTATCATGATTCTATAGCACTCTGTAATCTTAAATAAAAGGAGACTATGAAGGTATGAGGGCAGAGTTGGATAAAGTGGACTGGGAAAATAGATTAAAGTGTAGGATGGTTAATGAACAGTGGTGTACATTTAAGGAGATATTTCACAACTCTCAAGAAAAATATATTCCAGTGAGGAGGAAAGGGTGTAGGAGACGAGAGCGCCATCCGTGGCTAACTAAAGAAATAAAGGACGGTATCCAATTAAAAACAAGGGCATACAAATTGGTCAAAACTAGTGGGAGGATAGAAGACTGGGAAGTTTTTAAAAGCCAGCAAAGAATAACAAAAAAAATGATTAAGAAAGGGAAAATAGACTATGGCTCCAAGTTTCCACATGATTTGCTCCTGATTTTTAGGAGCAACTGGTGTAGAACGGAGTATCTTAGAAATCGGAATTCTCGTCATTTAGTTTGCTCCAGTTCTAGTCAGTTAGAACAGTTTCACTTTGGAACAGAATTTTTTTTTCAAAAGGGGGCGTGTCCAGCCACTTACGCCTGATTTCAAAGTTTCGTGAGTGAAAACTTACTCCAAACTAACTTAGAATGGAGTACGTGAAGATTTTTGTACGCTTGAAAAAACCTTGTCTACACATTAAAAAATCAGGCGCAGGTTGCAAATTAGGCGTCGGGAACGAGGGGGCGGGGTGAAGGGAAGTCATTAAATTCTACAATAAATCCTTAGTAATACTTATACAAATATTAAACAAATAAATCCAACCTGAATAAAAATGTATAAGCAAAGAAAAGATTAAATAAACCATGTTCCTACCTGTGTG
Source organism: Pristiophorus japonicus (assembly GCF_044704955.1). Classification (NCBI taxonomy): domain Eukaryota; kingdom Metazoa; phylum Chordata; class Chondrichthyes; family Pristiophoridae; genus Pristiophorus; species Pristiophorus japonicus. Next base: position 193,203,545 of record NC_091982.1, on the reverse strand, counting down.
AAAGTTCTTCAGGCAGCGGATTGCCGTCGGGACCGAAGGCTGAACGGGCCGGGGCCGAGACTTCGGGCAGGGCCCGTCCCCAGCACCAGATTTACAGGTAGGTGGCGTTGGGTCGGGTCGGGAGGGGAAGTTCGGTTCGACGGGGGGGGGGGGAGAGGGAGAGGGAGGTCAGGTCAGGTCGGATCCAGTCCGGGGGCGGGAGTAGAGTCGGGGGGGGGGGGGGGGGGAGCAGGAGCGGCAGTCGGGTCGGGTCCGGGGGGGGGGGGGGGGGAAAGAGAGCAGGAGCGGCAGTCGGGTCGGGTCCAGTAGGAGCGGCAGTCGGGTCGGGGGGGGGGGGGAGAAGCAGGAGCTGGTCGTGGGAGGAGCCTTATTCACGCAGCCCCAGTGAGGCCATTTGGCCAGGGCTCGGGGCTGCGTGCTTCGGGCCCCTCCCACAGTGTTTCGGGCGTCTGGAGCTACTGCACTTGCGTGCCCACTGTAGCGCGCATGTGCAGAGGTCCTGGCACTTTTTTCAGCGCAGGGACCTGGCTCCGCCCCCCTACAGCTCCTGCTGCGCCGCGCCGAGGGTCAGAGGACCTGCAGGGAGGTGGAGAATACGGAGAGTTTTTTTAGGCGCACTTTGTGGCGCGAAAAACGGGTGTCCAGGTCGGGACTGCGCCGTTCTAGGCGCGGCTCGAAACTTGGGCCCCTTGAAAGTAAACTAGCACAAAATATAAAAACAGATAGCAAGAATTTCCATAGATATATAAAAAGGAAAAGGGTGGCTAAAGTAAATGTTGGTCCCTTAAAGGACGAGATCAGGGAATTAGTAATGGGGAACATGGAGATGGCAGAAACTCTGAACAAATATTTTGTATCAGTCTTTACGGTAGAGGACACTAACAATATTCCGACAGTGGATAGTCTAGGGGCTATAGGGAGAGAGGAACTTAATACAATCACAATCACTAAGGAGGTGGTACTCAATAAGATATTGGCCCTGAAACTCCGGCCTCCCCGGGTCCATACGGAGTTCCTACCGACCCGAGAAGGCATCGGAAATGCCGGCTTCCAGCGCACAATGCTCATGCGCTGGAAACCGGCATTTCCAATCTGTCAAGTTTCTGGCTTGACAGATCATAGCCAGATCGGGAGCGAGGACACTTGTAAGTGTAAATTTCCAATATTTACGCTTACAAAGGTCCTCAAAAATCTTGCACCTGAAAAAGCACAAAAACATCTAAAAATAATTAAAAACATTAAAAACCCTCCCCACAACGGTAAGTTTATTTATAAAAACTTTAAAAATCGGGATTTTTTTTTTTTTTTAAAAAGACATTAATAACTTTAATTTAAATGAATGTAGTGTATTTATTTTCTATTTTTTTTACTGTTTTGGGTGCTTGGGGCTGTGTTTTGGGTCTATCACAATTATAGTAATAGGAGTCATAATCATAGGAATAGGAATTTAGGACCCTCCAGAACTCCTATTACTATGATACCTTACCTGATTGGCTGCCCAGAGCCAGTGACGCCAGCTCCAGCACTGCGCACGTCCCCACGTGCACGCGCTGCGACTGCCAGTCAAAGGAGGCCACAAGCTCGGAAGTGCGGATGTGGGCAGCAGCTTAAGGAGTGTAGATTTTTTTTTCTCTAAAATGCCCACAGGAAGGCCAAACCGGAATTTCAGGGCCAATGGGACTAAAGGCAGATAAATCCCCTGGACCTGATAGCTTGCATCCTAGGGTCTTAAGAGAAGTAGCGGCAGGAATGCATTGGTTGTAATTTACCTAAATTCCCTGGATTCTGGGGAGGTCCCAGCAGATTAGAAAACTGCAAATGTAACATCCCTATCTAAAAAAGGATGCAGACAAAAAGCAGGAAACTATAGACCAGTTAGCCTAACATCTGTGGTTGGGAAAATGTTGGCGTCCATTATTAAAGAAGCAATAGCAGGACATTTGGAAAAGCAAAATTCGGTCAGGCAGAGTCAGCATGGATTTATGAAGGGGAAGACATGTTTGACAAATTTTCTAGAGTTCTTTGAAGATGTAACGAACAGGGTGGATAAAGAGGAACCAGTGGATGTGGTGTATTTGGACTTCCAGAAGGCATTTGACAAGGTGCCACAGAAAAGGTTACTGCACAAGATAAAAGTTCACAGGGTTGCGGATAATATATTAGCATGGATAGAGGATTGGCTAACAAACAGGAAACAGAGAGTCGGGATAAATGGTTCATTCTCTGGTTGGCAACCAGTAACTAATGGGGTGCCGCATGGATCGGTGCTGGGACCCCAACTATTTACAATCTATATAAATGACTTGGAAGAAGGGACTGATTGTAACCTAGTCAAGTTTGCTGATGATACAAAGATGGGAGGAAAAGCAATGTGTGAGGAGGACATTAAAAAATCTGTAAAAGGTCTTAGACAGGCTAAGTGAGTGGGCAAAAATTTGGCAGATGGAGTATAATGTTGGAAAGTGTGAGGTCATGCACTTTGCAAGAAAAATAATCAAAGAGCAAGTTATTATTTAAATGGAGAAAGATTGCTAAGTGCCGCAGTACAACGGGACCTGAGGGTACTTGTGCATGAAACACAAAAGGATATTATGCAGGTACAGCAAGTGATCAGGAAGGCCAATTGTATCTTGGCCTTTATTGCAAAGGGGATGGAGTATAAAAGCAGGGAAGTCTTGCTACAGCTATATAAGGTATTGGTGAGGATATACTTGCTTTGGAGGCAGTTCAGAGAAGGTTCACTAGGTTGATTCTGGGGATGAGGGGGTTGACTTATGAGGAAAGGTTGAGAAGGTTGGGCCTTTATTCATTGGAATTCAGAAGAATGAGAGGTGATCTTATCGAAATGTATAAGATTATGAGGGGGCTTGACAAGGTGGATGCAGAGAGGATGTTTCCACTGATGGAGGAGACTAGAACCAGAGGGCATGATCTTAGAATAAGGGGCCACCCATTTAATACTGAGATGAGGAGAAATTTCTTCTCCGAGAGTTGTTAATCTGTGGAATTTGCTGCCTCAGAGAGCTGTGGAAGCTGGGTCATTGAATAAATGTAAGACAGAAATAGACAGTTTCTTAAATGATAAGGGGATAAGGGGAGCAGGCGGGGAAGTGGAACTGAGTCCATGATCAGATCAGCCATGATCTTATTGAATAGCAGAGCTCCTGCTCCTATTTCTTATGTTCTTATGTAAATTAAGCTTAAGGACTTAATAGGGGATGGCAAGAGAAGAAATTCATCCATCCTCCATCATACCTCCTTCTTACCACACCCCCCACACCCCTCCAACAGAATCCCTTTTTTTGTAAAAGATTGAATCAATAATCTTTTTCCCAGTAGCCTGTATCTGGTGCTCAAAACATCACAGCGCTGCACCTTCCATCTATAGCAGTAATTGGGAGCTGAATCTCCTGAAACTGTGACTTCTGATTATTGCTATAATACAACAAATTAACTTCAGAATTGCATCAAAGCCTAGTTGAACAAGTACCTTTAGAGGTGGCCTCAACCTGGGGACAATTCAAAAATCATATTGAAACAAGCCCATGGAGGCTCTATTACTAATTTATTCAATAACATGCCACCACTACCTGGCTTAACCCCATCCTCTGCACAGCAGTTTCCCATTTACCTGCACTGTTGCTTCTCCTCCCACCACTGTAAATTTACCAATCACTAAATTTAAAGTGATTATAAAAATTCCACACAAGTCTGTGCAGATTTTTGATTCATTTAAAATTTACAGTGAAGGGAATAAAAGCACCTCTGGAGAATAAGATCAGAAAAATCAGTTCTTCAAACCAGTCAAAGAATAAAATAGGTTGCACAAGCTAGCAGGGGATTCTTTTGAATGGTTTTATATTATAATACCACAGCTGGCAGCTCCTTCGGATGCAGCGCTCTAATGTAAATGAAATGGCAAAGTTGGAATGAAGGATCAAAGAGTCATCTCCAAAGACTGCGTTCAGTTGCTCTCCAAAAACTGGAAATGTAAATAGCAGTGCACGCCACCATTTTTTTCTGATTTTCACACCCAGCTGATAAAGATCTTTCCCAGCCAATGGGGAAGGTCGGGCTGCCAGGAATAAAAGTCAATAGTCATAATTTTAAAGCTGTGAATTTGCAGTTTGTGCGCCACTGCTTGTTCAATCCACCCTGCAGTATAAAAAGGTCGGATCTACGGTATCGCCAGATCAGTATGCAACTTCTTCTGTAGTGCCTTTAACTGACATTCAAATTACTGGCCTACCCTTATTGAACAAGTTTTTCCTGATCTCAGTTGCTTTGGATTTTGTCATGGTAGCAGACACACCATTTAGCCTAAAAAAAAGATCAAATGCACACAAGAGTTGGCGAGGGATACGAAAGGTGATAAAAAGTGTCCATTAACTTCGCCACTGACAGGTAACAAATTTGTTTTCTTCAAATTTTCTTTTCCTGTTGAAGAATGATATTACCTACCATTTTGTTAATATCAATCTCAAATCCGTTTATTTACACTGCAGTAGTTACGATAGGCTGAACGAATCAAAAGCATAAAAACAGACATTGCAGATTTGCAAATTATAATACCGACAACTTGTATTTATATAGCACCTTTAACACAGTAAAACGTCTCACGGCACTTCACAGGAGTGTATAGACAAACAATTTGGCAGAGGCACATAAAAGAAATTAGGGCAGATGACCAAAAGCTTGGTCAAAGAGGTAGATTTTAAGGAGCATCTTAAAGGAGGAAGAAAGGCTTAGGAAGGGAATTCCAAAGCTTAGGACCTACGCAGCTGAAGCCACGGCCACCAATGATTGAGCATTTATAATCGGGGATGATCAAGAGGACAGAATTAGGAGCACAGGTATCTCGGGGCGGGGGGGGTTGTGGGGCTGGAGGAGATTTCAGAGATAGGGAAGGGAGAGACCATGGAGGGACTTGAAAGCAAGGATGAAAATTTTAAAATCGAGGTGTTGCTTAACCTGGAGCACAGGGGTAATAGGTGAACGGAACTTGGTGCAATTTAGGACATGGGCAGCCGAGTTTTGGATGACCTCAAGTTACATAGGGTAGAATGTGGGAGGTCAGCCAGGCATGTGGTGGAATAGTCAAGTCTAGGGGTAACAAATGCATGTCTGAGGATTTCAGCAGATGAGCTGAGGCAGGGGCAGAGACGGGGTGGAAATAGGCTATGGCACAGATATGGGATCGAAAGCTCATTTCAACGTCAAATACGATACCAAGGTTGTGTGGTTCAGCCTCAAACAGATGCTAGGGAGAGGAATGGAGTCGGTGGCTAGGGAACGGAGTTTGTGGCGGGGACCAAAGAGAATGGCTTTGATCTTACCAATATTTAATTGGAGAAAATTTCTGCTCATCCTGTACTAGATGTCGGGCAAGCAGTCTGACAATTTAGAGACCGTGGAGGGGTTCAGAGAAGTAGTGATGAGGTGGAGTTGGGTGTCGTCAGCATATATGTGGAAATTGACGTCATGTTTTTGAATGATGCCGCCATGGGGCAGCATATAGATGAGAAATGGTGGGGCGGGGGCAGTGCCAAGGATAGATCCTTGGGGGTCACCAGAGGTAACAATGCGGGAATGGGAAGAGAAGCCATTGCAGGTGATTTTCTGGCTACGATTAGATAGAAAAGAATGGAACCAGGTGAGTGCAGTCCCACCCAGCTGGACGATGGTGGAGAGACGTTGGATGAGGATGAAGTAGTCAACTGTGTCAAAGGCTGCAGACTGGTCGAGAAAGACAACGAGGGATAGCTTACCTTTGTCACAGTCAAAGGATGTAATTTGTGACTTTGGGAGCCGTTTCGGTACTGTGGCGGTGAGGAAACTGGATTGGAGGGATTCAAACATGGAGTTCTGGGAAAGATTGGCACAGATTTTGGAGGCGCCAACAAGTTCAAGGACTTTGGAGAGAAAAGGGAGGTTGGAGATGGGGTGGTAGTTTGCAAGGACAGTTTGGTCAACAGTTGTTTTTTTGAGGAGAGGGATGACGACAGATTTGAAGGATAGGGGAACAATACCTGAGCAGAGCGAACCATTACTAATGTCAACTAACATGGGAGCCAGAAAAGGAAGTTGGGTGATCAGCAGTTAAGTGGGAATAGGGTCGAGGGAGCAGGAAGTGGGTCTCGTGGACAAGATGAGCTTGGGGAGATCAAGTGGGGAGATTGGAGAGAAACTGGTGAAAGATGAGAGTTCAGAGCTAAGACAGGGGGACCTTAGAGGAAGTTTGGCCCGGTGGGCTAGGGAAAGGAAGGGAAGTAGCAGAGGCAGCTGATTGGGTAGTCTCCATCTTAGAGACAAAGCAGATCATGAGCTTCTCGCACTTGTTATTGGAGATGAGTGTGGAAGAGTCAGGGAAGAGGAGTTTAAGAAGACGGTTAGCAGTAGAGAATAGTAGCTGGGGGTTATCTTTGCATTCCAGATTGATTCTGGAATAGTTGGCAGGCTAGATGGGCCGAATTGCTTTCTTGCATGCTGTAACCATTCTATGATTCTATGAGAGCAGGACCCGACAATGCTTTATGTGGTCCAGCCAAATCTGGTGGTGAATGGCTAAAACAGTTGTCCATAATATCCGTTCAAGTCTGCGTCCCAACAAGATTTCCAAGTTGAAACATTGGGGCAGAAATTCCGAGGAGTATTTCCCGCAGGAACTCCCGATCCACAGGCCTCCTCTCCCTGTGATGCGCAGCGCGTGCACGTTGGGACGTCCGCAGGAGTCACGTGGGCCTGGACACCCAATCACAGGTAAGTATTTTCTCATTCATTGTAATAGGAGATTCATAAGTTACGAATCTCCTATTACCATGAATGAGAAAAACCCCAAAACGCACAAACACTACATAAAACATTTTAAAAAACACCTCTCACAATAAACTAATAGAAAGTAAAAATGTTACCATGAAAAAAAATCCCGATTTTAAAAAAAAGTTAGGGTTAGGGTTTAAAATAACATTATCTGAGTGGGCAGGGTTTTAACATAAATTTGTTTTTAAAATTTTTATTTTAATCATGTTTTTGCTAAGTTTTTAAACTCTTACGCCTGTAAAAGTAGGCTATGCGCCTGCTTTTTCAGGCACAAGAGTTTTGAGGACATTTGCTGTGCAAGATATGGGTAAATAGCCCAAACTTCCATGTACAAATGTCCTCGCTCCCGATCTACGTGGCTTGAGCAGTGGTGCAGCAGGGAGGGATTCAAATTCCTGGGACATTGGAACCTGCTCTGGGGGAGGTGGGACCAGTACAAATCGGACGGTCTGCACCTGGGCAGGACCGGAACCAATGTCCTAGGGGGAGTGTTTGCTAGTGCTGTTGGGGAGGAGTTAAACTAATATGGCAGGGGGATGGGAACCAATGCGGGGAGACGGAGGGAAGCAGAATGGAGACAGAGGCAAAGGACAGAAAGGAGATGAGTGAGAGTGGAGGGCAGAGAAACCCAAGGCAAAAAACAAAATGTACAGCAAAATTCTAAAGGGTCAAAGTGTAATAAAAAGGCAAGCCTGAAAGCTCGGTGCCTCAATGTGAGAAGTATTCAGAACTCAGGAGAGGGCCCTGAGCTAGTTAGAGTGGGTGAGAGTGCAGAATGCAAAAGGCAGGAGGCAACAGAGCAGAGTAGCACTTGATAGGAAGGGACAATATGCATGAATATAAAGGGGCTGCAGGAGGGGTCAAAACTAAAAATCATGGTTTAAAAGCTAGTATTAAAACACTTTACCTAAATGCACGCAGCATTCGAAATAAAGTAAATGAGTTGACGGCACAAATCATTACAAATGGGTATGATTTGGTGGCCATTACAGAAATGTGGTTGTAGGGTGGCCAAGACTGGGAATTAAACATACAGGGGTATCTGACAATTCGGAAGGATAGACAAGGAGGGAAAGGAGGTGGGGTAGCTCTCTTAATAAAGGATGATATCAGGACAGTTGTGAGAGACGATATTGGCTCTAATGGAACAAAATGTTGAATCATTGTGGGTGGAGATTAGAGATAGTAAGGGGAAAATGTCACTGGTGGGCGTAGTTTATAGGCCCCCAAATAATAACTTCACGGTGGGGCGGACAATAATCAAGGGAATAATAGAGGCATGTGAAAAAGGAATGGCAGTACTCATGGGGGATTTTAACCTACATATCGATTGGTCAAATCAAATCGCACGGGGTAGCCTGGAGGAGGAATTCATAGAATGCATACGGGATTGTTTCTTAGAACAGTATGTTACAGAACCTGCAAGGGAGCAAGCTATCTTAGATCTGGTCCTGTGTAATGAGACAGGAATAATAAACGATCTCCTAGTAAAAGATCCTCTCAGAATGAGTGATCACAGTATGGTTGAATTTGTAATACAGATTGAGGGTGAGGAAGTAGTGTCTCAAACGAGCGTACTATGCTTAAACAAAGGGGACTTCAGTGGGATGAGGGGCAGAGTTAGCTAAAGTAGACTGGGAACACAGACTAAACGGTGGCACAATTGAGGAACAATAGAGGACTTTTAAGCTCTTTCATAGTGCTCAACAAAAATATATTCCAGTGAAAAAGGGCGGTAAGAGAAGGGATAACCAGCCATGGATAACCAAGGAAATAAAGGAGAGTATCAAATTAAAAACCAATGCGTACAAGGTGGCCAAGCTTAGTGGGAAACGAGAAGATTGGGAAAATTTTAAACGACAGCAAAGAATGACTAAGAAAGCAATAAAGAAAGGAAAGATAGATTACGAAAGTAAACTTGCACAAAACATAAAAACAGATAGTAAAAGCTTTTACCGATATATAAAACGGAAAAGAGTGACTAAAGTAAATGTTGGTCCTTTAGAAGATGAAAAGGGGGATTTAGTAATGGGAAATGTGGAAATGGCTGAGACCTTAAACAATTATTTTGCTTCGGTCTTCACAGTGGAAGGCATAAAAACCATGCCAAAAATTGCTGGTCACGGGAATGTGGGAAGGGAGGATCTTGAGAATATCACTATCACTAGGGAGGTAGTGCTGGACAGGCTAATGGGGCTCAAGGTAGACAAGTCCCCTGGTCCTGATGAAATGCATCCCAGGGTATTAAGAGATGGCAGAAGTTATAGCAGATGCATTCGTTATAATCTATCAAAATTCTCTGGACTCTGGGGAGGTACCAGTGGATTGGAAAGCAGCTAATGTAACGCCTCTGTTTAAAAAAAGGGGGCAGACAAAAGGCAGGTAACTATAGGCCGGTTAGTTTAACATCTGTAGTGGGGAAAATGCTTGAAGCTATCATTAAGGAAGAAATAGCAGGACATCTAGATAGGAATAGTGCAATCAAGCAGACGCAACATGGATTCATGAAGGGGAAATCATGTTTAACTAATTTACTGGAATTCTTTGAGGATATAATGAGCATGGTGGATAAAGGTGTACCGATGAATGTGGTGTATTTAGATTTCCAAAAGGCATTCGATAAGGTGCCACACAAAAGGTTACCGCAGAAGATAAAGGTACGCGGAGTCAGAGGAAATGTATTAGCATGGATCAAGAATTGGCTGGCTAACAGAAAGCAGAGAGTCGGGATAAATGGGTCCTTTTCGGGTTGGAAATCGGTGGTTAGTGGTGTGCCACAGGGATCGGTGCTGGGACCACAACTGTTTACAATATACATAGATGACCTGGAAGAGGAACAGATTGTAGTGTAACAAAATTTGCAGATGAACAAAGATTAGTGGGAAAGCGGGTTGTGTAGAGGACACAGAGAGGCTGCAAAGAGATTTAGATAGATTAAGCGAATGGGCTAAGGTTTGGCAGATGGAATACAATGTCGGAAAATGTGAGGTCATCCACCTTGGGAAAAAAAACAGAAAAAGGGAATATTATATGAATGGGGAGAAATTACAACATGCTGCGGTGCAGAGGGATCTGGGGGTCCTTGTGCATGAAACTCTTGAATCCCAAAAAGTTAGTTTGCAGGTAATCAGGAAGGCGAATGAAATGTTGGCCTTCATTGCGAGAGGGATGGAGTACAAAAGCAGGGAGGTCCTTCTGCAACTGTACAGGGTATTGGTGAGGCCGCACCTGGAGTACTGCATGCAGTTTTGGTCACCTTACTTCAGGAAGGATATACTAGCCTTGGAGGGGGTACAGAGACGATTCACTAGGCTGATTCCGGAGATGAGGGGGTTACCTTATGATGATAGATTGAGTAGACTGGGTCTTTACTCGTTGGAGTTCAGAAGGATGAGGGGTGATCTTATAGAAACATTTAAAATAATGAAAGGGATAGACAAGATAGAGGCAGAGAGGTTGTTTCCACTGGTCGGGGAGACTAGAACTAGGGGGCACAGCCTCAAAATACGGGAGAACAGCCTCAAAATACGGGGGAGCCAATTTAAAACCGAGTTGAGAAGGAATTTCTTCTCCCAGAGAGTTGTGAATCTGTGGAATTCTCTGCCCAAGGAAGCAGTTGAGGTTAGCTCATTGAATGTATTCAAATCACAGATAGATAGATTTTTAACCAATAAGGGAATTAAGGGTATGGGGAGCGGGCGGGTAAGTGGAGCTGAGTCCACGGCCAGATCATCCATGATCTTTTTGAATGGCGGAGCAGGCTCGAGGGGCTAGATGGCCTACTCCTGTTCCTAATTCTTATGTTCTTATGTTGTCTGTCGGCTTGACAGATCAGAAAAGCCGGTTTGCAGCGCGTGCGCATTGCGCACTGAAAACCGGCTTTTCCAATGCCTTCCCGGGTCCGTAGAAACTTCATACAGACCCGGGACATTGGAAATTCTGGGCCAGTATCTTCTGTATCGGTATATGGCCTATAGAGAGGGTCATGGAAAGAAGCATTATTGAATCCTTTGGATGAGATGTTAAAGCAAGCTTTCCTGCCTGTTCTGCTGGATATTAAAGATGCTATTCAAAGAAGATGATCTTTGCCAACATTCCACACTCAATGTATACCACTAAAAAAACAGATCAACTGGCTTTAATATCACTGCTGTTTGTTAGTTATTGGTCAGAACCAAAGGAAAGGCGTTCACCTCTGGCCTCGAAGAAAGCTGCCCACAAAGACCTCGCGATCTCTGTGACGAAAAGTTTGCCCTTTTCGACGCATAATTGATTTCAGCACAGTGGAATTGGAATTCTCGGGTGCGAGATGCTGTGACGTCACAAGCTGTTTAAGCAGCCAATCGCACTGCAGAATTCTCAGACAGGAAATCGGGAAGAACATAAACATAAGAACACAAGAAATAGGAACAGGAGTAGGTCATACTGCCCCTCGAGCCTGCTCCACCATTTAATAAGATCATGGCTGATCTGATCATGGACTCAGCTCCCCATAACCGCTTATCCCCTTATCATTTAAGAAACTGAATAAATTTAAGACAGAAATAGGCAATGTCCCAGCTTCCACAGCCGAGGCAGTGAATTCCACAGACTTACAACCCTCAGGAGAAGGAATTTCTCATCTCTATTTTAAATGGGCAGCCCCTTATTCTAAGATCATGCCCTCTAATTCTAGTCTCCCCCATCAGTGGAAACATCCTCTCTGCATCCACCTTCTCAAGCCCCCTCATAATCTTATACATTTCGATAAGATCACCTCATTCTTCTGAATTCCAATGAATAGTGGCCCAACCTACTCAACCTTTCCTCATAAGTCAACCCCCTCATCCCCGGAATCAACCTAATGAACCTTCTCTGAACTGCTTCCAAAGCAAGTATATCCTTTCGTAAATATGGAAACCAAAACTGCACGCAGTATCCAGGTGTGGCCTCACCAATACCTTATATAGATGTTGCAAGAGTCCCTGCTTTTATACTCCATCCCCTTTGCAATAAAGGCCAAGATACCATTGGTCTTCCTGATCACTTGCTGTACCTGCATACTATCCTTTTGTGTTTCATGCACAAATATCCACAGGTCCCGCTGTACTGCGGCACTTAGCAATCTTTCTCCATTTTAATAATAACTTGCTCTGATTTTTTCTGCCAAAGTGCATGACTTCACACTTTCCAACATTATACTCCATCTGCCAAATTTTTGCCCACTCACTTAGCTTGTCTATGTCCTTTTACAGATTTGTTTCTGTCCTCCTCACACATTGAAGAGAGTAGTAGCTTTTATCATAACTTTTTAAAAATATTAGAGAGCAAAACAAAGATTGGGGCTCTCACATGGGGATGAGGTAGAACCTGAAATATCGTGAAAACTTTTTTTTTTTAATTTAAAGTTTCTTAAAAAAAAAATGGTTTTATCATAATGGAGAAATTTGACACTCCACAAAATTAAAATTAGTTTTTCAGAGCCATAATGTTTGTTCAGCAGACAACACACTGCTAAAACCCCAATTATACCTAATCCAAAAAGGTCTAACTTTTAATGGGGTATTTAACAGCGATATTACCGCAGAAAAGCCCAGGTTTTATTCAGTTTCACTGATTACCAGCTATGGGGGGTGGGGTCGGTCCACAGGGCAGCCTGTGTCAGAGTAGTGAATGACTGACCACAACTTCAGGATTTCCGCGTTTAGATGCCCATGCGCTACATCCTGAAGTTGTGTTCCGTTCCAATGGGGTAGTAACAGCAAACGTTGTTAGTTTGCCATTATTACCCATCACAAACTCCGATCCATTGCATTTACCTACATATAGACAGCACGCTCCAAGTTGTTTTAATACAGTTCAACATGAGGCACTATATAAATGTAATGGAATAGTCTAGAACAGGTTTTATGCCACTCTTAGCCAAAAAATATGAAAAAAATTGTATAAACAGTCAAATCTACAAAGAAATCATAAATTTGTCATTTCAGACAAGCAATGGACAGAAGCATTAAAAGATTAAAAGATAGGGAACTGGCAGGTCTGGGGAAATGCAAGAAAATGAAAGATGAAAAGCTGGGACCAGGGATGACATTTTAAAAAGTCGGACTTCAATTACGTCAATGTTTAGAGTGCCTAAGAGAAAGATGAGATGTTCTTCTTGAAGCTTGCATTGATTTTCATTGTCTTTGGCTTTGTACAGTATTGCAGAGAAGTCAAGGTGGGAAAGGGAAGGGTCGTTGGGGAAGAGAGTTAAAATGGCAAGCCACAAATAGCTCGGGGGTTACACTTGCGGACAGGACAGACGTTTGGCAAAGTGGTCACCTAATCTGGGTTTGGTTTTCCCAATGTATAGAAGATTGTTCTGTGAGCAGCAATTACAACTTGCAAAGAGGTCCAAATCAAATCTCACATTTGAAATGGTCAAAGCTACCATAGTCAACCCAAACCAAATTTATGCGCACAATGATAAAAATACTTAACAACTTCAACATACTATTGAGCCACTTAGTGAATTCTATTGCTGTTGATTAACATCTGAAGATAACACAATGTCTAATGTCACAACAGCTGCCTCTCCACATCATTAAGTTCAACTGTTTTAACAGAATTGCTGCTAGGAATTAGAAGCAAATTAATTAAGGACTACCCATTGAATATGTTTACTGAAAATGACCCTTAATGTCAATCATACCCATTTCCAACCCCACCTGATTCGAAGTGCACAAACTTTCTATCTCCTTTCTTTCCTCACAAAATAATTTGGACCTCAAATATACTCTAACCTTTTTAAAACATTAGTCACAATGGTTCAAAACTAAGACAGCTGAGACCTAAGAAAAGCTGTTTAGGACTAAAATATTAAAAAATCCATATTGAAACTAGGAGGTAAGAACATAAGAATTAGGAGCAGTAGACTGCGTGGCCCCTCGAGCCTGCTCCCCCATTCAATATGATCATGGTTTTATCTTCTACCTCAACTCTACTTTTCTGCACTATCCCTCGATTCCCTTAATATCCAAAAATCTATCAATCTCTATCTTGAATATACTCAAAGGCAGCCTCCACAGCCCTCTGGTGTAGAGTTCCAGAGATTCACCACCCTCTGAGTGAAGACGTTTCTCCTCATCTCAATCCTAAATGGCCATCCCCTTGTTCTAGACTCCTCAGCTAGAGGAAACGTCCTCCCTGCATCTACCCTGTCAAGCCCTGTAAGAATTTTGTATGCTTCAATGAGAACACCTCTCATTCTTCTAAACTCCAGAGAATATAGGCCTAATCTACTCAATCTCTTCTCATAGCACAATTCCCCCCATCCCAGGAATCAGTCTGGTGAATCTTCGTTGCACTCACTCAATGGCAAGTATTTCCTCCCTTAGGTAAGGAGACCAAACTGTATACAATACTCCAGGTGCGGTCTCATAATTGCAGTAAGACATCTTTACGCTTATACTCAAATGCTCTTGTAATAAAAGCCAACAATTCCATTTGCTTTCTAAATTGCGTGCTGTACCATGCGGTGACGAAAATACAGGCCTCGCCAGGTCCGTACAAAGTGCACACAGACCCGGCGAGGCCTCGCAAAGGCCGGTTTTCAAGACGCGATGCACATGCGCTGAAAATGTGTCAAAATTTCTGTGGACAGATCCTCTCCATTCCCGGGAGAAGGATAACCGCGCGGGAGAGATTGGTCTATTTGCCCAACTCATGTCCTTCAAACTTTTATGCCTGGTAAAAGCAGGCGCATAGCTTACTTTTACCAGCATAAGAGTTTTAAAACATATAAAAATTAAATTTAAACATTCATTTTTATATTAAAAACCATGTCCATTAAAGGTAAGTTTATTTTTAACCCTATTGAAACACATTTAAAAAATTCCCCAAAAATATTTTTTTTCTAAAACATTTAATTACAATTAATTTTAAATATGTGAGGTGTTTTATTTATTATGCTGTATTTTGGTGTTTTAGGGGTTTATTTTCATTGATAGTAATGGGGACTTGTTCAAACGTAATTTCCATTTTTATCAATGAGAATACTGCATAGTGATTGGTGGTCCAGGCCCACGTGACTCCAGCATGTACCTGAAAGACATTTTCCTATGTGCTGTGCAGCAAATCTAGGACTCCGACAGGAATCCTACGCTTCATCACCAGGTACTTCTGGCAATTTTTTCGGGTCGGAGGCGTTCAGTACGAAGGATGCCTCCGACCACAATTTTCTCCCCCCGTTAACTTTCAGTGATTCGTGTACAAGGACACCCAGGTCCCTCTGAACAGCAACACTTCCCAATCTCTCACCATTTAAAAAATAATCTGCTTTTCTATTCTTTCTACCAAAGCGGATAAGGTTCTGAATAGAATTGAAAATATGCTAAACTAGAGAAAGCAAAGGGTGGTTTCAACAGAGCTGCATCAACATGGCAAGGGTTCACTAACAGGATGCCATAAGAAATCAGTGATGGGGTTACTGCTGTTTACAATGTATATAACTAATTTAGAACTGGGCATAAAAACAAAGCTTAAGTTTGCAGATGACACCAATTTGCTGTTGCAAATTGCTGCGGTTTCAAACAATATGGAAAAGGATAATAAAAAAAGATCTTAATGGTGGTGGAAAGGGACTAATGAGTGGCAACTGTCATTTAATTTGGACAAATGCAAGGTAATGAATAAAAAATGTGAATACAAACTAAATGTCTTTATCCGACAAATAATTAGGAGGGGGATCTGGTGGAATTGATGGAATGCTCACTGAAACCAACAGCCGGGGTGCAGCAACACCAGTTGGATGCATAAATCAGAGATAAAGTCCATACTTCAGGAGGCAATAGTGAGTCTGTACAAGGCACTGTCACAGCCACACCTGCCCTACTGCGTACAATTTCAGGCACTGAATCTCAACAAGAATATCCAGGCAGTGCAGCAAAGGGTAACCAATTGGATGCTTATTTTAAAGAATCAGGAGAGGATTAAGGACTTGGGATTGTTTACGCTAAAGATCAGGTTCAGGGGAGAAAAGTAAGAAACAAAACAAGGCCAGGGGAGAGGGAAGACTGCGTACCAAAGGGAAGGGACAGAATGCATGGGATAGGGGGAAATGGATGGGGGCGGGGGGGGAGAGGAGGAAGTAGATGGCAATGAAGGGGAAATTCCACTGCTTTCTGACTCGTGCATTCTGTTCCCCATCTATATCCTTTACTAAAATGTTTTCTGTAACTGTCTGGTGACTAATTCACCAGTCCCATTACTCTTCTTCACGCACTTTCGCTGCTAATGGTAATGCTCTGTGTACTGAAGATGGCAGTTCTCCCAAGAGTTCTTGTCTCTACTGAAGCAGTGATCCAGAGTGACCTGAAAGTGTGTGAAGAGGAGTAGGATTTGTCCAGTGCATTAGCCTCGGAACTCGGAAGAAACGAGAGTGGGTGGTTGAGTAGGCCCAGCTGTGCTGCTTTGCCTCAGTAAACACTGACAACCCGGCCCTTAAAACACTAATCAGTGTGAAATGTTAATGGACAGTTATGAATAACATTCATTAATACTGGTTATTGAGGATGACAGTCATGGTCGTTTCCACAATACAAAGGACCATGAGGTGTCCGAGATGGGAGGCTCAGAGACTTGGGTAATGTGGGAACTGCCATCCACAATGGTCCTGGGTGTCTTCGACTACCCATATCTCTTGGTATTTCCTAAGTTCCATTAGCAATCTGGGCATCATTTACCGAAATGGCAAATGCTTTGGCAGTTGCTTTGCACACATTTGTTGTGATGGTGTCAGACGTGAACCTCTAATATTTATTGTACTGTGCCTTTGATACTTCATCTACACTATATTTGTTGCCTGTTTCAGCATTGTAACTCTTCTCTTTAACCAGATGTTGAATGTGGAGGCTCCATTCACACTGGTATACTCAACAGGAGCTCTGCAATGGCAAGCAGTGGATAACAACTTGCATTTATAAAGTGCATTTAACATAGCAAAACGTCCCAAGGCACTTCACAAGAGTGTTATCAAACAAAATTTGACACTGAGCTACATAGGGAGATATTAGGACAGGTGACCTAAAGCTTAGTCAAAGAAGTAGATTTTTAAGGGGCATCTTAAAGGAGGAAAGAGAGGTAGAGAAGTGGAGAGGTTTAGGGGAGGGAAGTCCAGTGGTTAGCTGAAAGCACGGCCGCCAATGGTGAAATGATTAAAATGGGGGATGCGCAAGAGGCCAGAATTGGAGGAGCATAGAGCTCTCAAAGGATTGTGAGGATGGAGGAGGTTAGAGATAGGGACGGCCAGGCCATGGAGGGATTTGAAAACAAGGATGATAATTTGAAAATCGTGGCATTGCTTAACCAGGAGCCAATGTAGGTCAGCAAACACATGGGTGATGAGTGAACGGGACTTGGTGCGGGTAGGATAAGAATAGCAGAGTTTTGGATGAGATTAAGCTTGTAGAGGATGGATGGTGGGAGGCCGGCCAGGAGTGCATTGGAATAGTCAAGTCTAGAGGTAACAAAGGCATGGATGGTAACAAAGGCATGGATGAGGGTTTCAGCAGCAGATGAGCGGAGGCAGGGCAATGTTATGGAAGTGGAAATAAGGGGCTGGATTTTCGGATTTGCCGTTTTCGTGGCAAAAATGGAGGAGGGGCGGGAAATTTACCGCCCAATTAACATCTGCGCTTTGTAGAGCAACTTTTGTCATTTGGGCCTTGCAGCGCAAAGGAATGCGTTGTACTAGTTTCGCGGTGCAAAAACGGGATCCTCGCCAACTTTAGTGCGGGGCCGGGAGTGCTCTGAGAGAGGCCTTGGGAGGGGGAGTCACAAAAACTTTCAAAAAACATTGCCAACGCCCTTACCACACAAATCGCTGCAAAAATATAAAAAAGTTTAAACTTTAACTTAACTTTTTTACAGTTTATTCAAATCACCACTGCCGGTGGGGCTGGACCACTGCGTTTTCCCTGGTGGTCATCGGGGGGCGCATTTCGCGGCGTACAGGTCGGGTGATTGACAAATCTTGTGCTGGCGTCACAATGTGAGCTGTTGCACACCCGGTGCAGTTCTCCCCGGCGGTGCTTCTAAGCAAACGCCGCCACAAAAACCGACCCGAGGATCTCGCCCGGAGGGTCAAAACTCAGCAAAAAAACAGTCACAAATAACCCAAAAATCCAGCCCACAAAGTCTTCATGATGCCACGGATATGTGGTCGGAAACTCATCTCAAGGTCAAATATGACACCAAGGTTGCAAACAGTCTGGTTCAGCCTCAGACAGTTGCCAGGGAGAGGGATGGAGTCTGTGGCTAGGGAACGGAGTTTGCGGCAGACACTGAAGACAATGGCTTCAGTTTTCCTAATATTTAGTTGGAGGAGATTTCTGCACATCCAATACTGAAAGTCAGATAAGCAGTCTGACAATTTAGAGACAGTGGAGGGGTTGAGCGCGGACATGGTGAAGTGCCGAATGTAGTCAGCATACATGTGGAAACGAACGCTGTGTTTTCGGATGATGTTGCTGAAGGGCAGCTTGTAGATGAGAAACAGGAAGGGGTCAGATCCGTGAGGCACTCCAGAGGCAACGGTGTAGGAGCGGGAAGAGAAGCTATTGCAGGTGATTCTCTGGCTCCGACTGGATACGCAAGAATGTAAAGAGGAAGAGGATGGTGTGATCAACCATGTCAGAGGCTGCAGACAGGTCGAAAACGAAGAGGAGGGAGGGATAGGATACCCTTTGTGACTTTATATTACTCAAAAAAAAAATCGGCACTGCACGATCATTTTGCAGAGCATTAAATAAGCAGTAAAATGGGGGGGGGGGGGGGGGAAAAAGACAACCTAGTGATTTTTGGGAAAAACAATAGAATGGCAAAACAAAGCCACTGGCTTCAGCAGGTTGAAGTGTTTATACCGCTATGCAGTACCTGCAAACTCTTGAAGCCAGTACTCAAAAGAGTGCATTTTAGGATAGTTAAAAAGACAAGTTACAGCCAATGATCCCTCTAATTTGCGGTCCCTTTAAATTTGTTGCGTGGCCGTGCACGCGTGGTATCTGCTAGCTGCAGCGCAGAGGAACATTGGTTACAGCAGATTATTGCTGGAAGTCAAAAGATTTACAGTGTGGTCCATTTAAACCTGATTCTATACTACACAAAATCCTGTGCTAGCACCATTGGCTCCCAACTCATGGGTCTCACACAGCTGACTGTAACCTGTAGGTAAACCTGCCAGGACTCGAGGCTGGCCAACAGGTAGCTAGTCTTATATTGAGAACCTATTGAGTGCTAGCACAGATCTTGCATAATTTAAATGCCTAATCAGCACCTGATTGCAGCAAAATGTAAGCATTCCTATCTTAAATTCCTAAATGTAAGCTGACACTTTTCAATGACGGCATTTTAAAATTTATAGTATGGCGTTGGTACAGAACAGCAATATTCTCACTGCCAATATGTGCTTATGTGCAATAACGATCAAAATGGCCCTCAAAAGTTCAGTGGTCACCTACTATAAATGTACCCGTTGAAAGTGTAAACTGTAGTCTTTGAGCTACATCTCCTCTAATTTCTAACTCAAAGGAATTTGCAAGAAATGCTAAAAGTGTCACTTTAGGAACTTTTACAAAATTACAAGATATTTTACAAAATTACAAGATAGTTATAAAATAGATACAGATAAGGGCAGACATTCAGTCCATCTTAACTCATATTCCGAAATAAAAAATGAATTCGGGGGGAGGGGGGGGGGGGGGAGAAGAGAAAGCAAGGTTTTTGCCTCCATTACCCTACCCAAGAGATGATTCCATGTGTCAAACACTTTTGTATGAAGACATTCTTCTATTCTTCTGACATCAGTCCTCAGTTCACCAGGTTCAACCTATGCTCCTTGTTTTAATATCCTGGCACATATTGAAATAGTACTCCAAGTTAGCCTCATTTATGCCTTTTAGTATCTTGCATATTTCTATAAAGTCCCCTTTTGGTCCCAGTTTCTCCAGTATTTCATTTTAGTTAATTCCTTTGAAACAACCAAAAAGCCTTATAAGAACATAAGAAATAAGAGTAGGCAATTTGGCCGCTCGAGCCTGCTCTGCCATTCAATATTATGGTGCTCTCTTGCACCGCCTCTATGGCTTGAACGTTCTCTTATATCTTAGTGACAAAAATGTAACAATACTCTAGATGCAGTATGACGGTGGTACTGCATAATTTTAGCATGGCACTTTGACGTCCACATTCTGTTCACTTTGTCTGTTGCTGCTCCACAATGATTTAATGCGTTAACTGCTGAATCTACAAAACCCTTTCCAGTTCACCTTTAGCTATTTCTACATCATCCATAGTATACATTTGAGCACCCATTTTTCCTTCTCATGTGTAATTCTCACTTGCATTGAATTTCACCTGCCACTGATTTATCCATTTGCAGGTTTTATCTAACTCCCCTTTGTAGGTACGTGGAACCTGACACCCGCGCCCAAGTTTATTATCTTCACATTTGACAGGTTTGCATTGGGTTTCTGAATCTGTCACTTAAGTTTGGCACGGATCCCTGACACACGTTAGAGGAGTGCAGCCAACACCAAATGCTTAGTTGTCCCACCGTGAGTTGCATAATTATAAATTGCCCAAACTGCAGAGAACTGACAGCATTGTAAGCCCACAAAATGTGGGTCTATGAATCTGTCATCAGATTAAGCATTTTCTGCTGTAACAAGTTAAAACACATAGCTAGCTCAGCATGCGTGTACTCCAACATGTACTCCAACCTTGCATTAGAGTCTAAAGAGACCAGCTCCCAGTGACAAATAGAAGTGGGAGACAAAGGCTCATGGATGTCATACTCTAAATACCTGAACAAAAGGAAAAATGACAATGTAAAAGCACCATTTACGAGGCCCCACAAGAAACCCCAGAAAAATGATCCCCTCTTGTTTGGGGCCTGAGAATTGCAGAGAGATATTTTTGCACCAATGGGTGCAAGACACAATAGGGCAATGGGACTCACTTACAGTCTGCTTCCCCTTCATCTGTGGGCCTCAGCAGATTTGCTGCCTCAAGGTTTCCATTCACAGACAACCCAGTTATAGAATGACCAGGCTGGGATTAAACACTGTCCCCCTCTTTTTCTTGCTCTCAAACAAAAGGAAGCAAAGGAATATCATTAAATGGCAAGTTTAGCCCAGAGTCCACTCAGTAAGAGGGACAGTCGCATTAAAGCATGAACTATGACCCAAATTTCCTCAGTGCCTCGGATATACATGAGGTGGTTTCCGGATGAACGAAAACTTGGGGGGGGGGGGGGGGGGGGGGGAGATGGATCCTAGTAACACTAAGTTTCCACCCTGAAGAGTAGATCACGAGGGTTTCTTCTGAGGGCAGGTGGAAGTTTCATCTGCCTATTAAAAAAGGATGGCCAGCAGAATTACATCATCCATTGTAATTCCCACTGACCCCACCTTCTGTGTCCCAAACAAACCACTAAGATACCAATGACCAGTTAATTGAAGCATCAGAGGTAAAGTTTACAGCTGTATTCCAGACTGCGATCATTGTCAAGAACATTCAAAAATACAAATTTTGGACAGAGAAATCAGCCTTTTTTTTTTAAATACCAATTTCAACTCTTTACTGTTGATTTAGCCGGACAAATTCACATGAAAGCATCTAACTAGCAATGATTTCTCCCCACTCCCCCAAGTAACAAGTGTCTGCCTTTTTATAGAAATGACTGATCCTGGAAACTCCAATGGAATCAGGTTCACAATTATCCATCAGGGCACAATTGCCACTCTGCCACAATTACATGAGCAGAATGGGATCACGGATATATATATCAGGTACAACATCTCAAATTCGGCAACCTCAGGACCGAGACCTTGCAGGTTTTCGGATTTTTCCGGATTTCGGACAAGAAAATCTATGGGCCGTAAATTCCACAAAGTACGCACGGACCCGGCAAGGCCTCGCAAAAGCCAGTTTTCGGGGTGCAACGCACGTGCGCCGCTGAAAAATGACTTTTCCAATCTGTCTAGATTTCTCCGGAGAGGATCTTCCACAACCCCAAAGCCGATCACTCGTCCAGCCTGTCGGTTTTTGGACAATAATTCCAGACTACTGAATATCAAATTGGATTTTCTCAAAAATGTCCGGTTTTTGGACAATTCCGATTTTTGGACAGCTGGATTTGAGACGTCTCAAATTTTTGAGAAAATCCAATTTGATATTCAGTAGTCCGGAATTATTTAATATAACTTATCTTCCCCTCCCCACCCACACTTTGTCGTCTTGTTGGGAAATACCTGACCGCCACTCAGTTACTATCCAGATCGGCGTGAGTGAATCAGGAGTTTACTGTGTGGTGAATCACTGGCATGGACCGGTGTCCCATCACTGCATGGTGCATGCAGCATTGCAGCCATTTCCAACACCTAAAAAAATGAGTAACACTGCATTTGGATAATAGGACAAGTTAAATTCTGCAGAGCGAATAAAGTACCATCAGATCTTCACAGAGGTAATTTTCCATACTTTTTTTTATATTCCCTTCTGGTTGTTCTGCGGCAGTAAACTATTTCCACTCCCACTCCAGCAAAATAATTCACCGTACAAAGAAAAATTTAGAATTTAACAGTTGCAAAGTGTGCATGCGCTAACTACATTGGAGAATCTAAGTGTAGTACAACATAAAGCAAAAATAGATCAACAGAACTGGGATTGTGTTATTCCACTATACCAAAAAAAATCTAAATATTGTGTCTGCATAGTTAATGAGCTTTAGAAGTTATTTAGCCTGTGTAAAAGACCATGTAATTTAAGTAGCTAACACTCCTCAACCACAGCCATTTCACACAGAAGATCCACCACCTTATGGTCACCAATGTGTGTTACTTTGTCTAGTCAGAAACAATATCTTCCATTTATAACCCTATTACATCAATGCCTGCATGTTAAAACCTAAATATGTTGCAAGCCCACTTTGCAACATCACAATTAGTTCTTGGTACACTCTGTTGTACCCAATATCTGAACTCAAGAGTTCAATAGGAAAATATGTTCTAATTACGAGTTGTTTTTGTGATCAATGCATAAAATATGTTTAGTTTTACACTACACAGATTTGCAGTGTTGTTGGTCCTAAAGTTGTGTAGTTCAGTCATGGTTTTATGGAAGCTTGTGTCCTGCCATCAATTATGTAATCCATTACGTGAGCCATAACACAAGTAGCTTTTGAAATAACACGTTTCCTTCTAAAGTGTGATCAGCAATTCCTTTACTAGCTTCAGTATGACAAGAATTTGAACGGCTTGGTCAACACACATGCAAACAGTACAGGCCCCAACAAAACCACAAGTTTTGAATCAAGAAAACTTGTGGGCCTCATCACTAACAGACTAACATTAACTGATCATTCAACATTTATTTTAATCGCAGACGAGGCACTCATCCACCTCTAGTGTTGCTAATGTCAGCCACAGCAACATGTGGGTTACAGGCTTTTCTTCAAGCGGTTCCCCTCCCCCACAGCACGAGTCTGGGCCCGAGCCGCGCTTCTCCCGCACCTTCAGCCGGCTCCCCGACCCCCAGCGGGCGCTGCAAGCAAACAGAGCCCGGAGTGATGGTTTGCTGAACTTCCCCCACAGTCTTTACCCCCAGGCCCGTGCTCAGGCCCCCACACACTATCTAGGAGCCGCCTGCTTTAACCCCAAGGCTTAGGGGAGGGGTTGTGGGGGATGCAGGCCCCCCTCGGGGGGGGGGGGGAACCCGGCAGCACCACCGGCCCGGCCCGGGGCTACCAATTCCAGTGGAGGGTGGGGGTAAAGAGTCGGTGAGCGCCCCTCCCCCACCGCCGGGCCTAGCGGAGCAGGCCGCGTCCCTCCGCCCTCTCCCTGCTTCAGAAACACTCCCCTCCCTCCCCTCCAGCTCGGTCCAGGGTAGAGTTTGTACCCAGAGCCGGAGGGCTGACTCACCGGGAACCGCAGACGCTCGGCCTCCTTCTCCGGGCTGCTCGGCGGCCTCTTGTTGTCGCTCCTTCCCCACCCCCCTCTCTTGCTCTCTCTCGAGGCCGGGGCTTCGCCGGGCTAATAATGGAAATTTCTGGATATAAAACCTCGCATCCGTGCCAGCTGGAGCCGATCGATCGTTTGTATTGTCCCAGGAAGAGCGGCCGATGTGTAAAAAAAAATAATAAAAAATGAAGCTGAAGCGGGTTGTCGGTGGGTGCGGGGCGACCAGGCTTTGCCGAGGAGAATGTCAGGCTGAACACAGCCAAACGTTCACTGCCATCCAACGTCTGCCTTCCTTCCCTCCCTCCCCCCGCCCGCCAGCCGCTGTGACCCGGCCCGCGCAAATGGCTCACTCACAGCAACAGGGCTCTATTGTGCGAGCAGCTGAGAAAGGGAGGAGGCTGACGGGGAAACAACACAACTCTCACTTGTCGTGTCTCCGCGCCAGATCACTACAAACAAATCCAAAACACAGATTGTTTTTATTCCCCCGATTTTTTTTTGGTAGTGGTGAACAGACGAATAAATGGCCACAATCTCTAGTTTATACAATGTTTCAAAATTTGGATGTTGGCAGAAAAAGGCCATTTATTTTCCCACCAGGGATAAAGTGAGCCTCCCTCTAAAAGAAGAAATCCTCTACTGACAACTGTAGCACATCTAGAGCTGTATAGATAAAGACAATCCCTGAATAGTGATGTCTATTATGGTCTTAATAACCTTCAGATTTTTCTACATTACAACAGTGACTACATTTCAAAAAGTGCTTCGGTGCCTGTAAAGCATTTTGGGGCATCTGGTGGTCATGAATGGCGCTATATAAATGCAAGTCTTTCTTTTTATAATTCAGTGTCCTTGGATGGTATGGTATTGCAGCACAGTAATTGCAGCATCGCAGTCAGTGCAGAGTTAGCTGATTTTAACTGGGGTAGTATTTGGATTGTGCAATTTACTTTATCAGCCCTGAGCTGGGGAGGAGAAAATCAACTATCCATTGACCGCAGCTGGAAATTGTGTACAGACTGGTTGGGGGCAGGATCATGCTTTGCTCTGATGACCATGGGAGAATAGTCTCCAAACGCTCACTGTATAGGCATACACTTGAAGAGTGCCACGTGATACTGTTAGGCTACTGGTTCATGTGGAGTCAAACTCCAGTATGTCAACACTTTGAGGAAAAAAGAGGGAAAACTGGGAGAAACTACAATCTTCTCATAGTTAACATTACTATACCGATCATACTTTTGTAACCGCCCCCATGTGATCATAATTTTATAACCCCCGCCCCTCCCCTCTTGTCAAGTAACATGAAGCAATAAGGCAAACCTGAAAACAAAATGGAAACTCAAGTAAACTTCAATATGTAAAAATCAAGAATCTGTTATTCTTTCTATAATATATGCTCAATATTGTAATCCAATAAAGATGCTTTTAGTTTTCAGGAGAACATTTTTCCAGATCATATGAAATGACTACACGTTTTATTTTCCAGTAAAATATTTGAGTATAATCTCACTGAAAACTCTTCCTAGTACATGTTACTCAGCCACATGGCAAAACTCTGCATTGAGATGATGATGCTTTACTGCAGCAGGAAAAAAGATTGGTGACACGGTTGGAAATTCTGGGCCTGATAGTAAAACTTAAAAACAAAAGAGATGATCTGTTATAAAGAATATAAATGCCTGAATGTTTTCAATAGCACAAAACATTCATATATTGTTTCAGCTTTGTTCTTATGGTTTGTGACATTTCCAACCCACTCCAATGGGTTATCAGCCATCTAACACTTGGAGGCATCTATTATTTGCTGTATCATGCCCACTGTGTGAGCTAAGTGCCAATTTATTGTGTAGTTATGTTATCATAATAGCCTCTCACCATCTATCAGCACTGTTTTAACAATTATTAACAATATTTTCGTTTTTCTGAGATATGCATTTTTTTAAAGATCCATAAGGGTAAAGATAAATACGTACACTTGAGATCTTATGGATACGAGGAGAAAAGCACATTAAAATTTTGTGTTCAGGTGACATCTGTAAATAAAAATTGGAGCGACAATTTCACTATTTATGATGTCTCTGAACTAGATGGGTCCTCGTTACAGTATATTGTTGTATCTATGCACTGCACCATGAAATGAAAAAATATTCAATTTTGAACTGTGGTGGATTGCAAATTTCAGAACAACCGACAGAGGCATTTGACCCTGAAATGAGCTTTCAATCACATATCTGCAGCGTAACTAAGATCGCCTATTTCCGTAACATCACCCGTCTCCACTCTTGCCTCAGCTCATCCACTGCCGAAGCTCTCATCCATGCCTTTGTTACCTCTAGACTTGATTATTCCAACTCACTCCTGGCTGGCCTCCCATATTCTACCCAAATGTAAACTAGAGGTGATCCAAAACTCGGCTGCCCGTATCCTAATTCGCACCAAGTCCCGCTCACCCATCACCCATGTGCTTGCTGACCTACATTGGCTCCCGGTTAAGCAACGCCTTGATTTCAAAATTCACATCCTTGTTTTCAAATCCTTCCTTGGTCTCGCTCCTCCTTATCTCTGTAATCTCCTCCAACCCCACAACCATCCCCAACCCCACAACCATCCCCGCCCCCACCCCGGCCTCCCCAAGATATCTGCACTCAACTAATTCTGCCCTCTTGAGCATCCTAGATTATAATCGCTCAACCATTGGTGGCCGTGTCTTTTTGTTGCCTCGGCCCCAAGCTCTGGAACTCCCTGCCTAAACCTGTCCGCCTCGCTATCTTGCATTCCTCCTTCAAGACGCTCCTTAAAACCTACCTCTTTGACCAAATTTTTGGTCAGCTGCCCTAATTTCTCCTTAGGTAGCTTGGTGTCAAAACATTTTTTTTGTCTCATAATACTCCTGTGAAGCGCCTTAGGACATTTCACTATGTTAAAGGAGTTATATAAATACATGTTGTTGTTGTTGAAACAGGTCACCTGCTCACCATTTCAATCAGAAAATGATATTGTGTCAAGTTGACACCTAAAAGTGGGAAAGAAAAATTAATTAAAATATTGATATGCATCCCTTTTGAGCAATCCCATTGGCTGCCACCAGTTGTGATTTTGTTTCCAGCAATACTACAGAAGAACAACTAATAACTTTAACAATAAGAATTGTAGGTGACACAGAACTTTGTAGCATGCAGGAATATCCATAATCTTCAACCTGCAATGTGTTGAGAGGATGGAATTCAGGTCAGCGGAGGTGGGAGAACAATTTTATGTAGAACCAGCAAACT
Organism: Pristiophorus japonicus; assembly: GCF_044704955.1. NCBI lineage: Eukaryota > Metazoa > Chordata > Chondrichthyes > Pristiophoridae > Pristiophorus > Pristiophorus japonicus. The sequence goes on along the minus strand of NC_091982.1, from coordinate 193,176,472 downwards.
AGCTAGCTTGGGAATCTTACATGTTGCCACTGCTTTTTTCAACAGTGCTGCTTAGCAAGACATCCTTAATAAAACAGGACAGTTGAAAGTTATGGCAATTCACCACGTTGAGCTTCAGGTCTCAGCTTTACCATTGTGGGAAGGTCGCAACTGAAGGCCAAAGGCTGGATTTTCGGCTCGATTGCGCCTCTGGTAGCGCCCCGGAGGGGCGGTTTTTAGGCATAGTGGCGGGCGTCCAGCTTTTACTGCCCAGTCGACAAATTCGGCTCAAGGCTTGCGGCAGCACTAAAACTTACCGTCCTGCCCTCTAGTTTCACCGAGATCATGATGTCAATTGTCATGCAACGCTCCGCTAGCACCCCAGGTGCAAAATTAGGCCTTAATGCCCCATTATATGCCCGCCCCAGGAAACGCCTGAAAAACCAGGCATTCCCAGTGTGCAACAGATGGTGTTTGCAGCGTATTTAAATGGAGGGAGGAGAATCCTACATCGCAGGTCACATTGGCTGCACACAGCACACTGCGTGAAGCTCCGACTTGAAAACGGCAGTTTTATCTGCCATTACATAGAAACATAGAAAATAGGTGCAGGAGTAGGCCATTCGGCCCTTTGAGCCTGCACCATCATTCAATAAGATCATGGCTGATCATTCCCTCAGTACCCCTTTCCTGCTTTCTCTCCATACCCCTTGATCCCTTTAGCCGTAAGGGCCATATCTAACTCCCTCTTGAATATATCCAATGAACTGGCATTAACAACTCTCTGCAGTAGGGAATTCCACAGGTTAACAACTCTCTGAGTGAAGAAGTTTCTCCTTATCTCAGTCCTAAATGGCCTACCCCTTATCCTAAGACTCTGTCCCCTGGTTCTGGACTTCCCCATCATCGGGAACATTCTTCCCGCATCTAACCTGTCCAGTCCCGTCAGAATCTTGTAAGTTTCTATGAGATCCCCTCTCATCCTTCTAAACTCCAGTGTATAAAGGCCCAGTTGATCCAGTCTCTCCTCATATGTCAGTCCCGCCATCCCGGGAATCAGTCTGGTGAACCTTCGCTGCACTCCCTCAATAGCAAGAATGTCCTTCCTCAGATTAGGAGACCAAAACTGAACACAATATTCCAGGTGAGGCCTCACCAAGGCCCTGTACAACTGCAGTAAGAGCTCCCTGCTCCTATACTCAAATCCCCTAGCTATGAAGGCCAACATACCATTTGCCTTCTTCACTGCCTGCTGTACCTGCATGCCAACTTAAATGACTGATGAACCATGACACCCAGGTCTCATTGCTCCTCCCCCTTTCCTAATCTGCCACCATTCAGATAATATTGTGCCTTCATGTTTTTGCCCCCCAAAGTGGATAACGTCACATTTATCCACATTATACTGCATCAGCCATGCATTTGCCCACTCACCTAACCTGTCCAAGTCACCCTGCAGCCTTTTAGCATCCTTACAGTGTCCTTACAAGTTCAGTGAGAGAATTTAATGGGGGAATTACTAGTTTGCCAGCGTATCATGCTCCATGCTATTGCTCGGCGGTGTCAAGATAGAAGAAGGGCTCTTGGCCATGTTGGCCCACGGATGAGGGACTGAGATGAGGAGAAACTTCTTCACTCAGAGAGTTGTTAACCTGTGGAATTCCCTGTCGCAGAGAGTTGTTGATGCCAGTTCATTGGATATATTCAAGAGGGAGTTAGATATGGCCCTTACGGCTAAGGGGATCAAGGGGTATGGAGAGAAAGCAGGAGAGGGGTACTGAGGGAATGATCAGCCATGATCTTATTGAATGGTGGTGCAGGCTCAAAGGGCCAAATGGCCTACTCCTGCAACTATTTTCTATGAGGAGAGGCTGAAGACATCTGGGGGGGAGGGGGGAAGGACTTCCCCCCCCCCCCATGGGTTTACAGGCACCAACGCTCAGATCTCCAGCTCTCTGAGAAGCAGTGTGTGAGAAGGCTGTGCTTCCAAAAGGAAATGCTGACAGAGATATGCTAGCTCCTTCAAGCAGACCTACAGCCTTCCAGTGTCAACAGGACTGCGCTGCCCATCGCAGTGAAGGTGACTGTGGCGCTGGCCTTCTAAGCCTCCTGCTCCCTCCAGGCAGCAGTAGGAAACATATATAGCATCTCTCAATACACTACACATCACTGCATTCGCCTCATCACAAAGGCTCTGTACACCCGCAGAATCAACTTCAAAATGTTCCCAATGAGCAGGGACAGCCAGAACGAGTGAGCATTTGGGTTCGACAGAATTGCGGGCTTCCCGAGGGATCAAGGAGCCATTGACTGCACACAGGTGGCCTTGCGAGCACCAACACAGAATGCAGAGGTACTCAGAAACCGAAAGGGATATTACTCCCTAAACGACAGCTAGTGTGCGGCCACTCAGTGCGTCCTCGCAGTGAATGCCCACTATCAGGGAGCACACAAGATGCTTTTATCTTGTGTGAGAGCAGTGTCTCATGAATGTTTCAGCGACAAAGGGAAGGGCGCGGCTGGCTGCTCAGGGACAAAGGATACGGCCTAGCCACCTGGCTCATGGCCACCTAGCTAATGATCCCCTCCGCAACCCCACCACAGAAGCCGAGAAGCACGACAATGAGAGCTATGCAGCCAGACGCAACATCATCAAACAGACAATTGGGGTGCTCAAGCAGTGCTTTTAATGCCTGGACCACTCTGGAGGCAGCCTTCAATACTCCGCTCAACAGGTCTCCAAATTCATTACCGTGTGCTGCAAGCTGCACAACTTGGCCATCATGAGGTGCCAACCATTGCCAGTAGGAATTGCAGGCCCACCTCAGGAGGAGGAGGACAATGAAGAGGAGCCTGGTGAAACCCTAATTGTGCAGCCACCCCATCCATGGGGGAAGCTGCGTCTAGATGCTGCCGGACTAAGCCGAGTTTGCTTGAATGGAGGAAGATGAGGAATGCAGCCAAAACTGGCCACACTATGTGCCACCATAAAGGTACATCTCTGGTAAACTTTGGAATGATACACATCATCATCATCATAGGCAGTCTCTCGGAGTCGAGGATGACTTGCTTCCACTCTAAAAGGCAGTTCTCAGGTGACTGAAGAGTCCAATGCGGGACCTACAGTCAATGGCACAGGTGGAGCAAACAGTGGTTGAAGGAAAGGGTGGGTGGGGAGCCAGGGTTGACGCACGCTCCTTCCACTTGTTTTCTGCATGTTCTTGGCGATGAGACTCAAGGTGCTCAGCGCCCTCCCGGATGTTCTTCCACCACTTTGGGTGGTCTTGGGCCAGGGATTCCCAGGTGCCAGTGGGCATGTTACATTTTATCAAGCAGGCTTTGAGGGTGTCCTTAAAGCGTTTCCTCTGACCACCTGGGGCTCACTTGCCATGTTGAAGCTCCAAGTAGAGCACCTGCTTTGGGAGTCTCGTGTCGGGCATGTGAACGATGTGGCCCACCCCACGGAGCTGATCGAACGTGGTCAATGCTTCGATGCTGGGGATGTTGGCCTGAGCGAGAACACTGACATTGGTGCGTCAATCCTGCCAATGGATTTGCAGGATCTTGCGAAGGCAGCGCTGGTGGTACTTCTCCAGCGTTTTGAGGTGTCTGCTGTATATAGTCCACGTTTCTGAGCCATATAGGAGAGCGGGTATTACTACTGCCCTGTAGACCATAAGCTTGGTGCCAGATTTGAGGTCCTGGTCTTCAAACACTCTCTTCCTCAGGTGACCGAAGGCTACCCTGACACACTGGAGGCGGTGTTGGCTCTCATCATCGATGTCATCATAGGCAGTCCCTCCACTTGCTTCCATTCTAAAAGTGAGTTCTCAGGTGACTGTACAGTCCAATACGGGAATTACAGTCTCTGTCACAGGTGGGACAGACAATCGTTGAAGGAAAGGGTAGGTGAGGAGTCTGGTTTGCCATACGATCCTTCGGCTGCCTGCGCTTGCTTTCTGCATGCTCTCAGCGATGAGACTTGAGGTGTTCAATGCCCTCCTGGATGCTATTCCTCCACTTAGGGTAGTCTTTGGCCAGGGACTCCCAGGTGTCGTTGGGGATGTTGCATTTTATCAAGGAGGCATTGAGGGTGTCCTTGAAACGTTTCCTCTGCCCACCTGGGGCTCGCTTGCTGTATAGGAATTCAGAGTAGAGTGCTTGCTTTAGGAGTCTTGTGTCAGGCATGCGAACAATGTGGCCCGCCCAACAGAGCTGGTAGAGTGTGGTCAGTGCTTCGATGCTGGGGATGTTGGCCTGATCGAGAACATTGGTGCGTCTGTCCTCCCAGGGGATTTGCAGGATCTTGCAGAGATATCGTTGGTGGTATTTCGCCAGCGATTTGAGGTGACTACTGTATATGGTCCATGTCTCTGAGCCATACAGGGGGGTGGGTATCACTACAGCCCTGTAGACCATAAGCTTGGTGCCAGATTTGAGGGCCTGATCTTCAAACACTCTCTTCCTCAGGCAGCCGAAGGCTGCGCTGGCGCACTGGAGGCAGAGTTGAACCTCGTCGTCGATGTCTGACCTTGCTGATAATAGGCTCCCGAAGTATGGAAAGTGGTCCACGTTGTCCAGAGCTGCGCTGTGGATTTTGATGACTGGGGGGCAGTGCTGTGTGGCAGGGTCAGGTTGGTGGAGGACCTTTGTCTTACCGATGTTTAGTGTAAGGCCTATGCTTTTGCACGCCTCGGTGAAGATGTTGACTATGACTTGGAGTTCAGCCTCTGAATGTGCGCAGACGCAAGCATCGTCCACGTACTGTAGGTCGACGACAGAGGATGGGACTGTCTTGGATCTGGCCTGGAGGCAACGAAGGTTGAACAGGTTCCCACTGGTTCTGTAGTTTAGTTCCACTCCAGTGGGGAGCTTGTTGAGTGTGAGGTGGAGCATTGCAGTGAAGAAGATCGAGAAGAGGGTTGGCACGATGACGCAGTCCTGCTTGACCCCGGTCCGGACCTTGGATTGGGTCTGTGGTGGATCCATTAGTCAGGATCACGGCTTGCATGTTGTCATGGAGCAGGCAGAGGATGGCAACAAACCTTTGGGGGCAGCCGAAACTGAGGAGGACGCTCCATAGTCCCTCGCAGTTAACAGTGTCAAAGGCCTTTGTAAGGTTAAAGAAGGCCATGTACAAGGGTTGGTGCTGTTCCCTGCATTTTTCTTGCAGTTGTCGCGCCGTAAAGATCATGTCCGTTGTACCCCGTAGCGGACGGAATCCGCACTGTGACTCCGGGAGGAGCTCCTCAGCCACAGGGAGAAGATGGTTGAGGAGGATTCTAGCGATGACCTTCCCAGTGGCTGATAACAGGGAGATTCCTCTGTAGTTGCCGCATTCGGACTTGTCCCCTTTTTTAAAGATGGTCACGATTAATGCATCTCTGAGATCTCCCAGCATGCTGTCCTCCTTCCAGATGAGAGAGATGAGGTTATGCATTCGTGCCAATAGTGCCTCTCCCCCATTCTTTAGCAGCAGGAATTCTATCCGCTCCCGATGCTTTGTCATTCTTGAGCTGACGGATGGCCTTTTCTACCTCATGCAGGGCTGGGGTTTTGCTGAGATGGTGGCGGGTAGCATGCTGCGGGATGGAGTCGAGGACACTCATGTCAAAGGCAGTCTCGGTTAAGGAGATCTTCGAAGTGCTCCTTCCAGATGGTCCTGACTGCCTCAGTGTCCTTGATGAGTGTCTCCCCATTCTTGGGCAGCAGTGGGGTGGGACATTGGGTGCTTGGGCTGTAGGTGGACTTGACTGCTCTTGCTGACAGTCAGCTCCCGAGGTATGGAAAATGGTCCACGTTGTCCAAGGCCTCGTTGTGGATTTTGATAACCGGGGGGCAGTGCTGTGTTGCAGGGTCAGATTGGTAGAGGACCTTTGTCTTTCGTACGTTTAGTGTAAGGCCCATGCTCTCGTACACCTCGGCAAAGGTGTTGACGATGGCTTAGAGATCAGACTCCGAGTGTGTGTAGACGCAAGCGTCGTCTGTGTACTGTAGTTCAGTGACAGAGGATGGGACGACCTTTGATCTGGCCTGGAGGTGGCGGAGGTTGAACAGATTTCCATTTGTTCTATAATTTAGCTCCACTCCAGCGGGGAGCTTGCTGAGGGTGAGATGAAGCATTGCAGCAAGGAAGATTGAGAAGAGCGTTGGTGCGATGACGCAGCCTTGCTTGATCCCGGTCCGGACGTGGATTGGGTCTATGGTGGATCCGTTGGTCAGGATCACGGCTTGCATGTCGTTGTGGAGCAGAAGGAGGATGGTGACAAACTTTTGAGAGCAGCCGAAATGGAGGACACTCCACAATTCGTCACGATTGACAGTTTCAAAGGCCTTTTGTGAGGTCAAAGAAGGCCATGGTGCTGTTCCCTGCATTTCTCTTGTAGTTGTCATGCGGTGAAGATCACACAACACCAGTGGCAAACGGTCAAAGTGAAAATTTACTTCCACAAAGTAACAAACAGTCCCCCCCCCAACAAAACAAAACAATTCAATAAACAGTGTTCTGCTGAAAGGCACTCAAGAACAATGCATTTGATTACTTCAACTGAACTATTAACAGGCATCATTACAATATATGAGGTTATCTCCATAATGTTCTCACACCCCTTAGAGGAACTTGACGTGAGCTTTCCCACCCCTTCCTTTCAACCCCTCCTATGCCTGCTACTCCTCCTCAGTGAGACCTCAGTGCCTACAGCAATGCTGCTTGAGGGCTGCTGTGTTAGTCGGCAGACAGTGCAGACGGCCTAGGTGGGTGCCCTGGACCAGCACTGGGCCTGGAAGGCCTGGCTGCGGACTGCTGCGTTGCAGCATCGGCGGCAGCAGTATCTGATGACTCAGGTATGGACCATGAAAGATGCATGGTGGGAGAGTCAGTGGTGGAAACCGGAATACGGTCATGTTGAGGAAGGACAGCACCTTCCATTTCCTGGGAACCAATGACACTCACACGGGGCTGGGCCTCAGCATCCGGAGCACAATGCATCACCACAACTTGCTGGCCTGCTTCGGCACCGCCTCTTCCCCGTTGGACAGTGGGGAAGACAGAGAGGATGGCAGCAGTCAGTGACCGCATGACATCACCAAGCTGCAGCATAGCTTCTGTCTGCGATGCAATCGCTGCAGCAACCTCACCCATGGCATGGGGCACACACACTCTGGAACTCCACTGTCGCTGCTGGAGGCCACATGCCTCTGTGAGCGGTCAAGGATGGGCTCGCTGGAGTCCTCAGATGCACATGCAATGCATGAGGCAGTCTCCGCCACACTCACAGCAAGTGTGTCTATGCTCTGGGGGACCCTCGCCAATGCATCCATGAGCTTGTGGTGCATTTGTGTGTGCTCCCTGGACATTGCCACCACGTCTGCCTGTTCTTGAGCAGGACTACTGTGCCAACTCACCCTCTGGGGAGCTCTCCTCTGAGTTTCCCCTCCCACTCGGCATTGCTGTAGGCCACTGGAGCCAGGAGGCTCAGAGTCCAGAAACCCTTCGAAGTCGCCTTCAACCCCCGATGTTGTGTCACCACACAATGCGACTGGTGGGCTCTGACACTCAGGCAGCAGACTATCATCCCCTCCCTCATCATCTGCCCCATGGCCAGATGTCGATGGCTCACGGGAAGACTGGCGCGCTTCTGGCTGGTCATCTGTAGGCACAAAAGAAGTCATGTAGTTAGCAGGGGAGCGGGCAGGGTGATAACAGGAAGGTGGCATTAGACATGTATACGTAAAGGGGCCAGGCCACTTGATATTAGGGGTCAAGGAAGTCACATCAGTTGCAAATGCCATTCACATACCATCACTAGCCGAAGGGGGCTCGGCATTGCCCCCGGCTACTGCGCGAACTGGAGTGCCCATGAGGGCCGACACTCACTGCTCGACGTCTGTGAGCTCCAGCAGTTCCAGCTGTCTGCCTCCGGTATGACGTTGCTCCTGTCTATTATGGGAAAGCTTGGCCTGCAATAAGAGTAAGCAGAAGGGTTCAGTAAGTGTCCACCTCCTCTTATGCCGCATGTGCCTTCCATAGTTCAATAGCTGCCACTGTGTGGATGTGTAAATGTCTCCAGTTCAATCTGTGTAGCTGTTGACTGAGGTTTTTCAAAGACTGGGAAAAGGTGAGAGGCAGGTAGCATAGCGACTCAGGGTGATGTTTGGACAACGCATATCAAAAGTGGGAGTGGAGTGCGAGGAGGGTTGACAATGATTAGGGGACAAGAGGGTATGTGCATCCTGAATGTTGCATCTTTTCTGCTGGATTCACCAACCCACACAAATGGCCTGTAACACATTGAGAAGGGGCAGCTCCATCAAAGACTTAACATTGTGTGAGACAGTGATATTGCAAGCATGTCAGGCCGATATAAATGTGAAGGGTACTCACCCTGATGACCCTCTCATTGAACTTCTTGTGGCATTGTGTGCCAGTTCTGGTCACCGTGTCTCCGCTGAGACCTCCTGGGCAATCTCCCTCCAAATTCTCCTTAAGATGCCTCCTTCCACCCACCAGATGGAGTGCAAGCCACCTCCTCTCAATGGCATGCACTAACACCTCAGCAGCCACTGGAGAGAATTGCCGTGCATGCTGCCTGCCCTCTTGCTGCGCCATCTCTCCCGCTGTGTTGGAAGTGGGCCTGGTCATCTGCGCATGTGCGCGAAGGAAACAACCGTGCCCTGATGCACCGCCTGCACCTAGAAAAATGAAAACTAGATGCGCATGCTCAAATTTCAAATTTTTTTACTTTTTTACTGCCATGATTTTTGGCTGGGGCACTAAAACGTCCTGTTGTAACGCCTAATTTTGCACCCCCGATCATCGAATCTCTTTTTTGGGCAAATTTTTCAGACGAGGGCGCAAACTTTTCCCAGGTGCTCCCAGAACCACCCTGCCACCGCCCGAAATCGCAGAAGCCAAAAATCTAGCCCCAAGTGTTTGCTAATGAAAAGGAAGGAGAAATTTAAAAGTGCAATCACACTAGACCCTTCTGCACACCTCCTAGTAGCCAGCTGTGTAACAGCAAGGGGGGAGGCATATGAGAAGTCCCCAGCCTGACCTCTGCCAGGAAAAATGTTTGGCATGGTAAATTTTCCAAGAAGTCACTGAGGGAGAAAAATAATTTAAAAAATAAGTTACAAAAGGGGTGCACTTTTTTTTAAAAACTTGCATTTATATATCATCTTTCACGACCTCAGAGCATCTCAAAGCACTTTTGAAGTGTAGTCACTGTTGTATGTAGGAGACTGGGGAGCACTCTGAGAGTGCAGCATTCCCTCAGTAATATTGTATTGTAGTGTCAGCCAAGATTTTGTGCTCAATTCTCTGCAGAGTGGGACTTGAATCCACAACTTTCTGACTCAGAGGCAAGGTAAAATATATAGAATATGGTTTATTTGTCAACTTTGGGATGAGATGTTAAACCAAGACCCCCTCTGCTTTCTCAGGCGGCCACAAAAAATCCATGGCAAAGAAGAGCAACGGAGTTTTCCGAGTGTCTTGGCCAACATTTATCAATCCAGCAAGAGAGAATCTTGTCATTTATCTCATTGCTGTTTGTGGGACCTTGCTGTGTACAAATTGGATGCTGAATAATTTTTTTATTCATTCACGGGATGTGGGCATTGCTGGCAAGGCCAGCATTTATTGTCCATCGCTAATGTCTTTGAGGAGAAGGTGGTGGTGAGCTACCTTCTTGAACTGCTGTAGTCCGTGTGGTGAAGGTACTGTTAGGTAGGGAGGTCCAAGATTTTGACCATGTAATGATGAAGGAACGGCGATATATTTCCAAGTCAGGATGGTGAGTGAATGGAAGGGAATTTGGAAGTGGTGTTTTTCCCATGAGCTTGCTGCCCTTGTTGTTCTAGGTGGTAACAGTCGTAAGTTTGGGAGGTGCTGTCGAAGAAAATTTCGAGCATTACAACAGTGACTACACTTCAAAAAGTGACTCATTGGCTGTGAAGTATTTTGGGACATCCCGAGTTCTTGAAAGGCCAAATATAACTGCAAGTTTTTTTGTTCTTTAATTTGAATCCCAAGGTTTATTGAAGTCCTATAATGTATTCTGGAGTGTTATTTACAGAAATGAATGGCAGAACTTGAGACCTTACAACAAGTACATCACAAATGTTATCTTCAATTGACGATATTATCCAATATCAAACAAGTGGAAGAACATATAAAAATAAAATACTGCAGATGCTGGAAATCTGAAATAAAAAGAAAATGCTGGAAATACTCAACAGGTCAGGCAGCATCTGTGGAGAGAGAAACAGAGTTTAATGTTTCAGGTTGATGGCCTTTCATCAGAAATGAAAAAGTTAGAAATGCAACAGGTTTTAAGCAAGTACAGAGGCAGGGAAAGGGGTGGGGAGTGGTGGTGGGGAGAGGAAAGAACAAATTGGAAGGTCTGTGATACGGTGGAAGGCAGAATATCATGGTGCCCATGTCCATCATGACACAACTAAGAGAGAAAAAAAACTGGTGGCCTGGCCAACATTCTTTGCTAAAATGCCTCAACCAAAAAGGAGATTAAATGTTTGTTCGCTGTATTTACTGCTTGTGGGACCTTGCTGTGTATAAATCATCTGTTACATTTACCTACATAAAGAGTAGCTGCAAAAGCTCTTTGAAACTGAGGACGTGATAGGGTACGATATAAATGCATATTCATTTTTTATTTCTAATGATGCTTTTCAATCCACTAGGCTTTATTTCAGGTAAATGATGAGAAATGACTTGTCCCAAATTTGCCAACATTACATCAGAATTATTAATCCTCTTCTATGAACTTCATCACAAATTGTGTAAATTGAATTCATTTGCAATTGGCAATAGTACTGACAACTGCTGACAGGACAACAACTGATTCAAAACAGAATTAAATCTTTACCCGACACTGTAACATGTATAAATAACAAACACTTGAATGTGATTAAAATCTAATTGCAGTTTCAGATGATCATTATAAACCACATAAATTATGCTGTCATGGTTTTTAATGTTATACGAATCTTTTAAAACAAATATTCTTTAGAGATCACTTCCATATATCCATTATTTATATTACCGAGCCAAAAGTGGACAGCGGAAATGCTACAAGGACACCCTCAAAGCCTCCCTGTTAAAGTGCGACATCCCCACTGACACCTGGGAGTTCCTGGCCCAAGACCGCCCTAAGTAGAGGAAGTGCATCCGAGAGGGCGCTGAGCACCTCGAGTCTCAACGCCAAGAGTGTTATCTATGCAGACTATAGATATACTCTCTGTGTAGTCACTGTATAGTTGCATAAGATGGAGACTTGTTTACCTGATGTACTATCAATAAGGTTTACACTTTATATATACTATGTTGGCATCACTAGAGGGTGCAACTGGTGGAGACCGGGGTTTCCTGCCCTGGTGGTAGGGGCTGTATAAAAGGGTAGCCACCATGCGGCTGCCTCACTCTGGAGTTACGAATAAAGGACCACGGTCACTACAGTTTGAGTACAACACATTGCCTCGTGGAGTCATTCTTAAGTACATCCTTAAGTACATCACAGACATAATAATTGGCGACGAGAATACGGGCTTTCACGCAATTATGGCTACCTTTGACGCACTAAAAGACTTTGCAGAGGGTGATGATTGGGATGCCTTCATGGAAAGGCTCGAGCAATATTTCGTGGCAAACAACCTGGCAGGTGAGACTGACACATTGGCGGAGAAGTGCAAGGCTATACTGCTGACCAGTTGTGGGCCCGAGGTCTACCGCCTCGTCAGGGACTTGCTGGCATCCACGAAGGCCAAGGATAAGACATACAATGAGCTGACTGAACTAATTCATGACCAACTAAAACCAAGAGAGAGCATCCTCACGGCCAGGCATAGATTCTACACTCACCGCAGACTTGAGGGCCAGGAGATTGCAAAATATGCTGCCGACCTCAGGAGACTTGCGGCACCATGTGATTTCGGCACACACCTCAACGAAGCATTGCGAGACATCTTCGTTATGGGAATTGGCCACGAGGGCCTCCTTCACAAGCTATTATCTGCCAACACCACAGTCAACCTGCAGAAGGCCATCAGCATCAGTCAGGTGTTCATGACCTCGACCTGCAGCACGAAGCAAATCATTCATCCTGTGGACTCAAATCCGGCAAGTAATGTACACAGAATGGTGCCTTTCACAGGCAAGACTGTAGAACGTGGCTCTGCCCAGGGCAGAGAGCACAGACCTCAGGGTTCCAGAACTCAGAGTCCGCCGAGGGGTGCTAATTGAGTAGCACCATGCTGGCATTGCGGAGGAAACCATAGGGCTCACCAGTGTCGGTTTTCTGAGTACGTATGCAAAGCCTGTAACACGAAGGGCCACCTCCAGCACATGTGTAAAAGAAATACGACTCACCGTCTAGCAGAGGAGTCAGTAGATGATTTTGAATCCAGCGGGGAGTGTGATGATTTGGCCAGAAAGGCAGCTCAGCCCCAAGAAGTGTATGGAGTATATAGCTGCACCACCAATTGTCCTCCAGTGAAGATAGAAGTCGAGATAAATGGCGTTCCAGTCTTCATGGAAGTGGACACAGGAGTGAGCCAGTCAGTGATGAGCCAGGATGCCTTTGAGAGGCTATGGAACAAAAAAACGACCCGAGTTGGTTCCAATACAGGAAAAGTTGCTCACCTACACCAAGGAGCTGATCCCAGTCCTTGGTAGTGCGGATGTAAGTGTAATCCATAATGGCGTGGTGCACAAGTTACCTCTGTGGATTGTTGCAGGTGATGGTCCAGCGTTACTCGGGAAGAAGGTGGATGGGGAAGATCCAGTGGAAATAAGAAAACCTCTTCACTCCAGCAATCGATGTCCCCCGTGCTCAGAGGCAGAGCAAAACCTCACCTTCGCTTAGGCCAGGCATCAGAGAACAGACCAGCACAGCACCTGAGGCACAGACCATCCATCACGACTGCGTGGCAATGATCCGACTGGAACGACCTAAAAGTACCTTCCTGGCTCCAGTGGCAGGACTTCTGGGGAGGAAGATCGAATTCGCAGGCACTCTTCCAGCTTTTGTGGCAGAATTGCGGGAGAGAAGGATCAAGGCAGTCGACCTCGAGGACAGAGGCAAGATGGCGTCCCTGCTGCAGCGAGGTGCAGTGTGGCTGAAAAAAAAGATGGCTGCGGCCATATCACGAGGTGCACCGCTGAGGGACCAACACGTGGTGTCTAACAAAGGATTTGATTGGGGTAAAGCCAGCAGGGTTCTCTTAAAGGAGACCTGCAACCAACTGAACTTCGAGATATTGTATGCATGGCAATCAATGTAACAAACCAATTAAGATTGTGAACAAAATGTTGTTGCGAGATGTCGGTACTATTCCTAATGTAAAGAACAAAATGTTGTTGCGAGATGTCAGGAATAGAGTGTCCCCAAAAGTAGCAAGCGAGCGATTTCGGGAGGGTAAAGGCGCTGATCCTGATGCCATGCCCCAGGTGTCCCCACAAGTTATAGGCCAGCGACCTCTGGAGGGTGAAGGCACTGACCCTGATACCCTGCCCCAGGTCTATCCCACGCTGCAGGCACTCGATGGCACTATTCACCACGGACCTGGAAAAGAAAATGGTGCCAATACGCGCAGTCGGCCGCCGTTGCCCAACACCCGGGTGGAGACGGTGCAGCCCCCAGACCCAGTCACTACCTCGGCCATGTCCGGGAGTGAAAGGTCAGAACCAACGAGTTCCCCAAACGGGACCTGGAACAGCCAGGTTAGAGAGCAGAAGATTCTGCAGCCCTCAAAGGAGGACAGGGTGGCCACACACATCTGGGCTCTGCCCACCACTAGGCAACGGCAAAGGCCCTGAGTCCTGGCTGGGTGAGCAAACCAAGCCCACTCCACTAGCAGGGCACGCAGCGCTGCTATCAGACGACAAGGATCCCATCCGGTTGCTCTGGAACCAACGTCCTCGCATACCTGTACTGCTACCTCAGTACTGACCATGACTGAACCATGAATGCAATCTACGCAATTCTGGCGCACAACCGTAAAATGTAACAAATGTAAGTCACTGAACCAAGGTTTCACGATACAAACTGTTTTTTTCCCTACCTTTCTTTGTACTTGCACTGTGTCTGATCCTGTATGTTAATGTAACGGGCCAGCTGCATGAACACGTTGTGGGAGGGGCTGGGTAAATGGATGTATGTAGTGATGGACACACACACATGGATGGATCACACCCAGAACCCACTGGAACCTCCACTGCATCATCGACCCATCCAAACTGGTAACCACTACCCAATGTTGTGGCAAAAGGACTTGGGTGGGGGGGGGTGGTGGGAGGGTGGGGGTTAACAGGGAGAGAGCCAAGCCCAAGCACAGCCAAGGTGCAAGAGTTATTGCCACTTAAATCTGGGGAGAGCTAAGCCAGAGCACATAGTGCAAAAGTAATTGGCACAAAGGACATGGGGGAGAGTGATGTATATATGCAGATTATAGATATACTCTCTGTGTAGTCACTGTATAGTTGCATAAGATGGAGACTTGTTTACCTGATGTACTATCAATAAGGTTTACACTGTGTATATACTATGCTGGCACCACTAGAGGGTGCAACTGGAGACCAGAGTTTCCTGCCCTGATGGCAGGGGCTGTATAAAAGGGTAGCCACCATGTGGCTGCCTCACTCTGGAGTTATGAATAAAGGACCAAGGTGACTACAGTTTGAGCACAACACGTTGCCTCATGGAGTCATTCATAAGTACATCACAGACATAATAGTATATCACAGCATGCAGAAATCAAGCAGAGACAGCGGAACAAGCAAACCAGTCCCACCCACCCCTTCTTTTAATGACTTCTGTCCCATCTGTGACAGAGTCTGTGGCTCTTGTATTGGACTGTTCAGCCACCAAAGAACTCACTTCAGGAGTGGAAGCAAGTCTTCCTCAATTCCGAGGGACAGCCTATGATGATGATGATGATGTATAGTACGATTATTTCTATAGATGGATTATATAGTTAAAGAGTACTTGTATGTAAATATAGAAACATAGAAGTAAATATAGAAACATAGATATATAGATTGATGGATGCTTCATTTGTTTTTATTTGTTCTTGTGGACGACTTTAACAAGATCAGGTTTCCCATCTAAATCGCTCTGAGAAGGTGATGGCTTGCTAGGCCATTTCAGGGGGCATTAAGGAATCAACTACTGGCTACAGCGATAGGTTCTGTTTCAAGAAAAATGTTAATGAACAAGTGGGATTTTATAACAATCTCACAGCATTCGTATTTACCAAATTTATTGAATTCAATTTCATGACTTGAGATTTTAATTTTTATCGTCTGGGTTACAATCCAATACCATAACCATTATCGTTGGTAATGTATCTTAATTACATGCAAGCTTCTCATTTTCCTTCTTCAAGTATAAAAACCTACTTGTTCATTAACATCTTTCTTGAAACAGAACCTATCGCTGTAGCCAGTCCATCTATCCGTGACTAGTCTACAATACAGAGTTGATTCCTTAATGCCCCCTGAAGTGGCCTAGCAAGCCATCACCTTCTCAGAGCAACTTAGATGGGAAAATCTGATCTTGTTAAAGTCGCCCACAAGAACACTGCTTTTTGTACTTTTCATAACTTATTAAGGGATCTCTTTCAGAGCTCTGTGGTGGGTAGCGTTGTGCAGACTGGGTTGGTCTGTGCTGTGTTATGTTGGTGGGCCACTACAGTTGGCCACACTGTCCATAGGCTGGCAAGGAGAAACATAGAAACATAGAAACATAGAAAATAGGTGCAGGAGTAGGCCATTCGGCCCTTCGAGCCTGCACCGCCATTCAATAAGATCATGGCTGATCATTCCCTCAGTACCCCTTTCCTGCTTTCTCTCTATACCCCTTGATCCCCTTAGCCGTAAGGGCCATATGTAACTCCCTCTTGAATATATCCAATGAACTGGCATCAACAACTCTCTGCGGCAGGGAATTCCATAGGTTAACAACTCTCTGAGTGAAGAAGTTTCTCCTCATCTCAGTCCTAAATGGCCTATCCCTTATCCTAAGATTATGTCCCCTGGTTCTGGACTTCCCCAACATCGGGAACATTCTTCCCGCATCTAACCTGTCCAGTCCCGTCAGAATCTTATACGTTTCTATGAGATCCCCTCTCATCCTTCTAAACTCCAGTGAATAAAGGCCCAGTTGATCCATATATGACAGCCCAGCCATCCCTGGAATCAGTCTGGTGAACGTTCACTGCACTCCCTCAATAGCAAGAACATCCTTCCTCAGATTAGGAGACCAAAACTGAACCCAATATTCCAGGTGAGGCCTCACTAAGGCCCTGTACAACTGCAGTAAGACCTCTCTGCTCCTATACTCAAATCCCCTAGCTATGAAGGCCAACATACCATTTGCCTTCTTCACCGCCTGCTGTACCTGCATGCCCACTTTCAGTGACTGATGAACCATGACACTCAGGTCTCGTTGCACCTCCCCTTTTCCTAATCTGCCGCCATCCAGATAATATTCTGCCTTCGTGTTTTTGCCCCCAAAATGAATAACCTCACATTTATCCACATTATACTGCCTCTGCCATGCATTTGCCCACTCACCTAACCTGTCCAAGTCACCCTGCAGCCTCTTAGCATCCTCCTCACAGCTCACATCGCCACCCAGTTTAGTGTCACCGCAAACTTGGAGATATTACACTCAATTTCTTCATCTAAATCGTTAATGTATATTGTAAAGAGCTGAGGTCCCAGCACTGAGCCCTGCGGCACTCCACTAGTCACTGCCTGCCATTCTGAAAAGGACCCGTTTATCCCGACTCTCTGTTTCCTGTTTGCCAACCAGTTCTCTATCCACGTCAGTACATTACCCCCAATACCATGTGCTTTGATTTTGCACACCAATCTCTTGTGCGGGACCTTGTCAAAAGCCTTTTGAAAGTCCAAATACATCACATCCACTGGTTCTCCCTTGTCCACTCTACTAGTTACATCCTCAACAAATTCCAGAAGATTCGTCAAGCATGATTTCCCTTTCATAAATCCATGCTGACTTGGTCCAATCCTGTCACTGCTTTCCAAATGCACTGCTATTTCATCCTTAATGATTGATTCCAACATTTTCCCCACTACTGATGTCAGGCTAACCGGTCTATAATTACCCGTTTTCTCTCTCCCTCCTTTTTTAAAAAGTGGTGTTACATTAGCTACCCTCCAGTCCATAGGAACTGATCCAGAGTCGATAGACTTTTGGAAAATGATCACCAATGCATCCACTATTTCTAGGGCCACTTCCTTAAGTACTCTGGGATGCAGACTATCAGGCCCTGGGGATTTATCGGCCTTCAATCCCATCAATTTCCCTAACACAGTTTCCCACCTAATAAGGATATCCTTCAGTTCCTCCTTCTCACTAGACCTACTGTCCCCTAGTACATTCGGAAGATTAGCTCGGATTCCCATTACTGATTACAATCCAGTGAAAGTATGTTCGTATGTATGGATATTAGGTGAGGACAGGATCGAGCTCGGCTATGATGCTCTCGGAGCTGAATAGTCTGCAATACTCACTATCTGGCCACATATATGAACAATCATCACATGAGAAGGTACCAGACGACTGCTGCTGTCTATAGAACCATTCTGTGTCATGAATCATCACCTTCAATTGAGGAGGGAAAGAAAGGTGAGCAAATTGGAAATAAGAGACCCATTCCTCAGTAGCTCTCCATAAATAAAATGGTCTCGATCTAACACTGTGTAGCTGAGTACTGATGGCTAGCATATGTACAATAGATTTCTACATGGTATATTGCCAGAGTGGGGCAAAGAAAGGCCCATAGAAAATATTTTAGCTTGGGTAAATATTTTAGCTCCAGTCAATGCAGAAAAATCTTTACATGTTCTAATACACCACTATCTTCAGATACCTACAGCAGATCTTCATTATACCTCCTTTCTGTGAGGAAACACCTGGCCACTACTCAAAGCTTCCCCGAACCTTTGACCACAACCGAAAACATCCTGTATAGGGAATGGTGATGCAAACCCACATCCTATCATTCTGCCCTATATACAGAACATTTTAGCTTTGTCTTGTCTAGTGTGTCTGATCCTGAACAGAATATGATACACATATTTTTTTGCATAATAACTTCTACCCTTAAAATTAGGAATTAAAAAAGTAAGTTGCATGTTCTCCTATTCTTTTTAGTTGTTTCTCTGCTGCACTTCTTGCTCTGCCTGTCTGGTCGGGCAGCCAATGTACCCATGTGTTTCTATCAATGCAGCTCATGAACCAATGAAATGTGTAAAGAATCCGAGACAATTTTGCCACCTGGTCTCCAATCGACCCTTCTTCTTGAAGGCAGGGCTAAGATCGGGAGAACTATGCTTTTTGTCACCACCTTGTGCCTTTCTATCCATGTTAAAGGTACTACATGAATGCAAGCTGTTACAGGTACAACGTCTGAAATCCGGAATCCTCGGGACTGAGTCCATGACGATTTTTGAGTTTTGCCCGATTTCAGACAAGAAAATGAATAGTCTGAAATCCGGAATTATTGGGACCGAATCTGTGCCGGATTTTGAGTTTTGCCGGATTTCGGACCTCGCCGCCCGCCGATTCATGCCATCCTCCGCTCGCCGATTCCCGCCGCTCCTCCACTCCTCACCGCTCGCCGATTCCCGCCACCCGTAACTCCACGGCGCTGGGATTTTTTAAAACCGGTTTCCTCGTCCCTCGCTGCCCATCTAGGCAGCCTCAAAAATGTCCAGTTTTCAGAATTCCAGATTCGGGACATTGTACCTGTATTACAATGGACCCCAATCCTGTTTCTACCTGACAACACACAATTCCAACAGGGACTTTTCCTTCCTTAACCCAGGGACACTGAGGCCAATTGCAGCATCTTTCAATTGAGAATAATGGACTCAGTGTGTATTGAATCTGGGACCATCCTGGTGCATTTGGATCTGCTACTCGAATTCCTGACCTATCAAGCAAGCTGCTTAGAAAATATTTTAATTCTTTCATTGGGGATTAGATACTGATCTATTGTAGTTTTAATCTTCTTTAACCTACTTTCTGTCTCTTTGATAGTTTGCTTATGTATAAAGAGCACGGTTTGCAGATAAACACCAGCTGTTTTTATTGTATGTGTGAAGGTGGAACAGATAAATTCCTTTTTGATCTACCTCAGTGATGTCTCTACTGATGAAATCAGAAGCTAATTACTTGGAAAATATTAATTTGCAGTGTGAAACAAAGGATTGCTTGTGGAAATGAGAATACCAATTGTGCATGGGTGGCTTTGTAACTGTTTGATCCCCAATCAGAAGGAGGTCACAAGCCCAAATACAATGTTTCCCAACACCTGACTGTACTTTACAGGTTTTTTTTCTTAATTAATTCTTGCCATTCATTAAGATAGAATGTTGTAAGTGCTTCCAGTTCACACATGGGAGAAAAACTAGTTTTATCCAGCATCACCAATGGAATTAATATAAATGTAATTGGTATTTCAAAAACTTTTCATGAATAACAGCAGTAAACATTCATAGGAGGAACAAGTGAATACAGACCAGTCACAAAACCCCATTTACGTAAAGCCAGAATTAATTTCCACATTTTCTGACATATATACTGAAATGAGAAAAGAACCTTTCGGGATTGTTAGAATATAGAATTCTCTGCCACAAAGTTGTTAAAGCAAAGTCCATACATTATTTTAAAAGGGAATTAGATAGTTGCCTGAAAAAGAGGGATATTAAAAAAGTAACAGGAGTGAGCAGCAGATGGAATTAGTTCCATGTAAAGGAAAACAACAGTGCAGAATGGAAGGGCCAAATGACTTGTTTCTGTACAGTAACATTCTATTATACTATGTTTTGGGCTCCAGGCTCTAATGCTGTGTTAATGTATTCGAACCCCTGCTCCAAGTGGAATCAACCAAAGAGGAATTTTACAGTGACTACATTTTATCAGTGTAATCCAGATTTCAGCCAGTCATATACAGAACCATAAACATTTCAGCACAGAAGGAGGCCTATGGCTCCTCATGCCTGTGCTGGTGCTAGTTCCATATTGAAGCTGTCCACTCTGACTCCAATTCCCTGCTCTTTCTATGCCCCATTTAATAATTTAGGTTTGAATGTATTTTCACACACACACACATACCACCAAGGCTAGACAAAAAATAGGCTGCCACACTGGCATTCTTGGGTTTAATAGGAAATAATGTCAAGAAGAAAAAAAAAATTAATACAACTTTTTTATACATCACAATTCAAGAGATGAGATCATGTGCTTCCAAATTTATACTAATATTGATTTTCAAGGTCAAGGACAATAACTCCGTTACCCTCTAGTGTGAGCCTAAATTGTTGACCAAGACTGCAAAAGATTAAATTGAGACAAATTGACTAAAGACTGAGACATAATTCAGCACCTTTAGCAGCACTGCTTAGTGGAAACAGGCAGATTTTGTTTAACGATTCAGTGTTCGTGTAATTAAACTCAATTTAATCCTGAGAAATTTAATAGGCCATTCATTGAATACACCTATGATACACAATTCAACCTGTTGTTTCTTACTAGGTTGTTGCATTTGCAAGGGTAGCAAATCAAAATAAATATTTTCTAATAAATTTCCCTGCTGATTATTGCAAAAATGTGTAATAAATTGATCTAAAAAAAGTAAAAAAAATAAAAAAAGAACTCAGCACATCAATATTAGCACTTAATATAAATATATGTTTTAAAAATTATTTTGGTTATTTTTAATTCTTTAAAATGTATTCAATTTCCTTTAGATCTCCCTGTGACACGTGCCTCTTCTACATTCAGAGGACAGGCACGACTTCTCTTTTACATTTTTAAAATGCTTTCCCAATTGTGTTCCCCACCCTTTCATCATTTCTCTTTTAACGGTGTTGATTTATATTCGGTATGGTTCCACAGGTGTTGGCAGATATCCAGTGCTTCACCTTGCAAACCTTGGTGATGAATGTTGTCAGGCTATTCATCTTGGGGGATGCCACAGGCAAGCCCAATCCTGCCCTGACTTCACAGCCACACACATGCGCTTTCGACCAGTAGTCACTTGATAGTGATTAGGAGCAAAAACTCTCACTAAAATCCCCTTCCCCTGAGCCCAAGCATGATGTGGACTATTGTAATGTCCCTACTACCACCTTCGCTGAGATTAGCTAATTCAGATCAGGGATTGAATCTGAGCCTTCCTGGTCTGCATGTCTCACTAACACAGTGGAGAGGGCGTTTGCTTACTGGATCATGGGAGAGCCACCAAAACAGGTTTAATTCAAACTTGCATAGGTTAGACCCTCATCCCAAAGCACTGCTCCCATCTTCTGGCCCCTTCCCTCTCCTCTTCATTTCCCCCATTCCTCTGCCCTTCATTGCCATCCAACCTCCTCCCCTTCAGTCTTGCTCCTCCCTGAGTCTGGTTGCTTAAGGAATGGGCCAGGGCTCTTATATCCTCATTCCCACTTCTGCCACTAATGTCAATGAACACAGCTGTTGTATACTGTGGTCAAGATCCCTATTTTCGTTAGACTTCCTGCCATTGTGAATAACCAGAATATATAATTTTTAATGTGAAAATCAGGGTGATGGTATTTGAAATGGTGTTGAGTCCTTTAGCAGCCAGACTCAGGTAAAAATAGGATGGGAGGGAAGGGAGAGAGTAGAGGGTTGGGAGGAAGCTAACTCAGGAAGATAGGAGAGGGGGAAGAAGATTCCAACTTGAATGGAGAGAGGAAGATGAGTACCAATTTGAAATGGGTTGTAGGGAGAAAAGAGTGCCAAGTTGAATTGAGGGATAAAGAGAGCCAGTATAAACTAAGGATTGGAAGAAGAGAGAGTGTAGCAGTGAAAGGGTGGGAGTTGAATAGAGTACACTGTCCCTCTGTGAATTGGGTATGCAGGGGGTACAGTGCCCGTGAGCTGGGTGATGATTGAATGTGGGGCTGCGACATTTAAAGTCACTTTTTGGTCTGATTGGCCTGTTGAAAATTTAAATATCACTTTGTTTTCCTCTCTTTTTGGATTAAAAATCTATTAATTGTGAACTATAAAAGTATTTAAAAATAACCAGAATTTATCATTTTTAACGTGATAATTCAAATTTTTTCCAAGGGATATGCCCCAGGCCTTCCTAGAAATGCACCCTCAATTTTGTGCCTTCATAAGTTTATGTTTTTTTCCCCTCCAACATAAGGGAAGGAATGTTGTTTGTACCTACAGCGCCTTGCTTTTTTTTTTACACACGTTATAAGTTAATAATCAGGGCCAATCTTGAGGTGTCACCTTGCTTTTTGAAGCTGTTGGTCAGCTTTTACTAGTTTTCTGGGTTGGGATGTATGTTTTAGTTTTATTATTTTGTCAGAGGCATTTTGCAGCAATAAATACTAAACCAAATTAAACCGAAAATGATGTTCCTTAAAGGCTTAGCATGTAATTGATGCATATAAATCAGAAAGATCCTAGGTTCAATCATAAAATCATACACATTTTAGCACAAAAGGAAGCCAATTGTCCCATCAATGTTAGCTATGTCAGCGGTATAGCGTACTTTAATCCCATTTCTTTGTAACTATTAATTGTCTTCAAATGTTTGTTTAATTTTCTCATAAGCATTGTGATTGAATCAGTTTAAATACGCACTTTCAGTAATATATTCCATATTCTAATAACCAATTGTATAAGCAAATGTCTTTAACCTCCAACTTTATGCTTTAAATATTTTTAACCAGTTCACTGACCAGTGTAAATATTCTCTCGGTATTTACCCTCTCAAAACGTTGAATAATTCTATTGGATCCTTGATTAACCTACTCTGCTCGAGTGAATGCAGTCCCATTTTTCCAAGTTTCCCATCATAGCTATATCCCCCCATTCCTGGTATTATCCTAATAAATCTCTATTGCACCTTTTGCATGGTTCCAATATCACTTTAATAATGGTGTGCCAAAAACTGCATATGGTACTTTAATGGTGCCCTAATACTCAGTCCGTGCTGAGCTAGCTGATCTCAGTCAGGATTCACAGTAGGAATGTTTCAGTTAGCCTCACTGCTTCTGTGCTACAGAAAAGAAAACTCAGCCACTTTTCCTTTCATGATCATTATTTGGTGACCCTACAAGAAAGTAGGCATTATTTCACAGTATCACAATTCTCTCTGATGCCACCCATGGTCGAATAGTCAATGGAAAATAAGTTAAACATGAAGCTCCCTCAATTGCCTGATAAGTATATTCACTACACAACAACAACTTGTATTTATATAGCGCCTTTAACGTAGTGAAAGGCTCCAAGGCGCTTCACAGGAGTATTATGAGATAAAAACTTTGACATCGAGCCGCAAAAGTGGAAATTAGCACAGGTTGATCAAAGAGGTATGTTTTAAGGAGCGTCTTGAAGGAGTAAAGCGAGGTAGAGAGGCGGAGAGGTTTAGGCAGAGAGTTCCACAGCTTAGGGCCTAGGTAACAGAAGATACAGCCACCAATGGTTGAGCGATTATAATCAGGGATGCTCAAGAGGGCAGAATTAGAGGAGCGCAGACATCTCGGGGTAGTTGTGGGGCTGGAGGAGATTACAGAACTAGGGAGGGACGAGGCCATGGAGGGATTTGAAAATAAGGATGAAAATTTTGAAATGTGGTACGAAGTGAAAAAAAGC
Organism: Pristiophorus japonicus; assembly: GCF_044704955.1. NCBI lineage: Eukaryota > Metazoa > Chordata > Chondrichthyes > Pristiophoridae > Pristiophorus > Pristiophorus japonicus. Next base: position 193,152,806 of record NC_091982.1, on the reverse strand, counting down.
AGAAGGGTGTGTTTGATTCCTGGGTTGTGCTGAGTTAGCCATTCCTAATCAAGGCAGTAGATGGGTGCCATCATTGGTGTCAGCACTCCTAGGATAGGGTGAGAATAAATGAATACTACTGATCACTGTGTCCCCCGCTAGAAAGTGCTGACAGCCCCTATATGGGTGATGAATGGACGGATTCAGGTGTGATGCCGTCCATAGTTGAATAATCTTCCAATTATCATCCTCTAGGCTCAGACAGGAAGAATGGCTACTTGGGTGACTGGAGCCAAATCACAGGAAGTGTTTGTGCCTTCCAGAAAGAAGGGGTGAAAACAAGAGAGAACTGGCAAAATAAAGAAAAAACAAGTTTGTGCACTGAGGTTATATTATAGAAGAAACAAGCTCACAGGCTGCATGGAATTTAAAAGCTTATTTCCCTCCTGGCATGAGTCTACAAAGAAAGATTATCTGCTGCAATACAATACTAAGGCTGTTGGGAACCTAGAAGTCTGGAAGTTATTCCCTTGCTAACACCATGATAACTCTTTTCCCTCAAGATTACCATTATCTTCTGATACCCTCCAAGACAAACAATCAATATCACAATTCACAAATATCATAGCTACCCTTCGGAGAGCTGACTCTCTCTCCCCTTTGTAATGAGGCCAAGAACCCTAGCTGTCAGAAACATTTGGTTATATTGGTTTACAAGCCCTATGAAGTGTTTCTTTGTCTATTCCCCATTCCCTTCCCCCACTCCAAATTCAAACCCCAGCTCCTTCTGTACGGAACATATATCAAACTTCAAAATCTGAATTAAGTGTTGTTTGCTTTAATTTTGCCGTGATAAAAATATTAACTGATTTAAATCTACACTGCATTCAGTTAAATAGTTACAAGGTTTTTACTTACACGGTATTCCTAAAGGACAATTCAGTTTAGACACAGATAGTTATAGTTCCCATCCCCCCAAAGCAGCTCAGACTCATTTTTGTGTGGCTCGCCACTCCTTTCAATTGATTCATTCCACCCCACCCCCTCTCCTCTGCTCAGTCATTCAGACCTGGAAAGTCAATAACAAGCTGACATCATCAGTGGTTTGTATATTACACTGCTAGTTTCTAGCTACCAATAACCTTCTAAGTGAGGAGCATGTAATTCATGCAGTCAACTAGAAAATACATCTTTCTTTTACAGTACATGATAAAAATAGGCTGGAACTATTGGTAGCTTATGAAATATCAAAAACACAAAAATATTAAGTAAATGTTTTATAATTTACATAATGTTAGATAACCTTATTGATTTAAATGTCTAAGATTCTTATGATCTGTGTAGACAATACTTATGATCCATGCTCTAATTTCCATAATTATAGGAAATGCTTTTGACTGTTTAATCAGATTTAATCTTAAAATACAGATTTTTCTTGGATTTTAACATGCGTATAATATGCCTGCTCGCATATAAGCAACCATGCCAATGAGGGAACTATCCTGTCATTTATATTATAGCAACCCTGAGACTGTGACCCCTGGTTCTAGACTCCCCAGCCAGGGGAAACATCCTCTACCCTGTCAAACCCTGTAAAAATGTTGTATGTTTCAAAGAGATCACCTCTCATTCTTCTAAACGCTAGAGAATATAGGTCTAGCCACATCGTATGGGAAGCTGCTGCAAGCAAGTCCGCGGGCAATCGGAGTGAGTATTGTCCACATCCTTAAGACCACTTAGCTGTGTGAAGGGGCATTGTATGTCCTCGCCAAACCATAGGGGTTTAGCCTGGGAAGATTATTTTCTTGTGTACTGTATATTAGGCGAGCGGCGGCCATGGAGCAGCGTGGAGGCAGGCAACTCCAGGGAGCAGCGCAAGCTGGTGCAGGAGGACAATGGCAGCGAAGAGTGACGTCAGCAAGGTCCAGGTCGGTGATTGGAGCGTGGGCAGATGCCGTGGGAACGGCAAGGTCGGGGCGAAGGAGCGGCGCGAGATTGTGGAGGGATGTGATCGGGGCCCAGGGGAGGCGTGACTTCAGGATCAGGGGCCCAGGGGTAGCATGGGCCAGCCCACACTGCAATATGTGTGTGCACTAGATCCGTGCAGCAGAGCAGGTCTCCAGTTGTCTTGGGTAATCCTTGCCATTGGACCGAGACTTAGCTCTGTCAAGCCCGTGTGGTGGCTGGTGTGCAACCCCCACCCCACGTTAAAAAAATCTACGCACAGGCATCTTCCATTCTTGAGGATGTAGTTCGGGATCTTCTTTCGAAACTCCTGTGAACTCGTCCTTTTTTTTGGCGTGGAAGCAAGTCATCCTCGTTTCGAGGGACCGCCTATGATGATGATGAGCAACCCTGAGTCCCTACATCCAGCATACATAGGGGCATGAGGAAGGTTAGATTTTAATTTTTAACATTTATTCCCAGGATGTGGGCAATACCATTAAGGTCACATTTATTTCCCATCCCGGGTTGTTCTGAAAATATGGCAGTGGGCCTTCTCCTGCTGTCCTTGTAGCGATTATGGTTTGGCCCTGGACAACGTGGACCACTTCCCTTATCTCGGGAGCCTCCTATCAGCAAGAGCAGGCATTGACAACACCGCCTCCAGTGCACCAGTGCAGCCTTCAGCCGCCTGAGGAAAAGAGTGTTCGAAGACGAGGCCCTCAAAACTGCCACCAAGCTCATGGTCTACAGGACTGTAGTAATACCCGCCCTCCTATATGGCTCAGAAACATGGACCATGTACAATAGACACCTCAAGTCGCTGGAGAAATACCACCAACGATGTCTCCGCAAGATCCTGAAAATTCCTGGGAGGACAGACGCACCATCATTAGCGTCCTCGTCCAGGCCAACATCCCCAGCATTGAAGCACTGACCACACTTGATCAGCTCTGCTGGGCAGGCCGCATGCCAGAGACGAGACTCTTAGTTCATTAGATATATTCAAAAGGGAGTTAGATGCGGCCCTTACGGCTAAAGGGATCAAGGGATATGGTGAGAAAGCAGGAATGGGGTAATGAAGTTGAATGATCAGCCATGATCATATTGAATGGTGGTGCAGGCTCGAAGGGCCGAATGGCCTACTCCTACACCTATTTTCTATGTTTCTATGTTTCTCTCAAAGCAAGCGCTCTACTCGGATCTCCTTCATGGCAAACGAGCCAAAGGAGGGCAACGGAAGCGTTACAAGGATACCCTCAAAGCCTCCCTGATAAAGTGCAACATCCCCACTGACACCTGGGAGTCCCTGGCCAAAGACCGCCCTAAGCGGAGGAAGTGCATCCGGGAGGGCGCTGAGCACCTCGAGCACGCAGAAATCAAGCGCAGGCAGCGGAAAGAGTGTGCGACAAACCAGTTCCACCCACCCCTTCCCTCAACGACTATTTGTCCCACCTGTGACAGAGACTGTGGTTCTCGTATTGGACTATACAGCCATCTAAGAACTCATGGAAGCAAGTATTCCTCGATTCCGAGGAACTGCCTATGATGATTGTGGTTTCACAACGGTGTTAGTGGGGAATTCCAGGAATTAGACTCAGCGATGATGAAGATAAAGTGACATATGTCCAAGTCAGGATGGTGTGTGACTCGAAGAGGAACTTGGAGGTGATGGTGATTCCCGTTTTAATAATTTTGAAAAAGGGATGGTGGAGGGAAATTGGATCAGAATATTCTTTATAGCAATAATGGCCAGTCCTAAAATGGCCAGTCTCCCTATAACAATTGAATGCAGCGTGATAGATTGCAATGGGAAACTGCAAGATTCAAAATTTGGCATTTTGTAAAATTAAAGAATAAATCTAATCTAATTTCATTCCCCTCACTATTACAAAGCACACACAGCACAGCTCTTTAGCAAACTAGCATTAGAGTTAATTTTAAAACATTCTGTCCCATTTTTCCCCTCCTCTATTGAAGGAGCTAATTTATTTTAGGGTACACTTCCACAAGTGCTGGCTACACTTGGTATCTCATCCAAGTGGCTATTTTTCATATGCCAGCCTGGATCTCATGTCAGAGGTCAACCCCATTCTCGCCTAATGGCCAAACATGCACACATTCCAGCAGGGGTCACTAGATAATGATCAAGTGTGTGATTCTTGACTGATTTTCCTCTTCCTTAGCCCAGGTGGCTCATTAAAACACCTTACCAATGCCCCAACTAAGATCAACTCAACACAGACCTGGATGAACCTGGAATTTCCTGGCCTGTTTGAATCAGTAGCACATTTAGCTGTAAAGCCATGTTAGGAATTCAGCGCAGTTTTGTGCAACTGGGGGACAGTCATGTTCTCATGCATTTTCGTTACTGTTATCCCTCATCAATGCAAATTGACTCAGTTTACAAGTCAGAAATTCATGATAATGATGGTTGTTTAATAACGCACTTATAATTTTGGTATTCAACCAAATCCGACCTAGCTGTCCTTGATTATTAATTTGATCTTGAATTATCGATTTCAAGAGTTTTCCCACAACTGATATTAGATTAACTAGCCTATAGTTATCCAGGTTATCCTCCTCTCCATTCTTGGAAATATGTTGCATGCATTTATTAATTAACTATCAATTATTTGATTTTTTTTTTCTATGTACATTTAATATTTTCTGAAAAAATATTGGCCTAGAAATTTGGGTCGTTTGCAACTCCTGTTGGTGCAAACAACTTTTCTCCCGGGTGGTAACCCGTAGCGCCCTGCTCTGCTGCGCCGGCAATGATGACACCATCACTGTGTGCAGCTCTCCCTTATCGCCCCGGAACAAAAATTGGGGAGCTGTGCCAGGTGATGCCAGCGACAGTTTCAGGGGACGTAAACCAGGTTGCAGGCTACTTGCGGGGCAATACTTAAAGGGGAGATGGGGGCCATTTGAAAAACAAAATTTCCCGACTTTCTTCTGTGCCCTGATGGTGCTTCGATCACAAGGTCTGTGACGTGATCGGTCATCCCGGCACTCTCCTCGAGTCAGCTGTTTCTTAACTGCAGAGTTTGCAGCTTGTTCCTTCCATTTAAAGAAGGGAAGAGCCCCATCTACACAGCAGTGCTCCCAATCTGTCCGCCGCACTACCGTCCAAGAAAGGTAGTGGAGCACGATATTTTGCGCTCCACTTCCTTTCAGGGTGATAACCTGAATTTTTCAAGTGGGGCAGGACTTCTGCATCTGGCGCAACATGTCCCGTCTCCCAGATGTTACTGCCTCCAAACAGGGCGCAACACAATTTCACCCCCACAGATGCTAGAACGGCGCAGCCCCGCGAGCCACGCCTGATTTCCGCACTCAAAACCGCACCGAAAACTTACCTCGGCATTCTCCACTCCCTCAGGTCGATCCAGGCCCTCGGCGCAGTGCAGCGCAAGCTGTGGGGGGCGGAGCCAGGTCCCGGTGCTGAAAACAGTGCCGGGACCTCTGCACATGCACGCTACAGTGTTCGCGCATGTGCAGTAGCTCCAGGCACCCGAAACTGTGTGGGAGGGGCCCGAAGCACGCCACCCCTGACCGAATGGGCTCACTGGGGCAGCGAAGATCGGACTGCACCTCCCTCCTGCTCTGGCTGTGGCTGTGGTTCCGGCTCCCCCCCCTGTTCAGCTCACGCTCCCTCTGGCTCTCTCCAGCCCACCCTCCCAGCTCCCGCTATGCTGCCTGCCGCTCCCGCCCCCCCCCCCCCCAGCTCCCGCTCCGCTGCCTCTTCACATCTTCGGCAGGGCCCGCCAGCCCGGCATCTTGCTGGGGGCGGGCCCCACCCGAAGTCTTCGGCCCGGCTTCATCTCGTTGGCCGGGCCCGTTCAGCCTCCTCCCTCTCCCTCTCCCTCCCTTCCTCTCCCTCTCCCTCTCCCTCCCTCCCTCTCCCTCTCTCTACCCCCCTCCCTCTCCTCTTCCCCTCCTTCTCCCCCTCCCTCTCCTCTCCCCCCCTCTCTTCCCCCCCCCGCTCCCTCTCCTCTCCCCCGCTCCCCCCTCCCTCTCCCCCGCTCCCCCCTCCCTCTCCTCTCCCCCTCCCTCTCCTCTCCCTCCCCTCCCTCTCCTCTCCCTCCCTCTCTCTCTCCCCTCCCTCTCCTCCTCCCCTTCCCTCCCTCTCCTCTCCTCCTCCCTCCCTCCCCTAGTTGTCAGAAACACAGACACTGACAGACAGAGAGAGAGAGACACTGACACAGACGAGAGAGAGAGAGACACACTGACAGACAGACAGAGAGAGAGAGAGAGAGAGACACTGACAGAGACAGAGAGAGACACACTGGGGGCCCCGTCTCAGCACGCTGTTGGAGGGCTCCCGGTGCTGCAGTCGGTGAATAGAAACTTAATTTATTTATTGATTTTTAAAATTTTTTTGATTGATTTATTGGTTGATTTATTGATTTATTTATCATTTGTTATTGATGATGGCTCTTTATTTGTAAAAGTGATGTGTTTCATGTTTCTAAACTTCCCCCCCCTCCCCCCACCCCTCTTCCTTACACCTGATTTTCTAAGTGTAGGCAAGGTTTTTCTGAGTGTACAAAAACTACACTTACTCCATTCTAAGTTAGTTTGGAGTAAGTTTTCGCTGCCTAAACTTTCAAAACAGGCGTAAGTGGCCGGACACGTCCCCTTTTGGAAAAAAAAATCTGTTCCAAAATGAAACTGTTCTAACTCACTACAACTGGAGCAAACTAAATGCCGCGAATTGCAATTTCTAAGATACTCCATTCTAAACCAGTTGCTCCAAACAAATAGGAGCAACTCAGGCCGAAACTTGGCCCCAATATTTGTAAGACTGATTTGAATCCTCAACTGTCAAACAAGATGCACTTTGCATGTCAAAAAGCTTTTCTTCCACAGATGGGGCTCTTCTCTCAACTGCAGCCAACCTCTGGCTGCCAATGACAGTACAGTCTCATAAGTAGGTCTAAATTGAAAAAAGCAACTAACTGTAAAGTGTACGTCATATAAGAGAACAAAGATACTAAGAGAGGAGGAAGAATACATTTGATGACTTAAACTCCCACGTCCAAATAAGAAGGTAGATTGGAACAGAGGAAATAAAATAGCAGTTCACTTAGTGTAGACGGAGCAAAAACAACCGCAACTCTTTATACAGAACATCTGTCAATTTAAAATTTTGAAAGTCCTGAAAAGCATTCTCTTCCTTTCTCCATCAATTTCCTTTCCTTTTCCCTTCTTTCCTGAAGTCATTGATTCCCTACTTGGGCAGGGTCTGCAGGTCCCTTCAGTATGTCTTCCAATCTGGGACTTTCCTGGATGAGCTAATTACTACCTTAACCTGTCAAACTATTGGTGGAGCAGGAAAGTGTATCTTAAATAGATCTTTTAGATAGATCGCAACTGAAGTTACTATGCATATTTATTGTCCTAATGAAATTGATGGAAATATAGCTCTGCTGTCAGAACAATATTTCCTGATTCTCAGTGCAAACTGCAACAAAGATAAACTGCAACAAAGTTTTAACTCTCAAATACACAATTTCAGTTGTATCTTCTAGTGCAACAATATTTCATCTTGCATAATGTTCTGTAATGTTCCCTGAAATTACAACGCATTAAAAAAATAGCTTTTTTAAATGTAGTGTTTGAATATTAAGTTACATATATCATCTTTCTGTCTGTTGCAGTCTGGTACGGTCAGGTAGTGCCATTAAAATCATTTACTACAAATTGCAGACAATAAAGTTCCACTTACAAAACAATTATTTTGCTAAGGTTAAAAGTCAGGAAAACATAAGGCCACAATAGTTTGCTTAACATCAAAGTATTCCTATTGACAAAGTCCAATTTTGATGAAATGGTAATGAAAAACTGTTTATAATTGTTTCATTCTCATGGGATGTTGGCAAAGCAATTTGCAATGAGAATGTGACTTGAGCCGAAACTCTGAGCCAAATGTCAGGCCCGAGCATTTATTTGAGTTATTCAATAGCCGACTCAGGAGAACATGAGGGATATGCAAATCATGTCAAATTAGAATAACTTAAAAGTGGGTTATTTCAAAGAGCATAATGATGAAGCCCTCAGTTTTATAAAGATAGGACTTAGATTATGAGGAACTAACCTAAATTTATATATGCAAATTAATTCTGATTATTATACTTCATTAATACTAGCACATCTGTGGCATTGGTCATAATGAGTCACAAGTTTTGCTGCGACAAGGGAGGACTGTACTACAGAAACAGGGGAAGGGTGCTTTCACATTTCAAGATTTTTACATATTTAACCTATAACTTGGGGTCAATTTATCTTATATTGCACAAGCTATCTGAAATGTTGATTAGGCCTATTAGCTGGAATACCAGATGAAGTAATTAACAGAATTTTGTATACTCATAATACCATATCCGTTTGAGAAAATGGAAGTGGTCAAAACCGTATTTCAGAGAGACATGCATCTATAATGTTGGTCTTTGACTGCTGCCAAAGAACATCGGAAAGACAACTCACTTAATATTGGGTCTGGCCATTTTGCAGGCATCCCTGGCAACCACCTAAAATAGGTATTATATGCCTTACATATGTAAGGGGTCTAAAGCCTGTTTTTGGTGCCGTTGCTGAAATTGAAGTGTAATGGGTGGACTAGGGAGTCTGGCCTGCTCCGCTTGGGATTTTTCAGCAGCCACCAACAAAAGGTCATCTTTTGTTTAATTTCAAAAATCGTTCCATAGAGCTAGGAAGAGCAGGTTTGCATGAGTTTCAGGGAAACAGCATAGTTGATGGCCCAAATGGCTTTCTCCTATGCTGTAAACTGAAATTCTATAAAATGGCATGATATGAAAGTTATAGAAATATGGGGGCTGAATTTGCAGTCGAAAGCTTCCCGCGGGAGGATGCCTCCGACCAGCAAAAAATCTACGAACTTACCTTCTGCCTCGGGATCCACGGATACTTGCGGTCCTGGGCTTCTACGCATAGACCTGTGTAGAGGTCCACGTATCCCAGGGGCGCATGCGGTTCGCAAGTGCCTCTGGGATCACGTGGGCTGGCCCAACCAATCAAAGAAGGGAATCCCCATTCATGCTTATGGGAATTTTGTATAAACATGAATGGGGATCACATCAAAAATAGATTTAACATAACAAATTAATTTTCAACATTACATATTTAAAATTAATTAATATACAATATAATTAAACATTTAAAACAAAAATCTAATTTTTTGAAAAATAAATTTAAATGTTTTAAAAGGGCTAAAAAAAATAACCTTACCTTATTGTACATGTGTTTTAATGTTTAAATGAATGAAATAAAAATATTGTTCTCTTTTTTAAAACTCTTATGCCTGGTAAAAGCAGGCCTCATGCCTACTATTACCAGGCGTCAGAATTTCACGGGCATTCACTAGCAGAAGCTGGGCAAATAAATCAACACTCCACCCATGGAGGCCATTTTCCCAGTGTGCGATCTGTCAAGAGAGCTTGACAGATCGCAAGTTCCGGGTTTCAGCACATGTGCAGCGCATTTCTAAACCCGGAACTTGTGCGGCCCCGATGGGCGAGTGTGTATCACATATGTGTCTATAGGGGCCGCAAATTATGGCCCTAAGCTTCATATACTTACATAAAGCTCATGTGATAAGTAAGACATTGAATATAATATTATAGATATTTTGCATATATAACAACAAGCAAGAATTGAATGTATCTAAAATTGGACTTCCTTTTACCACTGGCTATTTCCAAACTCCTCCTAGTGTTCAAAAGATCCATTTGAGAAGTCTCCACTCACTGCCAATTTAGAGGAATGTGGAATCTGGCCAGTATTGACAGCCTGATTCTATTACCAAATTCAAGGCTTCAAATATTCTGACCTTCCCATCATCAACTTGCCTTCCTGTGCAGTGTTTTCCCGGTCCCCACCACCAGCTCCCCCAACATCCCCCTTCTTAACCTGCACAGCTGCTTCAAAAGTTTGCAAACCTTATCCTCGCAGACTGACTTGTTTCGAAAAAAAGTTTAATGTTTTCTACCTCAACCCCTCCAGAGCTACTTATGCAAATGTTAGCTTGGCTCAGTTTCTGAAACTCTTGTTTCTGAGTCAGAAAGTTGATGGTTCAAGCTCGAGAACTTGAGCACATTGTCTAAACTGACACTTCTATGCATTAAAGAGGGACTGTGACATTGTTAAAGGTTCTGTCTTTTAGATGCAACATTAAAATTGACACCCAGTTTTCATGTTTTGGTGGCTCAGGTGGTTATAAAAGATGCTGTCGCACTGTTTAAAGAAGAGCAGGGAGTTTTCCCAATGTCCTGACCACCATTCTTCCCTCAACCACCACCAAAAACAAGTTATCTGGTCATTCATTTCTCTTGCTGTTTGTTGGGACATTGCTGTGCACAATTGTCTGGAAAGTTTCTCTACACAACAGTGACCATACTTTAAAGGTTATTAATTGTCAAGCACTTTGGGGTGGCCTGAGAACACAATATTTGCTATCCAAATGCAAGTTCTTTTTCTTAACCTCAAAGATACTTATAAACATATCTGTCTTGTACACTGCACTTACCTCCACAGAAAGTCTAAAAAAGAGCATGGGAGTGAGATCTCGGTCACCAAATAACAGGAAAAGAATGGAAGGGAACCTGTGAACAGACACTCACAAGTGCCATTCCCTACCTAACATCATTGTGGGAACACCTGCACCACATGCAGCAGTTCAAGGAGAAGGCCCACCACCATCTCCAACTGGTGGTGGGCAATAAATGCTAGCCTTGCCAGTGATGCCCGTATCACAAGAATGAAAAAAAATTGTTAATGAGGTGCAGAAGGGAGTACCTGGTGATTCATTGTGCACGAGTGAGGAGGAGGACACAGTGCAGGTAGCATCTGAGCCATAACCTACTAGTGAAAGGGCCAAATTGAGCACTCTGTTAGCTACTGTGCCCAGGGATTAGGACTTCAGATGGCCTGCTTACAACAGCAGTTTGTTACCTCAGCATCTACAGTTCATGCAATGATTTGAGAGTGTTTCAGTCAGCCTGTACAGTTTGGGGCATTTATGGAGTAGTCCAAAACCTACATTGTTGCAGTGTTGCATGACTGTCTGACTGAGCTGCAGATCAGCAGCTGCAGTGCCAGTCAGGTGCTGAGATCGCATTGCGGGGCCATTACCTTACTAACATTTTTCATGCCCTTAGTGAGGCTTGCAAATGCCAAATGCTTCCCCACCACATTATTAAGCATTATGCACACAAAACCTCCAATGGGCTTCAGGGTTCAGTGTCTGATAATGAGGGTCCCTTGTGACCAATGCACTACATTATCAACCTCCAAATATAAATGGAATAGGGATTGCCTAATGCCTTAAATAGGTCCATGTTAAAATTATGCATAAAGGCATACGTTTACTCGTTGAATAATCTCTTGCAGCTGCATGGGGGAATGTTTTGGCCCATAAATAAATATAAACAGAAAACAAATCACATGGGGCACATATTAAATAATTCATATAATGCCATTGAAGAGTAAAGAATAAATGACTGATGCAGTATTGTTTCATGTCAGCACATTGATATCAAACTGAATATGATCCCCCAGTGTCTATACTAAAGGTGACTTGAATAATGGACATCTGACACATTCACTGACAGAGTTCCTTGATTAAAGCTTGTTTGAGAAGCAGCTGTGGCTGTTTATACTAATCCAATGTGATCTTTTAGCTCAAAGCTTAAATCTGTACCAGATTATAGATATGAGAAGCTGTCCTCTGATGTGTAATAATTTAAACATAATGGCCCTGAACATCCATGGGGTGGTGCATCTTGGTGTAACTGCTGAGATGCGCCTGCTTCTGACCTCCACTGCTGACCCTGTCAAAGTTTGCAAGGTCAGGAGAGGTCACATGCTCCACATGGCAATGACAGGCTGGGCCGTTTCATGGCCTGGTAAGGAGCAGGTGGAGGCTCTGTCTCCACAAAGAATCCTGCGAACCTCAGTACTGGACTGTGACCCAGCATAAGTAAGTCCTGCTCCAATTTCTGGCCGTTCCACCAGATTCTTGCTGACGTTAAGTTGGGAGTCTGTTGAAAGAGCTCTGGATTTTTGGGGTCCATGTCTTAGGTCTCTCAAAATAACATTCACTGTAGATCTTTCATATAAAAATAAAAAAAACATCTGGGCTTCTTTAGTAACACAATGATCTTGGTTTCTGTTTTATAGTAACTAATAAAGTACTGAATAAAAAGGTTTCTTATGTAATATATTGTGTATTTAAGGCTGGAACTACATGTACAATATACTTAATCAATGACTAAGTCTGGCAGGGAAACAATCCTTTACTAACAACAGGTTAAAGATCACCGGTAGAAGGGGATGCACAGTTGCAGCACCCAAGAAGAAGAAATATTCAATAGCTGTCAAATTGTCAATAAATGTTCAGATAAACAGAAAAAAATCAAGACCATGATTCTACTGGTGATTCCTTATAAAGATGTTTCACTTATTTTATATAAATGGAAAGAAATAAGAGTACACCTTGTTATTAAAAAAATGTAGATTATATTTGGCATAATAAATAGCCTTTCCATTTTCTAACCAATGTTACGCAGAGCCAAAGTAATTGTAATCTCAGTGCTATTGTTAAAATGGTTTTACAAGCCAGTCCTTTTATGCACAATAACAGAGAAGTAATTTATTTCAGCTAGCAAACAGTATGGTTTTCCTTATGTAAACAAAGGAGATTTTCCCCATGGTCTTAAATTCCAGTTTCAGTGGCTGCCAGTGTCTGTTTTGTAAGTAGATTGCTTTCTGATTTATGTGCATCTAAAAAGGACCTGAAGTCATTTATCTTCAATCCAGGAGAGAGATGAAAGAGGTGCGATTGTGAAATCTCCTGCAGAGCTAAATCAGGGCATCAAAGAAGGAAAAAAAGCTATTCCCATGCTGAAACTAGAGCTCTCCCTCCTGCATGTTTTTATTAAGATCTTTTACACTTGCTTCTTTGCTTAAGTATAAAACCAGTCATATGTAAGAAAAACTAATACAAATTGTTGCAATGTGGTGTGTCAAAGGATGTAAATTAGCTGTTTAAAAATGTTCAATCAGTAACCTAGAACTCCAGCTAGGCTGCCTCAGTTAGGTAATATTTCTCCGATCTCAGCTGGTCTGTTGGATGGAATGTCACATTCTGTGATGCAACCACCTGATAAGGGTCTGAACTCATTGGTTGGTAGCATTTTGGGATGTTGTCCGAACTAAAGCTGAAAATGTCAGCTGTGCCATTTTGTGACTGGGGTGGGTGTTTTAAAAGTGCAATTATGCTTGGATGATACCAATTAGCCATATGGCACGAATATAAGATCTGTTGACCTGCTCTGACATTACAGCAGTGATGGAGCTTCCTTTTCTCACTTTATCCTCCACTCGTACAACATTTGTAATATTTTCTCTTATCTTGATTCTATCCATTTCCAGTTATTTTGTCCTGGTTTATTGCGAAGCTGAAGCAATATATGCGACAAATGCAGTTTTGGTATTTCAGTGGCCATGGTGGGTTGCGAATCCTTAGCTTGTATTTGCATATTCTCCATGGTGGGTTGTGTTGAGAATGGATTGCTTTTGGGTCCCTTCTGCTTGCATAGAAATTACAACATGGAACAGGATGTTTGGCACAACGAGTCCGCGTTGGTGTTTATCCTCCAAAGAATCAGTTACCCTAATGCCTGTTCCCATGTCCCTTTATTCCCTTTCCCTTCAATCACCTATGTAATCTATTCTTAAATGTTGACATCCACCATTCATTTCCTCGGGTGTTCTCCCAATTGCTCCCAGCCCCATTACTTTGGCGGAAACCCCAGAGAAGTGGTGTAAACACCATTCAAGCTGTTTCTTCGGGGCTTCCGCAGATCTTCCTCTGAAGCTATGGCAGACAATCCCTGAAGCATTTCACCCAATGGTCTCTGCTTCAATCACTAACTCCAGTAGTGCATTCCACAGCCTCACAACCCTTGATTTAAAAATGTTTCCACTGTTCTCTATCCGAAATCTTTTCTATTTAATCTTGTATCTCTGTCCCCTTGATCTATTCCTCCCAATCACTGGAAATGGTCTGCTTCTAGCTACACTGCCTCATCCTTTCATAACTTTAAATACCTCTATCAAATCACCTTTTGTTCGAATGAAAACAGACCCATTATTCCCTAGCAGGCAAAATATTCCCATGGCTTTATTTATGCTATGTTTGAGTGGGTCACTGGGAAGTGCTTGAAATCAATAGAAATGATTTACTATATATTGCTTTCCATGTTTACTCTGAGAAACACTTAAGCCCTAATTTTAATTGGGTTGGGGTGTGCCGAGGTGAGCTGAGGGCAGGGGAGGGAAAATCACCCTGACCTCAGCAGCGGGAGGCCCAGGCAATTTTAACATTTGGGCCTCATGTGCATGTCCCTAATCAGTTGTCCCACCTGAAACTGGGGGGAAGCAGCAGTGTGCTGGCGGGTGGGAGTGCCTCTACCAACCTGCCCCCGGCAAACAGCACTGACCTCCGATTATCAAAATGCACACCAGCACCTTAGCAACGTGGACCATTTTTATACCTCGGGAGCCTACTGTCAACAAGGGCAGACATCGATGACGAAGTCCAACACTGCCTTCAATGTGCCAGTGCAGCCTTTGGTCACCTGAGGAAAAGAGTGTTTGAACATCAGGACCTCAAATCGGGCACCAAGCTCATGGTTTACAGAGCAGTAATGATACCCGCCTTCCTACATGCATCAGAGACATGGGCTATGCACAGCAGGCACCTCAAAGCACTGGAGAATTACCACCAATGCTGCCTCCGTAAAATCCTGCAAATCCATTGGCAGGATAGGCGCACCAACGTCAGTGTCCTCACTCAGGCCAACATCCCCAGCATCGAAGCATTGACCACGTTTGATCAACTCTGATGGATGGGCCACATCGCCCGCATGCCCGATATGAGACTCCCAAAACAAGCGCTCTACTCAGTGCTCCGACACGACAAGCGAGCCCCAGGTGGGTAGAGGAAATGCTTCAAGGACACCCTCAAAGCCTCCTTGAAAAAGCACAATATTTCCACCGACAGCTGGGAATCCCTGGCCCGCTCAAAGTGGAGGAGAAGCATCCAGAAAGGCGCCGAACACCTTGAATCTCTTCGCCGGGAGCAAGCGGAGGCCAAGCATGACAATCCAAGCACACCACCTACTCGTCCCTTCAACTACCATCTGCCCCACCTGTGACAGAGACTGTAGGTCCCACATCAGACTCATCAGTCACCTGAGAACTAATTTTTAGTGTTGAAGCAAGTCATCCTTGAGGGACTGCCTAAGAAAAGAAGAAGAAGAATATTAGGCAGCAGGAAGCTACCGCTAGGGACCAAAGGAATGGTTGGTGACATTCATGTAAGTGGCGGGGAGCAGATTTTGGGCTGGCCTCTCGATCGAGAGGGAGGAGCTGAGGGCAGGAGAGGGCTAAATTTTCCTACTCCTTCTCGCCCCACAATGGAAGTAAAAAAAAGTTTAAAAGACTCACCTCTTTGGGCCTCTGCTAGCGTCGGCTTTTCTTCACATTTGATTAACCTGGCAGGAAAGCCACAACCGTTTCCCCATTCAGACCCATGTGTGTGCTTGACAGATTTAAAGAAGAATCCTGATGGTTTCTGGTGGGTGTTCTTCCCGCCTTTCCAGAAGAGCAGGTTAAAGTTGAAGACTATGGAAGGGGAGTGGAAAATTGGCGAGTAAGTCCACAAGGCGATTTAACTGCCCTCGCCCGCTTTCCACCGGACAAGCACGGTTAAAATTGTCCCAGAGAGTCGGGATAAATGGGTCCTTTTCAGGTTGGAAATCGATGGTTAGTGGTGTGCCACAGGGATC
The DNA here is from genome assembly GCF_044704955.1 of Pristiophorus japonicus. Taxonomy (NCBI): domain Eukaryota; kingdom Metazoa; phylum Chordata; class Chondrichthyes; family Pristiophoridae; genus Pristiophorus; species Pristiophorus japonicus. Next base: position 193,137,006 of record NC_091982.1, on the reverse strand, counting down.
GGTGCTGGGACCACAACTGTTTACATTATACATAGATGACCTGGAAGAGGGGACAGAGTGTAGTGTAACAAAATTTGCAGATGACACAAAGATTAGTGGGAAAGCGGGTTGTGTAGAGGACACAGAGAGGCTGCAAAGAGATTTAGATAGATAAAGCGAATGGGCTAAGGTTTGGCAGATGGAATACAATGTCGGAAAATGTGAGGTCATCCACCTTGGGGAAAAAAAAACAGTAAAAGGGAATATTATTTGAATGGGGAGAAATTACAACATGCTGCGGTGCAGAGGGACCTGGGGGTCCTTGTGCATGAATCCCAAAAAGTTAGTTTGCAGGTGCAGCAGGTAATCAGGAAGGCAAATGGAATGTTGACCTTCATTGCGAGAGGGATGGAGTACAAAAGCAGGGAGGTCCTGCTGCAACTGTACAGGGTATTGGTGAGGCCGCACCTGGAGTACTGCGTGCAGTTTTGGTCACCTTACTTCAGGAAGGATATACTAGCCTTGGAGGGGGTACAGAGACGATTCACTAAGCTGATTCCGGAGATGAGGGGGTTACCTTATGATGATAGATTGAGTACTCTGGGTCTTTACTCATTGGATTTCAGAAGGATGAGGGGGTGATCTTATAGAAACGTTTAAAATAATGAAAGGGATAGACAAGATAGAGGCAGAGAGGTTGTTTCCACTGGTCGGGGAGACTAGAACTAGGGGGCACAGCCTCAAAATACGGGGGAGCCAATTTAAAACCGAGTTGAGAAGGAATTACTTCTCCCAGAGGGTTGTGAATCTGTGGAATTCTCTGCCCAAGGAAGCAGTTGAGGCTAGCTCATTGAATGTATTCAAATCACAGATAGATAGATTTTTAACCAATAAGGGAATTAAGGGTTATGGGGAGCGGGCGGGTAAGTAGAGCTGAGTCCACGGCCAGATCAGCCATGATCTTTTTGAATGGCGGAGCAGGCTCGAGGGGCTAGATGGCCTACTCCTGTTCCTAATTCTTATGTTCTTATGCTCTTATGTTCTTTAGTCTCTTCTCAGTTCCTCCCTCTGATGGCGTGGCTGAGATTGGAAACTCACTCTATAGGGAATTCTTCTTATGGCAACAACTCCTTGGGTGGATTTGTTCTATGGTTGTCCTTCACCACCTTGCCCAAGTGACCATTATTCATGCGTAAGCCTTGACAGGCTATTCAGCCAACTTTGATCCTGTCGTCACCAAGGTTCACAGTGTATTCTTCCAGCAGCGATCACAAGATAAGGGAACAGCAATGGAAACCTTAGCCAATTTTTCCCATCCCTGACCCAAGACAACTTATGTCAGTTGTTGCATTCCCTATGATCACCTGGCTGATCAAATAAGTCAGCAGTCTCAGATAGAAACTAATTAAATTTCCTGAGATATTGAAGGAGTAAGAGTGGAAAACCATTTGCCTGTAAATGAAAGAACTAAATTCAAGGTTTGGAGGGGAATCAATTCACTGTAAGGAGTATTTCTCTGGGGTATGCCACAATATTTTTTTTTTTGGCATACTTCAGGCCATATAGAAAATGATCCACATTGCGATGGTGAGTGTTAATGCAACTAGTGGATTTTTCGCAACATTTTTGTGGCTGGGCCCAAGAGTGAAGAATGCAGGAATACATCCCTTCAGGAATGATATGACTTGTGCTGTACATGGATCAGTTAAGATTCCTCAGTCAATTTATATTTACTTTATAACTTCTAATGTGAAACCCTTTGGGTCCCATATGGCAGTCAATGTTTGGAAAAGAAATGTAGAGCACACATAATTAACCTTTCAATTACAGGTATAAGGACGTAGCAGTTTGAAAGCTTTATTTTCCCTGTATACAAACTATGATTGCAATTAATACTCACACATAAAACCCTGCATAAATGAGAATCCTGGTCAGCTGTCAGTGTGTACTGTTAAATTAAAATCTGACAGATGTCTTATTTGAACTATAATTGAATCATGTTTCTTTTTTTTATTTATTCATTCATGGGATATGGACGTCGTTGGCAAGGCCAACATTTATTGGCCATCCCTAATTGCCCGTGAGAAGGTGGAGATGGTTAGACTCTCTCTTGTTTGAGATGGTCATTGCCTTCTTGAACTGCTGCAGTTGGTGTGGTGATGGTATTCCCTTAGTTCTGTTAGGGCGGGAGTTTCAGGATTTTGACCCAGCGACAATCAAGGAACGGCAAAATACTTCCAAGTCAGGATAGTGTGTGACTTGGAGGGGAACTTGGAGGTGGTGATGTTTCCATGTGTCTGCTGCCCTTGTTCTTCTAGGTGGTCACGGGTTTAGGAGGTGCCATCGAAGAAGCCTTGGCGAGTTGGTGCAGTACATCTTGTAGATGGTACACACTGCAGCACAGTGTGCCGATGTGGAGGGAGTGAATGTTGAAGGTGGCGCATGGGGTGCCAATTAAGCGGGTTTGCTTTGTCCTGGATGGTGTTGAGCTTCTTGAGTGTTTTTGGAGCTGCACTCATTCAGGCAAGTGAACAGTATTCCATCACATTCCTGACTTGTGCCTTGTAGGTAGTGGAAAGGCTTTGGGGAGTCAGGAGGTGAGACACTTGTTGCAGAATACCCAGCCTATGACCTGCTGTTGTAGCCACAGTGTTTATGTGGCTGGTCCAGTTTATGGTCAATGGTGACCCCCCCCCCAGGATATTGATGGTAGGGAATTCGACTGTGGTAATGCCATTGAATGTCAAGTGGAGGTGGTTAGACTCTCTCTTGTTTGAGATGGTCATTGCCTGGCACTTGTGTGGCGCAAATGTTACTTGTCATTTATCAACCCAAGCCTGGATGTTGTCTATTATGACACATCAGGGTGAATTCTGTGGTTGGACGCTTGCATGCAGTTCTAAACTGATTGAATGGGAGTCCAATCCCATCGAATTCCGCAGGTGTAAGATAATTTACATAATTTTAACAAACTCCCTTCATTGAACCATCTGGAGTGAGGGACGTGAAAGCAGATGTATAGTAACTCCTTAAACCAATGCTGTACTCTTAAAGGGAAGCAGCATCATTTTTATGCAGGCTGACTTACTGGCAGCATGGCTGGAAGCATTCCCCAAAGAGCCCCCTTCAGCAAAGAGAGCCTTAAGGTTTTATTGGAAGGAACTGGGACAGAGGGAAATCCTCCAAATAGATCCAGTGTATAGCAAGCATGGCAAGAGGTGAGAAATTATGACTCTCAGAGACTGACAGCTCACTTAAAAAAAAATTGCCCCAGGTTTATGTGCAATTAACAATAATAGCTGATGTGATGTGTCTCTGCTAATTCAGTTGAATCTGCTGCCATTTGATTGGGGCAGAGAGCCTGGTGGGGATGTGTGTGCCATCACCTGAGAGACAGAAACCTCCACTGCAGCATACTCTGATGCTGGGCACTCCCACAACATGTATAGTAATCTCCTTGGGAGTAGATCTTTGGTTGCAGTGAGGGCAGTAAAACAAATCATATTGGCTCTCTGTCATACGGCCTACTCCTGCCAATTTTTATGTTCATATGCTAAATGCTCAAGCATAACTTCACAGATGGGGGTAGTGGACCATCCAGGGTGCTTAGCATATCCTCTGGTATGGTGCTCAGATAGTATCATAGAAACATAGAAAATAGGTACAGGAGTAGGCCATTCCGCCCTTCGAGCCTGCACCGCCATTCAATGAGTTCATGGCTGAACATGCAACCTCAATACCCCATTCCTGCTTTCTCGCCATACCCCTTGATCCCCCTAGTAGTAAGGACTACATCTAACTCCTTTTTGAATATATTTAGTGAATTGGCCTCAACAACTTTCTGTGGTAGAGAATTCCACAGGTTCACCACTCTCTGGGTGAAGAAATTTCTCCTCATCTCGGTCCTAAATGGCTTACCCCTTATCCTTAGACTGTGACCCTGGGTTCTGGACTTCCCCAACATTGGGAACATTCTTCCTGCATCTAACCTGTCTAAACCCATCAGAATTTTAAAGGTTTCTATGAGATCCACTCTCATTCTTCTGAACTCCAGTGAATACAAGCCCAGTTGATCCAATCTTTCTTGATATGTCAGTCCCGCCATTCCGGGAATCAGTCTGGTGAACCTTCGCTGCACTCCCTCAATAGCAAGAATGTCCTTCCTCAAGTTAGGAGACCAAAACTGTACACAATACTCCAAGTGTGGCCTCACCAAGGCCCTGTACAACTGTATTTAGAAGCTGGCTCTTTGAAGTCAGCAAACATTTGCACAGGAGAAGTAGTAGAATGGTTAGGAATATTATCCAGTTACACAAGTTCATTATTGATCAAAGTCTTTTGAAGCCTTTTGTTTAAGTACTCACTTCCCTCCCTCCCACAACTTTGGCAGCCAGGTGCCCTAATTACAGAACTCCATCAATAACAGCACCTCTAATTCATTTGACTTTTGATTTCCTGTCCATTCCCATGGGCAATAGTCTTGCCTCTTTCATTTCTTCAATAACTTGTGAAATTACATTCTACCACTCGACAATATATCACACTGGTAATATGATACATGGACATGCTATGCCACTGGGCAACGTTTGGATACCTAGTTATTAATTTCTTTCCAGTTTGCTCCCTTTTACAGTTAGCTCCTGTTCTCTCCTAAAAGTGTATCTCAATTTCCACAGCCAGTGCTCCCATTGGAAACAGGTAAGCAAATAGAGGTCAAATAATCCAGTTAAGCCCCCCCACCGCCATTCCCATCTCAACCTGTGTTGTTATAACCAGTTCCTCAACCTGCCCACAGTCCATGGGTAGTTCAAGTTGGGAGGCAGCCATTTCTAGTGGTGTTTAAAGGGATCCATAGCTGTAGTCAGGAAAAGCTGGAAGCAGGACTGAGACTTGTTTTTTCTGCAATCTGTTGTGTGTTGAGCCTTAAAGGTTTCCATTATTTCATCTCCTTGCTATTGATAAAAATTGCTGCTCCTTTTCAGTCCCGATGCGTCCACCCCTGCCCTTTAAGTTGCGGCTTCATGCCCATGACAATCACATACCCCGTCAGATTTCTTGCCCTCCTAATTGGCAAGCTCTCTATAAGCTGCACAATTAACAGGCAGCTCCCTGGTCAGTGTAAACGAGGCCATGAAAATTGATCGGGCCTCCCGCCAACATCATTGGGTGGACAGAGTGAATGTCGCAACCATCTGATCTACACTATATGCGAAAATTTCCTCCGTGTAGTCATTAGGTGAGGATAAGATCATGCTAACTGTGATGCCTGCTCTACCCAGTTGAACAGGCTGATAACGCTCACTGTCAATGGTCACACATGAATAATAGGCACTTCATGGCGGTGATTGGCTAACATTGAGCTATACCCGAGCACTGAGTCAAAACTTTCAGGAGGAGAGGGGAGGAGAGAAATTTGGCAGAGAGAAAAAAGAAAGGAATTTTCAGTGATGACACTTTCCAGAGTTCCTTCATGAATGAGTTATGACACTATTTTCAAACATGAAAGAATACCATCCACTGTGAGATGAAGCTGTTTATTCTGTGGGAATGAATGATCACTTGAAATTCAACACGGCCTTTAAAAAATTCTAGAATGCTATGTACAGCTACCTACCACTGAGAGATGATTCACATCTGTGAGTCCTCATTTTTATTTTTCACAGGTGTAAAATGTCATTCCACTGAGCAGTAAAATGTTGTTTACTTCTCTGAAATGAATTTGACTGCTAAAGGAATGCAACTATGAAATAGGTATAAATAAATGTCAGCCACAATGTGAATAGATACCTCATATGGAACTAGTGATGGTAATGATTACAACCAGCTCCATATCTTGAAAAATTTCCATTGTGGTAAGAGGTTTTCATATTTGTAGCATTCATCTTCAATCATTTTTGACTCAATTTCATCTTTTTAGACAAAATACTACATTTATAATGGAAAACACTGAACTGCATTTTTGTCAAAACACATTGTCATATTTTGACACCCTACGAAATATGAGATTTAAGGAAAGATTAGATTATGGATAAGGATAAAGATAAAGGAAATGTCTTGTTTTTATGGCCGATTGTGAGACCCGTGGCGTACTGGAAGGTTTGTTTTTTGCTGGTAGTTTTCTCCTTTCTTTCCTCTTTTGAATGTGTTGATTTCTTGCTGGGGTACAGTTCTACGAACTCTGAGCATCCTCCATTGCCTCACTCAAATGGTCATTATTCATGTGTGAGTTTCAACAGTGCATATTAGTTGGTTATTCAACTGCCAGAGGTGCCATAGTTGAGCATGATTCATTCTATGTCCACATACGCACACTGCTCACAGGAGTCACAAGATAGTGGTCAGAGATGGAACATGCCCCAATTTCCTGTTCCCTAATCTAGGGCTATCAGTCCAACTGTAGAGTCCCTGAGTTAGGGAGGGGACGTGATGGAGGAAAATTTGCAAATGGTTGTATTGTATAATGGTTGTGGTGATTTATTTTTTGATTTCCTGCTGGCCCTGAACCATTTATGTGCATTGTTATTTGCTTACTGTTTAAAAAAAAAATTCTGATGCTTCTGCTCTCATATGGGGCAGGGTGGGGGCTGGGGGAACAACGACAACAAGATTTTCTTTCCACACTGGAACTATGTTTACAAAGATCTAATTTATAATTTGGTTACACCTAGCACATTGAGGTATTCTTTATGCCAGTGTTCTATTGATAAATTCAAACTTTGTTATTCTATTCTTTTCCTGATACTCTTCTTCAAATGTATTTTATTTTTTGTTTTAGTGCTGAGTAATTTTCTTCATGTCGATCCTGTTCCAGAATCAATAGCAAATCTTTACTATTTTACTGAAAACAACAAAAATAGAGTTTTTCTCGGGGCTCACATTGACGCTGCGATTTCTCCACACGCGGCGGGATCGATGCGGCCGGGGTAGGTGGCGTGTTGAAATCCCGCTCTCGACTCGAGCCCTTTCTCTGTCCCGAATCTTCCCATGATTGGGCTTGTTAAGCCTGGCCTGCGGGCTTCCTGGCCAATTATGAGGAAGCCAGCCTGATGACGTCAAAGGGACCATGCCCACAATGGTTTTGACAGTTCTTCTGTCACTGTCCTGCAGCTTTGAGCTGCTGCAAACACTGACAAGCACTGCACAGAGGTACACGGCTGCACCCAGGCACTCCCATGACTCCCTCCAGATGATTATGGTGGAAGTCACAGCACGCAGGGAGGTCTTCTTCCCTTCCTATGGGCAGACGGGACCTCCCCAGGACACCAATGCAGCCTGGTTGCACATTGCACAGGAGAACACAGGCAGGGATGTTGTCAGGAGGACCAGGCTGCAGTGGCGCAAACCTTTCAATGATCTCAGTAGATCACGAAATGTTACTGCAAAGCCACACTCAACCCCATCCTGCTGTGCCATTCATCACATCCCCATCACTCTGCCTTCCCTACTCTACCCTTGCACAACCTTACTCACACCAACTTACCTTGCACCTCCACCCACCTTCTCTCTCTCTCTATCTATCTACATTATCAGTTCCCCATTTCATTAGCCACCCCTCATACTCACCCTTATCCTTGTCCAATCATACCAACTAACAACACACAGGAGTAGGCACTTGGGTCCTTTAGCCAATGTTCAAGTATAGTTAATGTTGATGTATGGTCAAACATTGAAATCTTTATTTTCAGGACTTTGCATTCTTGGACAGATTTGTGAGCACCTTTTGAAGTGGCTTAGTGAGTTGTAGTGAATGGTCAAACATAAGGGTACCCCCCACAATGGTGATGAGTGTGAAAGGAATGGGTTGGACATTGCAGGGATGCTTAATGGAGCTGGTGTGGAGTGGTGCCAACCTGGCGCATCATGTGGCAGTCAGGGTGTACAGCGTGAAGTGAAGTAAATGTGGCCATGGTGAGGCCATCACTGGTCTCTCAGCCAGCAATGTGGTCAGGTGCTGCTGTGTACTGTGCAGTATCAAGTGATTGCGCAGAAGGTTGGTGTTGTTGGTGGCGATGCTGGGTGTGTTTAGTGATGTCGGTGTTGGGGCTGATCGTGGTGAGATTCTGAGGACCAAGGTGTGATTTTTTTCAAGGGCACCGATGCTGCTGGAATAAATGGCAGATGAGGTTGAGGTGACAGAAGCACCCTGTCAATGGTGAGAGTATTATTTTTAGTATAAGTATAAATTAAGGAACTTATCCTTAATCTACAAAGTATGGAGTCAGCTTCCACATATACATTAATGACACCCAGTATTATTTCTTTGCCTCCACCATCAGCTCTAATTATTTTGCTACACTCTCATGTTTACCAATAAAGTCTGGATGGGTCATAATTTCCTCAAGTTTAATGTTAATGAAACCAAAGCCATTCCTTTTGGCTCCCATCACTGTCAATGCACCTTTGGCCTGAATTCCATCAACTTCCCTAGCTGCCATCTCAGGGTAAGCCTGCAGGTGTGAAGCCTTGGCCTCCAGTTCAACCACAAACTGAACTTCCTCTCTCCCATCCACTCAGTTGACAGGACCACTTTCTTTTATCTCTGAATTATTGCCCGGCTTCTCCCCGTCTCTTTCCTATTCCTTTAACATTTTGAGGCTCAGCTCCTCCAATGGCCTCTTTACTGGCCTCCTTGCAGTAGTCCCCCGCAAAGTATAATTTATCTAGAATGCTGTAGGCCACGTCCTCTCATGTAGAAAGTCCCACACTCCTAACACTTCCATTCTTGCCAAGCTTTTCAGCAGCCATGTCCCTGCTTTCTGGAACTTCCTCCCTAAATCCTTTCACCTTGCCACCTCCCTTCCTGATTTCAAAAACTTTCTCTGACCATGCTTCCAGGTACCCATCCCAGCATTTGCTTTTCTTGCTCTCTTCTGCTCAGTGACTATCCTTTTTCTTTTTCTTCTCTATGAAGTGTTCTGACATGTTTTCCTTTACACAAAGAGCCATATGGAAACAAATTGTTGCAAAACATAATAGAAAATAATAAAACTATTGGCACAATGCGCAGTATGAATATAAATACAAATACATTTAAAATATATATTTTGTTGAAATGCACCTAGTTCCTTTAAGGCTTTCTTCACAATTTATAAGATTTCAACATTGGCTATTCTCCTTATAATTGGAAGTAATTTAGTACATTGCCTTTCTGTACTTGAATCAATGTTATCTTTGGACTTAATTTAACATTATATAGAGTTTCCTGTACAGCGTAGTTTCTATGGAGTCAGCTATACAGTCTTAGCATTTGTTTTGGAATTAGTTCAACATAACTTCCTGGTAGAAAGCATATATTTTAAAACCACTTCTACATAATTTAGTACACACCCTCACTGTAAAATAAAAGGTTTATTCATAAGAAATTTTAATCATAATATAATTATTTTGTGGACAAAAAAGGTATCATGATTGTATAATGATGCTGGACTAGTCACAGCCTGCACAGCAGTTCCTTTAGCAACAAGGCCTAGCCTATATAAGTGGAACATTGTATTAGCAGGTTTGGGATGATTAAGGCAACAAGTTCAGAATGACAGGAATGCTACTGCAAATGTTTTCTCACTGCTTACTTCGAAGTAACATTTACGGCTCCCAACCACAGGAAAATGTAACATGAGCTAATATGACCAACGGTGTTTGATCTTCATTTGTGTGCTTTCTATTGGATTTTCTTTGTAATTTTCATGGATCGTTAATAACTACTGGGTTTGCTTACTTTTGGAGAAGCCTGATGGTTTTCTTTCTTTTTTTTGATGCATTCATTAGCAAGCACAACTTGCTCAGACTTGGCCAATGTCAGGCTCTACGTTAGCTGCTTAATGGCCCCCTTGTATATTATTTACATTTTTAAGGATTGTTTCACACTAGTTGTTGGAATGAATGCACCCTCAATGTGGAAATTTGAAACCCACACTTATTCTGCATCAAGACAGAAAGTGCCATTACTGGCCCACGAGCGTGCACTTTGTGGGAAATCATTTTACAAAGGTATGCTGCATAAAGTCAAAAGATGAATGTGACAAATGTGTGATTGTTTGAAAGACTGGAATGGTTAAAGAATTTGTGAAAGTTGTGACTTTCACAATGGTCTTGTGCCTCAGAAGACACTTTTACTTTACAAGAGTGAAGTGGACAACAAATGCTTGGTTCCCAGTATGTGCTGTACCATAAATATACAGCCTACTCTTGATGATTTAAAGTTTCTTATGAATGAAGCAATATAAATAACAGAGAAAAGTGGAAATGCAGTGCTAAAATATTGAATTATCAGATCATTTGAATTAAGTGACTTTGAATTAATAGGAATAGACTGCAAATGACCCATTCTACCTCATTCCAGCAGCAACAACCCCTCCCCCCGCCCCTCAGGTACTCCACCTCCTTCTCCAAATCTCTAAGTACAAGAGGAACACCCAGAGGAATTGAACAGAATGATGTAGAATTTACACCTAGAAACGGACCATGCAGTCCAACAATGCCAATGTGTATCCTCCACTGACAGCAATTCATGTCTTCAGATATTTAGTCGCTGTGCTGGGAAAAGTAAGAGAAAACAAAACAAAAAAATACAAAACTGGCTAACAAAAGCAGCAAGTAATGCTGCAGTAAAAATGCAGCTAAGGATTCCAAAAAGCATTAAGCACAAACTTCACCTACAACAGGTAATAGTATAACAAACAGTTAAAAATCTAGCTATCAAAGATCAGAGCTTGGTTCCCTGGCTAAATACATGATTTACATAAATTTACATGAATTTTGTCATATTGATAAGACACTTGTTTTGGGTGAGAGAACACTACCTCCATATCATTGTCAAAATGGTAAATCTCCCCAAAATAACCTATCTGCTCAAATTGCTGAATACCATGCACCCAATCTGTGTCAGCACAAACAGTCATTTCGATTGAAATATCTACCTTGCACCACTCAGTACCATACCAAGGAGCTATAAATATCAGATCATCGCTAATACATCCAATAGGGAATTCAGGAGCAACTTCTTTACCCAGAGAATGGTTAGAATCTTGAATCTGCTACCACAAGGAATAGTTTAGCCGAATAGCATAGATGCATTTAAAGGGAAGCTAGATAAACACATAAAAGGAGAAGGAATAAAAGGTTATGCTGATAGGATTAGATGAAGAAGGGTGGGAGGAAGCTAGTATGGGCATTGATAGCATGGTCAGCATTTGTATGCTTCTATGTGAATTACGTCTCCTTTCACTTTAAAGGTAGACACAGTTCCTAATATGCAGCTGGCATGTGTGAGTAATAAGCGACACAAAAGACTGAGGTCAATTCTAGTCAAGGGGTTTCATTCCAAGCAAAATGACTTAGATTTCTCTGACTTTCTCTTTTAGACAATGTGAGAATTATTACTAATATGTATTTAGCAGCTGCATAACTGACATGTGAGCTATTGGCCACTCACAACTCTCAGGAATGATGATATATACAGACTAGCTGCTTCACCATGCTCTACTTTAAGTAAAGATGGAGGTCTAGAATTGACACATGATGAGACACAGAGCATAAGGAAGCCAAAGGATGCAGATATAAAAGTGGAGCCGATGTAGTTGACGTATCAATCGCTGGCTGCAGAGGAAGCAGATGTTGATCTCTGATGCTGCATGAAGAGATGGATGCCAGCTGAGCATCAGGCACATAGGGAGGTTCTGTGTGGTCTCACCCAAGATGTGCTGCAGATTCCTGGGATAGCGGTGGGCTCCATTGCACTACTGTCCACCAACATCCGATAAGGTTTCACCTAATTGCAGGGTACCCTGGAGAAATGGCAGCTATAGGAGCATTTGCAAGCCATTTCCCACTTCATGAGAGATCCAGGCAAGTCATTCAACTCATTGTGGAGGCATTAAATGAAGGACAAGTCTTGGAGAAGCATCTTGAAAGTGTAATATAGAGCACCGCCTAGTGGGCTATTGTGGTAATGCAAATGCTGATGTATAATAATAAACAAAGTGACTATTTGTACTAACGATTTTCTCGTCCTTTTGCGTCTGCGTCCTCTGGACTCCGTCTCCTGCCTGAAGTCGAAATCAGAAGTGGGGCCCCGCAATTGGCCACGTTGATCCTGACCACGTTGCCCGATTGAGCCGCAAGCCGCTGAGCCTCCCACTGAACTGAGCCGGCGGGGGGAGAGAGGCGGCGGCTGGGGGAGAGGGGCAGCGGCGGGGGAGAGGGGCAGCGGCGGGGGGAGAGGGGCAGCGGCGGGGGGAGAGGGGCAGCGGCGGGGGGAGAGGGGCAGCGGCGGGGGGAGAGGGGCAGTGGCGGGGGAGGGGGGAAGAGAGAGCCTGGTTTGGAGGGGGGGAGAGAGAGAGCCTGGGTGGGTGGGGAAGGGGTGGGAAAGAGAGCCTGGTTTCGGGGGGGGAGAGAGAGAGCGAGCCTGGTTGAGGAGGGGGGGCGCAGAGAGAGAGAGAGAGAGCTTGGTGGGGGAGGGGGAGAGAGAGAGCCTGGTGGCAGGGGGGGAGAGAGAGAGATCCTGGTTTGGGGGGAAGGGGGGGGAGAGAGCCTGGTGGGGGGGGGAAGGGGGAGAGAGAGAGAGAGAGCCTGGCTTGGGGGGGAGGGGGAGGGGAAGAGAGAGCCTGGTGGGGCGGGGGGTGGAGAGAGAGAGACCCGGGGGGGGGGGGGGGTGGGAGGAGGGGGGGAGAGAGAGCCTAGCGGTGGGGGGGGGGGAAAGAGAGAGAGAGAGCCTGGGCGGGGGGGGGGGGGGGAAAGAGAGAGGTGTGCAGAGGGAAAGCCTGGTTTGTGGGGGGAGGGTGGAAAGAGAGAGCCTGGTTTGGGGTGGGGGAGGGGGTGGTGAAGGGGAGAGAGAGAGAGAGACGCACACACACACACACCCGGCGGAGGGGAGGAGGAGAGACATGGGTGGGGAGGATTGGATGGGAGAGAGGGAACTCAGGGAAGATGGATCACGTTCTTCCAACCCCCTTACACTCACACCCGATTTCTCGGAAAGCTCGATGCGTGTGTAACAAGGGATATTATTGGAGTGGATGAAATCCAGAAATCACGACTGTCACTATTCACTGCATACCCAATAAACCAGTTAACAATCCGCACACAATGCCCTATCTATGGCGGGGTGGGGGCAAGGGACTTCGGTTGAGGGAGGGATGCACTTGCGCTGGGGCAAGAGACTTTCGCTGGAACTTGGGAATGCTGGGTTGTTTGAGATCTGTCCTCTATGGCTTCAGAAATCAGAATGGATCCAATTACAATTTGCAAAGTTGGTTTGATTTACACATTCCAGAGAAACTTCAGGGAGTGGCTTATCCTCTAAGGGGATGTCGCAAAGAAGATATCACAGAAAGGTCAACGCCAACCGGATTGCAAAGTATACAGGGTAGTATCTTGAGGATAGAGGATATTTAGTTGTCTCTTAGGGATTTAAGGATCTTTCTGATTCTGTGATTTCTGTTCTTCTGTTGATTGCAGGTATCCAAATTCCTGTTCCCAGTACCAATGGAATAGCTGCTGTGTGTCTCTCAGGGGATGCTGCCCCTCATGGCAAAGAAGAGCACTGCATCAGCTACCTGCAGAAACCTTCATCTTTGCAGGTGCCCATGACAAAGAATCAACTTTTCCTAAGTCTATCCCAGGACTTAGGGGCCCTGAGAGAAGGACCTCTTCTATCTCAAGAGGCTCATGAAATTTTGCAGCAGTTGTCGAGCTGTCAGGAGCAATGATTTTACTTAGACCAACAAGAGTTTGGTGAGAGAAGGTAGATCAGGTTTGTTCTGAGTTGAGGTAGCTGATCTCAGGTCAAAGTAGCAGTAGAATTAAGCTCAGTGCTGCTGGGTTACAGAGGGGCAAATTGGCTGGGATTCCAATTCTTGGTTGCTGTCTACATGTGTATATTGTGACATTGTGTGAATGCAGCTTTGATTCCCCCCATGGTCAAATTGCCTCATTGTCAAGGTTTGCATGAGTAATAGTCAACTTGAACGAGGTACTGGAGTCCTTATTGATTACGGAATCAGACCTCATCAAGGACTCACGACTTCAGGAGATAAGGGAAGGGGAGAAATGTAGTGAGCAAATAAAGAAAAATCATGAACATGAACATATGAAAGATGAATTTACCCTTCCACCCCACTTCCAAAACATTAGACCAAAACATAACATGGAAACACAGAACAGGTCCTTTTTTTCCTAAAATTGAAAGGCCTATTAAGTAATACATATTTTCCCAAGGTCCGTTATGCTGGTATGCTGTAACTATTGCTTTGGCAGCAAGCCTGAGAAGCTTCTAGATACTGTGGCACATAAGAGTCTTTCAAGTAGTGCATGGAATGTCTGCAGTGTGGAGGAGGGGAGCTATGAAGGGAAATTACAAGATCACAATCTAATGCAAAGTAAAACAGTTCTAATTAAAATGTACCATAATTGGCTGCAACATATGATTGAACTTGAAAAAGATATATATCTTTAAAAACAACAAAATGCACTTGTGACAGTATGACAGAAAGAATACTGCATCGACAGAATTCATCACCCTTCCCCCATCATACAGCAAAGCTGCTTTTGCCGCCTGCCAACAGAGTCGTGGGCGATGTCACATTAGGCTTAGCTAGTTGCTTCAGGGTAATGAATAACACTTCCTAGATAGATTTGTCTTCACTACAGTTGTAGGAGGTTGTCAGCCTCCTAACACCTGTCAACACTACTCATTCCAGGCAGATAGTCACACAGCAGTTGCTTCACAAGGGCACTGATCACCTTCAAATAAATAATAAATAAGTAGTTCACTTTTTTTAAGTCCTTGAAAAATAACATTAGCAATATTGGCAAAGAGCAATATTTCCCTTTGCATCTGGTGAGACAATACTCTGAGATGAGGGATAATGAACAGAACAAGTGCCCTTGCTTTCCCTAAAAAGCTTGTATCTTAACTTCAGATAAACCTTTGACCATCGATAGAAGTACACCACAGATGATATTTCTGTGCTCTTTAAAACAAACCCCAAACTCTAAGACTTGAAGACACTGCATCAGGTTACTTTTATGTTGTGACTTGAAGTCGCTTACAAACTAATTAGAGATTGTAGCCCTAACATTACTTATTGTTTGGTGTTGCTGGGGTGCTAGCTCAGCATATATATATATATATATATATATAGTTTGTGAGGTGCATTCTGGGTTGAGACCCATTTCTGCCGGATTTCTGCCTCTTAATGTTAGGAATCCAATTTGCGATCTCCATTGAGGTGCCCTGCAATCCGCCTGCTGATTCTCCACTAAGGTGAGTTAATTATATTTAAATGAGCTCTATGATGTAGGTGTGGTGAAATCCAAGAAGCTATGTTTGCAATGGCCAACACTCAGAATGATGGAAAACAGAGAGTCGGGATAAATGGGTCATTTTCTGGTTGGCAAACAGTAATTAGCCGGGTGCCGCAGGGATCGGTGCTGGGGCCTTAACTATTTACAATCTATATTAATGACTTGGATGTAGGGACCGAGTGTAATGTAACCAAGTTTGCTGATGATATAAAGATGGGTGGGAAAGCAAATTGTGAGAAGGACACAAAAAATCTGCAAAGGGATATAGACAGGCTAAGTGAGTGGGCAAAAATTTGGCAGATGGAGTATAATGTGGGAAAATGTGAGGTTATCCACTTTGGCAGTAAAAATAGAAAAGCAAATTATAATTTAAAAGGAGACAAATTGCAAAGTGCTGCAGTACAGAGGGACCTGGGGGTCCTTGTGCATGAAACACAAAAAGTTAGTATGCAGGTACAGCAAAGAATCAGGAAGGCAAACGGAATGTCGGCCTTTATTGCAAGGGGGCTAGAGTATAAAAGCTGAGAAGTCCTGCTACAACTGTACAGGGTATTGGTGAGGCCACACCTAGAGTACTGCGTAATTAAGGAAGGGTATACTTATATATTTAAGGTCACCGTATTTAAGGAAGGATATACTTGCATTGGAGGCTGGTCAGAGAAGGTTCACTAGGTTGATTCCGGAGATGAGGGGGTTGACTTATGAAGGTAGGTTGAGTAAGTTGAGCCTATACTCATTGGAGTTCAGAAGAATGAGAGGTGATCTTATCGAAACATATAAGATAATGAGGGGGCTGCACAAGGTGAATGCAGAGAGGATATTTCCACTCATAGGGGAAACTAAAACTAGGAGACATAGTCCCAGAATAAGGGGCCACCCATTTAAAACTGAGATGAGGAGGAATTTCTTCTCTCAGAGGGTTGTAAATCTGTGGAATTCTCTGCCCCAGAGTGCTGTGGAGGCTGGGTCATTGAATATATTTAAGGCAGAGATATACAGATTTTTGAGCGATAAGGGAATAAAGAGTTTTGGGGAGCAGACAGGGAAGTGGAGCAGAGTCCATGATCAGATCAGCCATGATCTTACTAAATGACGGAGCAGGCTCAAGGGGCCAAATGGCCTATTCCTGCTCCTATTTCTTATTTTATGTTCTTAAATGAGGCGGACCTGTTGTCAGTAATAGATGATCTACTTTGGTGCCTGAAAACTGAAGAAAATTTGGACACTGATTGCCCAAGTTAGAAAATAGCTTTTGCAATGTTTTATTTCTTATTTGTTTTGTAACTGGGCATAGCTGATGTTGCCTTTGATAGCCTGAGGGTCTGTGAGAATGCAGGGATATTTTTGGCTCTACGCAGAGTAAGAAGTTTTGAATATGTGGTAGGCATTCCTAGTGGACATTCCTTTGTTGGCAATTATGAAGGGGAGGAGAACGAGACACAGTACAGGATAAAAGAAAGGAGCATGAGGCAGCATATGAGGAGAATACAAGAATTTGAAGACCACACAGATAATATGAAGATCTTAGGAGCTTTATGTGGAAAGAGGGCACTTCACCAAAGAGGAACTAAGACACCTGTGCCAGCTACTGCATGAAGACCTGCGGCAAAGTAGCACAGTAACAGTTCTGGCAGGCGAAAACCGTTGTTCCATCTAGCCCACCTATCCACCGTGTTCCCATGCTGCATTTCTAATAACCCCAAATTCCATTTGTTGACATGAATCTGCCTAATTCCTTTTTGAAACTCATGAGGTTTTTTCCTCCAGCACCCGTGCCAGTAATCTGTTCTACACACATACCACCCTTTTACTAAAAATATTTCTCCTGCATTTCCTATTTTCTTGTGTTGTCCTTAATTTGTAAATATGAACCAATGGGCTTAAATTCTGTACACTTTTATTAGTATTAGTCAGGTACAAAAATAATCAAAAAGGTTAATGGAATGTTTTATAACTAAAGGGAAAAGTATTTAAAGGGGAGAAAATTTTGCCACAGCTGTACAATGCCCTAATTTGATCACATCTGGTGTACTGTGTGCAGTGTGGAACACTCTCCCACAAAAAAACAATAGATGCTAGCTTAATAATTTTAAGGATATGAAGCCAAGGCAGGCAGATGAAGTTAAGGAACAGATCAGCCATGATCTAATTGAATGGCAGAATAGGCTCGAGGGGCTGAATGGCCTACTCCTGTTCTAGTGAGAAAAGACCCAGGGTATATTATCTTTCCTTATACATCATTCCAGCGTAGATGGTCCTATCTGCTTTAGAGGCAGAACAGCATGGTATAAAACATCAGGAGGATCATCAATTAGAGGACTCCTTAGTGACAAGCAGCAAGAGGTATTGGAACTGAACTTAACAATAAAGTATTCTCTTCTGTTTAACACAGTTTACCATTGTCACCACTCCCATATGTCCTCTCCGTACTTTGTATCCAGTATTCATATTGAAACATTACATCACATCAGACCTTACACAACCATGCATCTTACTCCTCAGATTGAACAAATCAGCAGAAAACATCTTCCTGTATTGCTGTCACCTCCATGAATAACCGAACATGAAATAACTGCGCATTTTGCTTTATTGCAAGGAACTCAAAAATGAATATAAGCCATCCTGCTCTTTCCTCATATCATGCTTGCCCGAGTTGTCTAAATGTGTTTTTATTTTCCTGTCCATCCTTTTTGAATGGCGAAGTTGTGCAGGGAAAAGCAAGCTACACATTCTGCAGCATTTTGCAGTGTGACGTAATCGATCAAGAGAGTCACTTTCAGAGCCCTATGGTTTGGTCCATCACAACTCTAATCGGGCATAATCAGACAAAAATTTACATCGGGTATAGGAAAGGGATGTTAGGAGGGTGACCAAAAGCTTGGTCAAAGGGTTTAAAGGAGTGGCCTTAAAGGAGGAGGGGGAAATAGAGATGTGGAGAGGGTTAGGCAGAGAATTCCAACACCTGGGGCCGTGACAGCTGAAAACACAGCCATCAATGGTGGAGTGAAAAGAGTGGGTTGCATAAAAGTCCAGAGTCAGAGGAGTGGCTAATTTGGGAAATGTAGTGCTGGAGGAGATTACGGGAATAGGGGCTAATGAGGCTAGTTTTGAAAGCGAGAAGGACAGAACCTGAGGAGAGGAAAACTCTTTACAAGGTCAGCTATAATGGGGCCCAGGAAAGGAAGTTGGGTGGTCAGGAGTTTAATGGGAATAAGGTCAAAGGGTTAGGAGGGGGGCCTCATGGACAAGATGAATTTGGAGAGGGCATGAGGGAGATAGGAGAGAAACTAGTGGGATCCTGGGGAGAGGTTTGGCTTGGTGAGCAAGGGGAAAGTGGGAAAGTAGCAAAGGTAGCTGCATGAATGGTCTCAATCTTGGTGAGAAAGAAATTGGGTCTCTGCGAGTTTCCTCATAGACTTGTAAGGAGTAGAACTTCTGTCCATCCTTACAAGACAAATGATGGGCCGGGGCAAGGGGCAGGGACTCAATATTCCGGGAGTTCCCACTCTTGTTCTATAGTCGGACACAGCATTCATGTGGCAGCCAATACTGGCCTCCACAGGGGTGTATGTGGGCCCCACCAGTGAGGTCTAGGCCAGGCAAGCAGGAAGGGAATTTTAGATTATTTTTCCTGAAGATCAGCCCCCTTACTCCGGGAGCTGAGGGGAATGTCGCCAGCACTGGGAGGAGCCCAGGGAAATCCCCTCCCCTAAATGAAGCCAGAGTTTCCCTGGACATGGTGCAGACAGATGCCACAGGTGCAGCTGAAGTAGCAGCTGTGCCTATTGTCCCCATGCTAATGATATCCCATTGTGCCTGCAAACTCTGGCGGCAGTCGTGCTGGAGAACCCTGTCTGGGTGATCCTGGTGTAATGCCAGGATCAGGCTCCGAGCAATATCAGGGCCAACCTCTTCTTTGTACAGAATATATTATCAGGCAAGTTTTTTTTAAGCTTGTAAAATGTTGTAAGCCAATTTATGGTAATGATGCAAAATTGAACCACTATGGATCACAGCATTAATCTGCCACATTCATTCAGGATCCTGCTGAGAACCAATGGTCTATCCAGCAGTGGAGACGTTATGGGTTGAATTAAGAAATAGGAAAGATTCTAAGACTGTAGTGGGAGTTGTGTATAGGCCCCCTGGTAGCAGTTCTGAAGTACTTGATTGTATAAATGCAGAGATTAGACAAGCGTGCAGCAAAGGCAGAGTGGTTTTAATGGAGGATTTTAACTTTCATGTAGATTGGGAAAAGCAGACTAGCACCTATCAGAAAGGTAGTGAATTTCTTGAGTGTGTCTGGGATAGTTTTCTACAACAATATGTCCTAGAGGCAACAAGGGGGCAGGCCATATTAGATTTAGTAATGAGTAATGAGCCAGATTTAGTTAACAGCCTAACTGTGCATGAACATTTATCTAATAGCGATCATAACATGATCGACTTCAATGTCACGTTTGAAATGGAGAAATACGAAACAGCTACTAAGAATCTAGATTTAGGTAAGGCCGACTTCAATGGGACGAGGCAGAGATTGTACAGTAAACTGGACAAATCTATTAATGGGCAAAATGACAGAAGAACATTGGGAGATGTTTAAGAAAATAATTTAACGTGATTCAGAACCAGTTTATATCCCTGAGAGGCAAGAGCTCTATTTGCCAAAAAAAAACCCAGCCATGGACAACTAAAGAGGTAAGGGGCAGTAAAACTAAAGGAAAGGGCATACAAAAATGCAAAAAATAGCACCGATCCTGGCGAATGGGAACAATACAAAGAACAACAAAGGGTCACAAAACAGATAGTAAGAGCTACAAAAAAGGAATATGAAAAGAAACTTGCAAGTGATATTAAAATCAATACGAGAATTTTTACAGTTACATTAGGAAAAAGAAGTTGGTCAAGCGCAAATTTGGCCCCGTAAAAACTGAAAATGGTGATATTACCAATGACAATAAGGAAATAGCAAACATGTTGAATAATTACCTTGAGTCAGTTTTTACAGTAGAAGAGGATGAGAGCATGCTGGAAATCCCAAATAAACTAATATTGAATCAGGGATAGGGACTTAATAAAATGAATGTATGTAAATTAACGATAATGAAGAAAATAATGACATCAAGAGTGACAAATCCCCAGGACCAGATAGTTTCTGTTATATATGTAAACTTGTATTTACTCTGTACAGCCACCAGAGGGCTCATCCCCTGGAGTCCCAAGGGATCCCATAATCCTTTGGGAGCACAGGTATTTAAGGAGGTCTCACAGGTTGGAGAGGCACTCTGGAGACCTGCAATAAAAGACAAAGGTTACACTTTACTTTGAGCTCACAGTGTTCAGTCTGACTCTTTTTCCATACACAACAACTGGCAACGAGATACAGATAGCGAACCCAAAGATGCAGAGAACAGTGAGCATCCTGGAGAAATTCTCGAAGGGCGATGATTGGGAAACTTTTGTGGAGCGACTCGACCAATACTTCGTGGCTAACGGGCTAGATGGAGAAGAGAACACTGCCATATGAAGGGCGATCCTCCTCACCGTCTGTGGAGCACCAACGTATGGCCTCATGAAGAATCTGCTCACTCCAGCGAAACCCATGGAGAAATCGTACGGTGATTTGTGCACACTGATCCGAGAGTATTTGAACCCGAAGGAAAGCGTTCTGATGGCGAAGTACCGGTTCTATACCTAAAAAAGGTCTGAAGGCCAGGAAGTGGCGAGTTATGTCGCCGAGCTGAGATGCCTTGCAGGACATTGCGAATTTGAAGGACATTTGGAGCTCATGCTCAGAAACTTTTTTGTACTTGGCATTGGCCACGAAATCATACTTCGCAAACTTTTGACTGTAGAGACCTCAACCTTGAGTAAGGCCATAGCGATAGCCCAGGCGTTCATTGCCACCAGTGACAATACTAAACAAATCTCTCAGCACACAAGTGCTGCTACAAGTACTGTGAACAAAGTGATGTTGTTTTCGAATCGTAATGTACAGGGCAGGTTGCACATGCCTGCAGCTACACGTCCGCAGATGTCTCAGAGTCCACCATCAAGGGTGATGAATGCAAGGCCATTAACACCTTGTTGGTGCTGTGGGGGTGATCATCGTTTCCATTCATGCCGATTCAAAGGGTATGTTTGCAAAGGCTGTGGAACAATGGGACACCTCCAATGTGTGTGCAGGCGAGCTGCTAATCCTGTTAAACCTGCAAACCACCATGTTACAGAGGAGGACAGATCCATGGAGGATCACGACGAACCAGAACCTCAGACCGAGGAGGCAGAGGTATATGGGGTGCACACATTCACCATGAATTGTCCCCCAATAATACTGAATGTTAAACTAAATGGACTCCCAGTGTCAATGGAGCTGGACACGGGTGCGAGCCAGTCCATCATGGGCAAAAAGACTTTCGAAAGATTGTGGTGCAACAAGGCCTCAAGGCCAGTCTTAACTCCAATTTGTACGAAACCAAGAACTTACATGAAAGAACTGATTCCCGTAATCGGCAGTGCTACTGTAAAAGTCTCCTACGATGGAGTGATGCACAAGCTACCACTCTGGGTGGTACTGGGCAATGATCCCACGCTGCTCAGCAGGAGCTGGCTGGGAAAGTTACACTGGAACTGGGACGATGTCCGAGCACTATCGCCCGCTGACGACACTTCGTGTGCTCAGGTCTTAAACAAATTTCCTTCGCTGTTCAAACCAGGCATCGGGAAATTCCAAAGAGCAAAAGTACAGAGTCACCTAATTTCGGGGGCGCAACCCATCCATCACAAGGCGAGAGCAGTTCCGTACATGATAAGAAAAAGGGTAGAGATCGAGCCAGACCAGCTGCAAAGAGAGGGCGTCATTTCACCGATCGAGTTCAACGAGTGGGCCAGCCTGATTGTTCCTGTCCTCAAGGGAGATGGCACCATCAGAATCTGTGGTGATTACTAAGTAACTATCAATCGTTTCTCCCTGCAGGACCAATATCCACTACCAAAGGCCGACGACCTCTTTGCAACGTTGGCGGGAGGAAAGACGTTCATGAAGCTGGATCTGACTTCAGCCTACATGACGCAGGAACTGGAGGAATCATCGAAGGGCCTCACCTGCATCAACACACACAAAGGTCTTTTCATTTATAACAGATGCCCGTTTGGAATTCGATCAGCGGCGGCGATATTCCAGAGAAACATGGAAAGCTTATTGAAATCAGTCCCGCACACCATGGTCTTCCAGGACGACATCTTGGTCACAGGTCAGAACACAGTTGAGCATCTGCAGAACCTGGAGGAGGTACTTAGTCAAATCAACCGCATGGGGCTCAGGTTAAAACGCTCGAAGTGCGTTTTTCTGGCGCCTGAAGTGGAGTTCTTGGGAAGGAGGATTGCGGCGGATGGCATCAGGCCCACCAACGTGAAGACGGAGGCAACCGAGAATGCACTGAGGCCACAGTACGTGACGGAGCTGCAGTTGTTTCTGGGACTCCTGAACTACGTTGGTAACTTCTTACTGGGTCTCAGCACACGGTTAGAACCACTGCATGTCTTATTATCAAAAGGGAACGAATGGATTTGGGGCAAAAGCCAAGAAAAGGCCTTTGTAAAAGCGAGAAAATTGTTATGGTCAAACAAATTGCTTGTGTTGTATGATCCATGTAAGCATTTGGTACGAGCATGTGATGTGTCGTCAAATGGCTTCAGGTGTGTATTACAACAAGCTAATGATTTCGGGAAACTGCAGCCAGTTGCTTATGCATCCAGGAGTCTGTTGAAGGCTGAGAGAGCCTACAGCATGATTGAGAAAGAAGCGTTAGCATGTGTCTATGGGGTAAAGAAAATGCATCAATACCTGTTTGGGCTAAAATTCGAATTGGAAACTGACCATAAGCCACTCATATCCCTGTTTTCTGAGAGTAAAGGGATAAATACCAACGCATCGACCCGCTTCCAGAGATGGGCACTCACGTTGTCTGCATACAACTACGCCATCCGCCATAGGCCAGCACAGAAAACTGCGCCGATGCTCTCAGTAGGCTGCCATTGCCCACCACGGGGGTGAAAATGGCGCAGCCCGCAGATTTAGCCATGGTAATGGAAGCATTTGAGACTGAGCAATCACCCACCACTGCCCGGCAGATCAAAACCTGGACGAGCCAGGACTCCTTATTATCCCTAGTCAAAAGCTGTGTGCTCCACGGGAGCTGGTCCAGTGTCCCAGTGGAAATGCAGGAAGAGATAAAGCCGTTCCAGCGGCGCAAAGATGACATGTCTATACAGGCAGACTGTCTTCTGTGGGGCAATAGTGTAGTGGTTCCCAAGCAGGGCAGAGACACCTTCATCGATGACCTCCACAGTACCCACCCAGGCATCGTAATGATGAAAGCGCTAGCCAGATCCCATGTGTGGTGGCCCAGTATCGATGCAGACTGAGAGTCCTGTATTCACAAATGTAATACATGCTCGCAGTTAAACAATGTACCCAGGGAGGCGCTGCTAAGTTTATGGTCTTGGCCTTCCAAACCGTGGTCTCGGATACACGTCGACTATGCAGGCCCGTTCTTGGGTAAAATGTTCCTTGTGGTTGTAGGCGCGTTCTCCAAGTGGATTGAATGTGAGATAATGTTGGCTAGCACGTCCGCTGCCACTACTGAAAGCCTGCGGGCCATGTTTGCCACACACGGCCTACCCGATGTCTTGGTGAGCAACAACGGCCCACGTTTTACCAGTGCTGAGATCAAAGAATTCATGACCCGTAACAGGATCAAACATGTCACATCTGCCCCGTTTAAACCAGCGTCCAATGGTCAGGCAGAGAGAGCAGTGCAAGGCTTGAAGAGAGTAACTGAAGGCTCACTGCAGACTCGCCTAGCCCGAGTCCTACTTAGCTACTGCACGAGACCCCACTCGCTCACTGGCATTCCACCTGCTGAACTGCTCATGAAAAGAGCACTTAAGACAAGGCTCTTGTTAGTTCACCCTGATCTACATGACAGGTAGAGAGCAAGCGGCTTCAACAAAGTACATACCATGATAGCGCAAATGTGTCACGCGAGATTGAAATCAATGATCCTGTATTTGTATTGAATTATAGGCAAGGTCCTAAGTGGCTTCCCGGCACTGTCATGGCCAAAGAGAGGAGCAGGGTGTTTCGGGTCAAACTTTCAAATGGACTCATTCACCGGAAACACTTGGACCAAATCAAACTCAGATTCACGGTCTATCCTGAGCAACCCACCTTGGACCCTACCTTCTTTGATCCCCCAACATATACACCAGTGGTAACCGGCACCACGGTTGACCACAAAGCAGAACCCATCATCCACAGCAGCCCAGCAGGATCCAACACACCAAGCAGCCCAGCAAGGCCAGCTGCACAGCAGCCCAGCGAGGGCCCAACAAATGATCCAACAATACCAGCTTTCACACCGAGACGATCAACTAGGGCAAGAAGGGCCCCAGATTGACTCATATTGTACATAGTTACACTATTGACTTTGGGGGGAGTGTTGCTATGTATGTAAATGTATTTACTCTGTACAGCCACCAGAGGGCTCATCCCCTGGTGTCCCAAGGGATCCCACAATCCTTTGGGTACACAGGTATTTAAAGAGGCCTCACAGGTTGGAGAGGCACTCTGGAGACCTGCAACAGTGTTCAGTCTGACTCTTTTGCCATATCTAACAGTTTCCATCCCAGGGTTTTAAAGGAAGTAGGTGAACACATTGCAGATGCCCTAAACTATAATCTTCCAAAGTTCTCTCGAGTCAGGAACTGTCCCTTTAGATTGGAAAATTGCACATGTCACTCTGCTTTTTAAGAATGGCGAGAGAGGAAAACCAGAGAATTATAGACCAGTTAGCTGAACATTTTTTGTCGGGAAACTGCTAGAGTCTATAATTAAAGATAGGGTTACTGAACACCTCAAAAATTTTCAGTTGATTAAAGAGAGCCAGCATGGATTTGTGAAAGGTAGGTCATGCCTGACAAACCTGATTGAATTATTTGAAGAGGTGACTAAAGTAGTGGACAGGGGAATTTCTATGGATATTATTTTTATGAACTTCCAGAATGTATTTGATAAAATCCCATATAAGAGACTGTTATCTAAGGTAGAAGCCCATGGAATCGAATTCAAGTTATTGACCTGGTTAGGAACTTGTCTGAACGGCATGAGCCAGAAAGTAGGGATAATGGGTGGGTACTCAAATTGGCAGAATGTGACTAGTGGTGTTCGTAGGGATCTGTGTTGGGGCCTCAACTATTCACACTATTTTTTAACAACTTAGATGATGGCATAGAAAGTCATACATCCAAACTTGCCAATGACACAAAGACAGGCGGCATTGTAGATGAAAGCATAAAATTACAAAGGGATATTGACAGATTAAGTGAATGAGCAAAACTGTGGCAAATGGATTTCAATGTAAGCAAATATGAGATCATCCACTTTAGACTGAAAAAGGATAGAACAGGGTACTTTCTAAATGGTGAAAAGCTAAAAACAGTGAATGTCCAAAGAGACTTGTGGGTTTAACTACATAGATTATTAAAATGTCATGAACAGGTACAGAAAATAATCAAAAAGGCTAATTGAATACTGGCCTTTACATCTAGAGGACTAGAGTACCAGGGGGTAGAAGTTATGCTGCAGCTGTAGAAAACCCTGGTTTGATCACACCTTGGGCCTGAAATTCATCAACATACTGCCCACTATCGCCAGCTTACTGCCCAAAAATGCAATTTTGGCGAAAAAACACCTACATACCACCGACATACTGCCCGCCGGAAAATTCATCAGTGACACACCGCTGGGTGGTATGCAGACCGCCCACCCATGCAAACTGCTGTCATACCGCCCAAAAGTGCAAAAATTAATGACATACTGCCGACATACCGCTGGAACTGCATACCGTCCTGGAGAAGATGCTTTTAAGTGGATCTTAAGTGGGCTGTATGTACACAGAGCTGACAGGTTTGTTTGATATTACACAGATCTTTATAGTTCTCCACAGTTTGATCTATTTTGAATGGATTGTACTATTTTCTATTGTTAGGCAATAATATAAATGGTCTAATAAAGCCTTATATACTCCTTTATTAATGAACTATAATAAACATTTTATTAGTCTCTCTCACCCCCAGGTTCTCCCACACCCCAGTCTCTCTCTCTCTCTCTCTCACACCCCCAGTCTCTCTCACCTCCCCCCACCACCACAGCGATCGCTTCACCCCTCCCCCACAGCAATCTCAGGCTGTCCCACAGCGATCCCTTCCCCCCTCCACCCCCACAGTGATCTCTCCTTTCCCACAGTGATCTCTTCCCCCTCACCCCCCCACAGCAATCTCTTCCCATCCCCCACATTGATATAGAAACATAGAAACATAGAAACATAGAAAATAGGTGCAGGAGCAGGCCATTCAGCCCTTCCAGCCTGCACCGCCATTCAATGAGTTCATGGCTGAACATGAAACTTCAGTACCCACTTCCTGCTTTCACGCCATACCCCTTGATCCCCCGAGTAGTAAGGACTTCATCTAACTCCCTTTTGAATATATTTAGTGAATTGGCCTCAACTACTTCCTGTGGTAGAGAATTCCACAGGTTCACCACTCTCTGGGTGAAGAAGTTTCTCCTTATCTCGGTCCTAAATGGCTTACCCCTTATCCTTAGACTGTGACCCCTGGTTCTGGACTTCCCCAACATTGGGAACATTCTTCCTGCATCCAACCTGTCCAAACCCGTCAGAATTTTAAACGTTTCTATGAGGTCCCCTCTCACTCTTCTGAACTCCAGTGAATACAAGCCCAGTTGATCCAGTCTTTCTTGATAGGTCAGTCCCACCATCCCGGGAATCAGTCTGGTGAATCTTCGCACTCCCTCAATAGCAAGAATGTCCTTCCTCAAGTTAGGAGACCAAAACTGTACACAATACTCCAGGTGTGGCCTCACCAAGGCCCTGTACAACTGTAGCAACACCTCCCTGCCCCTGTACTCAAATCCCCTCGCTATGAAGGCCAACATGCCATTTGCTTTCTTAACCGCCTGCTGTACCTGCATGCCAACCTTCAATGACTGATGTACCATGACACCCAGGTCTCGTTGCACCTTCCCTTTTCCTAATCTGTCACCATTCAGATAATAGTCTGTCTCTCTGTTTTTACCACCAAAGTGGATAACCTCACATTTATCCACATTATACTTCATCTGCCACGCATTTGCCCACTCACCTAACCTATCCAAGTCACTCTGTAGCCTCATAGCATCCTCCTCGCAGCTCACACTGCCACCCAACTTAGTGTCATCCGCAAATTTGGAGATACTACATTTAATCCCCTCGTCTAAATCATTAATGTACAATGTAAACAGCTGGGGCCCCAGCACAGAACCCTGCGGTACCCCACTAGTCACTGCCTGCCATTCCGAAAAGTACCCATTTACTCCTACTCTTTGTTTCCTGTCTGACAATCAGTTCTCAATCCACGTCAGCACACTACCCCCAATCCCATGTGCTTTAACTTTGCACATTAATCTCCTGTGCGGGACCTTGTCGAAAGCCTTCTGAAAGTCCAAATATACCACATCAACTGGTACTCCTTTGTCCACTTTATTGGAAACATCCTCAAAAAATTCCAGAAGATTTGTCAAGCATGATCTCCCTTTCACAAATCCATGCTGACTTGGACCTATCATGTCACCATTTTCCAAATGCGTTGCTATGACATCCTTAATAATTGATTCCATCATTTTACCCACTACTGAGGTCAGGCTGACCGGTCTATAATTCCCTGCTTTCTCTCTCCCTCCTTTTTTAAAAAGTGGGGTTACATTGGCTACCCTCCACTCGATAGGAACTGATCCAGAGTCAATGGAATGTTGGAAAATGACTGTCAATGCATCCGCTATTTCCAAGGCCACCTCCTTAAGTACTCTGGGATGCAGTCCATCAGGCCCTGGGGATTTATCGGCCTTCAATCCCATCAATTTCCCCAACACAATTTCCCGACTAATAAAGATTTCCCTCAGTTCCTCCTCCTTAATAGACCCTCTGACCACTTTTATATCCGGAAGGTTGTTTGTGTCCTCCTTAGTGAATACTGAACCAAAGTACTTGTTCAATTGGTCTGCCATTTCTTTGTTCCCCGTTATGACTTCCCCTGATTCTGACTGCAGGGGACCTACGTTTGTCTTTACTAACCTTTTTCTCTTTACATACCTATATCAGGCCACCCCACAGTGATCTCTCCCCCACCCCACCCTCCCCTACCCACAGTGATCGCTTCACACCCCCCCCCCCCCCACAGTGATCTCAGGCCATCCCACAGCGATCTCTTTGCCCCCCACAGCGATCTCAGACCGGCAGTCTCTGGCCTCTCGTCAGTGCCTCTCGGGTGGAACTTGACAGCCGCCCGCGCGTGCGCACAATTCAGGAGCCAAAGATTCCCGAGTCAAAAGGCCTCCTCCGCCTGCCACCGCTGCTGCACTCTGCTCCCGCCCACTGCACTCCACTCACCGCTGAGAAAAGTGGGATGAAATTCCCGCCTATTCGGCCCCAGGTGATAAAAAATGACGCACCACTCAGGGACCGCCGAAAAACGGGGGGGAACATGTGTTTCACCAATTTCGGCCCCCTGGAGTGCTGGAGCAGTTCTGGGCACCACACCTTAGGAAGGATATATTGGAGTTGGAGGGAGTGCAGCGTAGATTTATCAGAATGATACCCTGGCTACGAGGAGAGATTACACAAGTTTGGGTTGTATTCCCTTGAATTTAGAAGGTTAAGGCGTGATCTGATTGAAGTTTCCAGGATATTAAGGGGAACAGATTGGATAGATAGAGAGAAACTATTTCTGCTGGTTGGAGAGTCTAGGACTAGGGGACATAGTCTAAAAATTAGAGCCAGACTTTTCAGGGGTTAAATTAGGAAACACTTCTACACACAAAGGGTGGTGGAAGTTTGGAATTCTCTTCCACAAATAGCAATTCATGCTAGATCAATTGTTAATTTTAAATTGGAGATTGGTAGCTTTTTGTATTAAGGAATTAAAGTATTAAGGAATATGGGCCAAAGGCAGGTATATGGAGCTAGATTGCCAATCAGCCATGAATTCATTGAATGGTGGAACAGGCTCGAGGGGCTGAATGGCCTTCTCCTGTTCCTAATTTATGTAATACCTGTAGTTGTTCATTTCTGTGTTATAGAACTATCTACCATTTCATCGAAACAGCATCAGTAAGGCTGATTTAAATCAGGTCAGAGTTAGCAGTTAAAATACTATGCATATAGGTGATTTGATAGACAATTCCTTTGAGGTGGTTGTGTTAGTTCGAATTTGGCAGTCTTGAGAAGAAGAAAGAACGTTTCTGAGAGGGAGCGGTGGAAGTAGGGGAGAAAATAATAGATGAGAATGTAAAATGCAATGATCCCAACATTTTCTTTCGTACTTGTATCCTTCAAATGCATAATTAAATGATGTAGCACCACCACAGAAACCAAAAGGTAAGTTGTTCAAACAAACAATGTTAATAAAATTCTTAACATAAAAGTTTACTTTCCATCATTTTGAATAATACATTACATTGCAAAATGTCTGGGTGGAGAAGCGTAAATGTCAGTCAAGGACAGGATCAGGGTATCCAATGGCGCTGCGAGCTTGCTCAGTGAGTATGCATGTGCAGATGTTGGGTGAGAACAAAATCAGGCTCAGCTGTGGTGCCCTCTACAGTCAAATGGCCCAATGAGCAAAATACCTGATGGCTGCAGGCTTCCTTAGAACTGCACCTTAGCAAGATTAACCACCTTCAGGGGAGGAGAGGAAAAATGGCAAGAAAATAAAAAGACAAGGAATCAAATAATTAATGGGATGTAAGATTTCGGAGACATTATTTAAAGCTGTGGTGTCCCATCTTAAATTTTTATTTAAAGTTCTCACAATACTCAGTGATCTCCAAGACATTGTTCAAATGTAGTCTATAGTACCTTGCACCCTGGGAAAGCCAGCAATCCGGTTGAAGCCGAGTGCTCTCACATCCTGCTATGCTGTAGGTAAAGCTGGGGTGACCTCGCTGATAAAACGGTGGACTGCAAACTGTGAGATATCTCTGAATGCACCTGCTGCAACCTGGAAAGTTAAAGGCCATAGTTACCTTGACGGGCACAGAGTTCAAGGCTCAAGTTGTGGCTGCAGCAGCTGACGTAGGTTGGTGACGGCCTTCTTTGTGAAGTGAAGGCACCTGAGACATTGCTCCGCAGTGAAGTTCAGGTAGGTGAACTGCTCCCCAAAGACCCTCTCTGTGTATGGCTCCCTGCACAATGTCTTCTCCCTCTTCTTCTTGGCTGCTCCCCCTCATCCTCCCAGCCCAAAGGCAGCCCTACCAGACCACCCATGACTGCAGTGAAACTGTCTTGAAAGCAGCCAAAAGCAGTGCAGCACCAGCAAAATCTTCTTCTCAGAAGTCAGAAATCAATTATGGAAGTGAGAAAATAACCAAAAAATGCCCAGAAGCTCATCAGCAGCCTAAATGGACAAACCAGCAACTAACCTATATGTAGTGGTTGAGCCCTTTAAATAATGGAGCTGAAGGGTCCTTAGTATTGAGGGTACAGTAGCATAAGGGTTATGTTACTGGGACTAGTAATCCAGAGACATGAGTTCAAATCCCACTACGGTAGCTGGGGAATTTAAATTTAGTTAATTAAATAAAATCTGGAATAAAAAGCTAGTATGGTGACCATGAAACTATCGCATTGTCGTAAAACCCCACCTGGTTCACTATTGTCCTTTAGGGAAGGAAATCTGCTGTCCTTACCTGGTCTGGCCTACATGTGACTCCAGACCCACAGCAATGTGGTTGACTCTTAACTGCCCTCAGAAATGTTCTAGCAAGCCATTCGGTTGTATTCAAGAAGGCAGCTCACTACCACCTTCGAGGGCAATTAGGGATGGGCAATAAATGCTGGCCTAGCCAGCGATGGCCACATCCTGTGAACGAATTTTAAAAAAATGTGCTGAGCGAGTTTCTCACATAACGAGTCAGGCATTGGGGCAACCCAATTTCACAAAAGGGCCCTACAATAAGTAGAGGTCCCTTATATAAATATTGAATTACATTTGACATACTTCCGTTGCATGTCCTGGGACACCAATGGAGGAGCCTAATTCAATATGGCAAGGTGACGT
The DNA here is from genome assembly GCF_044704955.1 of Pristiophorus japonicus. Lineage (NCBI taxonomy): Eukaryota > Metazoa > Chordata > Chondrichthyes > Pristiophoridae > Pristiophorus > Pristiophorus japonicus. The sequence continues at coordinate 193,105,548 of NC_091982.1, read as the reverse complement.
GGGACAGGTGTGCGCACATCACCTGTAATATTGGGCACTTAGGCTCTAATGGATTTCTCAGCCGATGTGTCACAAGTGCACATAATATAAGTATCATGAACTTTTTTGACAGAAGTCATGCAGCACAAGGACAGTGGGGTCTGAGGCTGGAGAATGGGGTCTTTAGTTGAGCAAAGTCGTGGGAGTGAAATCTGTGAACAAGGGTTGTTCAGCAGCAGAGTGGCTCCTGGAGCTGGTAGTAATGGAGAGTGGGACCTAGAGCTGGGAAAAGGAACGTGGAGCTGGAAAGTATGGCCTGGAAAACAATAGAGAATATGTCCAAGAGCAGGGAAAGTGGGCCAGGAGTGAAGGAATGGAAAAAGCAAAACTTGGAGTTGGGGAATGTGGCCAAACGTGTGGGTTTAGTTTTAAGTGAGGCCAGGGAAATGGACTAAAGGCTGAGGGGTTGGAAGAGCTTCTGATAACTCAGAAATACTTAGGATGGGTCTAGGTGCATGAAGTTTTTGGGGTAGTTGGGAAGCACTTGGAGCTGGCCTCATCTGCTGTCTTACTCTCGTCCCTGTTATTAGTTCACACACATTGTCGTTAAGTTGTTGAATCAGGCTGCTCACTCAGTAGTGTGGGATGATAACTGCTTTTTGTGTTCTGGTTGTGGAATCTGATTGGTCCCAGATAACCATATTATTGATATACCATGTGGACAATATGGACCAATCAGCAAGGTTCAAAGAACTCTAAAATCATACAATGCTGAAGACAAAAAAGGTAGATGGGAAGGAGTTAACTATATCGACTGATGAAAACATATTGCACCTGGTGCTGAAATATAATTCTGTATGTTTTGTAGTCCGTCCGGAGAAGGCGGGGGTCCCCAATGGAGTGCTCTCTACGCGGGAGTCCTCCCCCTATTTATTGGGGACTTGGCCTGGAGGGTGTTGCAGTCCCATGTAATAATTTTTTAGGTTGGTTCACGGGCTCCCAGGCTGCCTATAATTTCTGCGGTCTGGAGGAGTCCGTGTTCCATGTTTTTGTTGAATGTGCGAGGTTGTAGCCCCTCTTCCAATATTTGAAGGGGCTACTCCTCAAATTCTGGTTGCACTTCAGTCCTGACCTTTGGGCACCCTGTGCGGAGGGGAGCGGGTAGGTCCAAGGGCCTCCTCGTAGGATTGCTCCTGGGCACGGCCAAGGGTGCCATCAGCCGATCCAGGCAGCGGGTGGTCGAGGGAGTCGTTCAGCCTGACTGCCTGCCTCTCTTCCGCGCCTACACCCGGGCCAGGGTGTCCTTAGAGATGGAGCATGCGGTGTCCACCGGTTCGCTCGCGGCCTTCCGCGAGAAGTTGGCGCCGGAGGGACTGGAGTGCATTGTCATCCACGGCAACCAAATTTTAATTTGAGTTGATATGTTTTAAAGTTTAATTTGTTTTAGTTGCCGGGTTTTTAGTGTCCCCCTCTCCTTTTATAGGGGGCACTTGTAAATTATGGTTTTAGAGCCCAAATAAAACACAAAAAACTACAAAAAAACAAAAAAAGGGCCTTGGGAAATGTTTGGAGTGTCCCCCCAGATCGGGGGGGCACGATTTAATGTTTAATATTGTTTACTCCAAAAGAGTTGTATGTTTTGTAGTCCGTCCGGAAGAGGCGGGGGTCTCCAATGGAGTGCTCTCTACGCGGGAGTCCTCCCCCTATTTATTGGGGACTTGGCCTGGAGGGTGTTGCATGGAGCAGTCCCATGCAATAAGTTTTTAGGTTGGTTCACGGGCTCCCAGGCCGCCTATAATTTCTGCGGTCTAGAGGAGTCCTTGTTCCATGTTTTTGTGGAATGTGCGAGGTTGCAGCCCCTCTTCCAATATTTGAAGGGGCTGCTCTTCAAATTCTGGTTGCACTTCAGTCCCACACTCCTGACCTTTGGGCACTCTGTGCGGAGGGGAGCAGGCAGGTCGGAAGGCTTCCTCGTAGGACTGCTCCTGGGCACGGCCAAGGGGGCCATCAGCCGGTCCAGGCAGCTGGCGGTCGAGGGGGTCGTTCAGCCCGACTGCCTGCCTCTCTTCCGCGGTTACATCCGAGCCAGGGTGTCCCTGGAGATGGAGCACGCGGTGTCCACCGGTATGCTCGCGGCTTTCCGCGAGAAGTGGGCACCGGAGGGACTGGAGTTCATCATCACCCCCGGCAACCAAATTTTGATTTGAATTGAGTTGATGTCCAAAATTTAATTTGTTTATTGTGTCGGTTTTAGTGCCCCCACCCCCATCCCTTTTAGCCAGGGGGCACTTGTATAATTTGTGTGTTGGTGCCCTCAACAAAAAAACACAAAGGGGCACTTGTTTGAAAGTTTTTGTTTTAGTGGTCCCCCCACCCCCCCTTAATCAGTTAACGATTTATGTTTGACAGATTACACCAAAATAGTTGTATGTTTTGTAGTATAGTTCAATTACCCCAATTTGTGCAATCACACAGTAAACCTACACTTCTCCACCTTGAGTTCCTGTTACAGCCAGCACTCAGGGATAAAGGATTGAGGTCATGGGTATGAGTACATAAACTGATCTTAATCTCTGCTGAGAAAAAGCATTTGGAGCCGTGGTCACTATTTTTGCAGATTAATTACAGAATACTTGTGCTTTAACCTTCTAGGCTCTCCCTTTATTTTTAATCCTAGTGATAACTTTGCTTAGCGCCAAAAGTATTTTCTTGAGAAGCTTTGACAGCTCTAATTAGTGGAAGAAATGAAGTTGACATGCAGGGAACCCCCTCCTCAAGGTATTGTCAGCCACAACCAATATGTAGAATTCCATTAAATACATTGCAGAGAATGAGTACATCATATTCTACACAGCAATGTGTCATTACTTCAATATTTGGTTAATTGGTTATTATGTGCCCCACTGCAACCTGTTTCTATTAATTGGAATATACACAATTTCAACCAGAGATTATGTAAACCACTTGAGGCAGTGCTGTTGTCATAGTTTAAGGAATAGAGAAGAGTATTGCGCTAAATTAACATTGCGAAATGTACTGCAGAGCTCAGACACATCAACCACTGTGGTTGCTAATAGGGAGGCTACAGTTTCAGATTTATTCATGTAATAAATCAGCTAATGAAGAAATATTTTGTGGTTCTGTATACTTCTGCAATTTTGTTCTATTCAAACAAATTGCAGCATTTTTATTTGCAGATGTTATCATTTTACTATATCACACTAATTTGCAATAAAATAATGGAACTCCCGGCCTCCCCGGGTCCGTACTGGGAGTCTACGGACCTGGGAAGGCATCGCAAAAACTGATTTTCAGCGCACAAGACGCATGTGCTGAAAACCAGCTTTTTCGATCTGTCAAGCACATCGGGAGCGAGGACATTTACAAGGGCAAGATTGTGGGATTTACCCAGCAAATGTTCTCAAAACTCTTGCGCCTGATAAAAGCAGGTGCATAGCCTACTTTTACAGGCGTAAGTTTTAAAACATACAAAAATATAATTAAATTACATTTTAAAAACACATTTGATTGTTAAAAACCCTGCCCACTAAGGTAAGTTTATTTTTAGCCCTAATTACAAAACTTTAAAAAAAGTTGGAAAAATATATATTTTTTTCTCAGGCATTTATTAACTTTAATTTCAATTAATTTTAATTATGTGATGTGTACTTTTTTTTATTATGGTGTTTAGTGTGTTTGTTTGTTCTCGTTAATAGCAATGAGAACTCGTAGATACAGAGTTCTCATTGCCATTAATGAGAAAGCTGTGAAACACTGTACCTGATTGGTTGTGCAGTCACACGTGGCTGCACCTTCTGTGTGGGAACCTTGAGGATGGGAGCGCGCTTCACAGCGTGGGAAGAGAAGGCCACCCCAATGGAATCCCATGCTCCTCTAGGACCACTAGGTACTTTCGTAGAAATTTTTCAGGTCGGAGGCATCGCCAAGCCTCCAACCGCAGTTTCTGGGCCATTGATTCAAATTTTGACTATTATGACCATGTGCTTAAAATTAAAATTTTGCAATTGATTACAAAATCAAATCCATGCTTTCTATTTGCACATATATAGAACTATGATAATTATGGCTCAAGAAGGGAGAATAACCCTCCTTGATCTACCATCTGCATTGAGTTGTCTGATCTGAGCTGACTGAGCAGCAGAGGCACTGTAATTAGCCGTGGTATTACTGGGCTAGGAAGGGAAGATTATCCAGGGTTCTTGTTCCTGATTATTTACATGTGGACATTAGTTGAGGAGAAGATCAAAATTGGCTACGATGCCTGCTATGATAGAATCAGCTCCTGACACGAACAGGATGTGTGAATTCTGATGGTTTGTTCCATAATGATCCTAAGGATCTATGGCCTCATAGAACCTGATCTTGGCCTCTATCTTTGCATTCCTAAAAGGTGACTTTAGCCAAGGTTGAAGCGAGTACGCCCAGTCTTCTATCAGTCACCCTGTCACATTGCTGTGGCTGAATGAGTATCCTGGATTGCCTGAGAATAAATGCATCATGTCTGTTTTCCGGGTGACAGGCAAAGACATTCATAATGAGGTGTTTAGCATCATTGACTATCTGGACAGCTAGGAAATGAAATACTTTCTTCTTCATGAGGTTGATGGGACTTTCACACAGGGCCTTTATACCACATACATGATATCAATGGTATCTCATGTGTGGGAATCATGCCACTCGGAATAAGCTAATTTGTTCTATCTTCCTGCTTTGCTGGGTCCATGTGGAACTGAATTAACTCAGAGGTGTGTGCTGCTCGGTTTCTCTGTGTCTACTGTCTTCTCTGTTTTATGGCAAGTTGCTGGAAGTGCGAGCTGATAATGTCACAGTGAGGGGATCAGGGCATCTGGGACCTGAGTGAACAGGACAAACAACTGTGTATCTCCTTAACCAATCAGATTGAAGAATCGTTTCTGTGCACCACAGTCTGAACCAGGAAGTGTCAGTTAGAATATTTAATTCAATGGCAAATCAGGTATTGAAAGTGAAAGGAAGATTGGATTAAGAGAGAGAGATAAAAGAGACAAAAAGAAAAAAAAAATTTTTTTTTTCTTTTTTAAAATCTCCAACATTAATTAAAATCTGAAGGAATGAGACTCCACACTTCTAACAGTTAATTTTCAGTACCAGAGAGGTTGTTTGCCAGTAATTAAAACTTATCACATTGTTGAAAATTTACTTACACTGGGATGAACAAGCTTAGTGGGTATCTATCACATGAATACAGCCACTTCATGCCATTCCATGTATTTCAATACCGAGCCTTTTGGCAAGATATTGGCAAAGAGCAGCTTCTGGAGGAGCAGGGCAACCCAGACCGCAAGTTCCTGTGTGCTCGCTGGAAGTTGCTGTCCAATTTACACTTTATAAAAGTGAGTGCCATTTGTCTCACTGTTATTATTACAGCAAAATCCAGCCCGTTGTTTTCATGAAGCTAACGGGAGCAGGGCAACCCGGACAGCAACTTTTGGATTTCTGCTTTTAACCGCGCCCCTGCCCCTTGCCTGAAGTTGCTGCACCATTAGCCTCACCATTATTTTGACAGCAAATTAATGAAGTCGTGACTTTCTGGTTGTTTCATTCCACAGTACTAGATGAGCTTATTTTAGTACTAACAATGAAGCACTTCTTGCCTGCCTTTTGTTAGTTTGCAAAAGGCCACTATTATATTACAATGGTTTCTAACATTTATGAGATTTCGAAAAAATAGGGCCTTACAGCTCGAGACAATAAACAGTAAAAAATGTTATGTGGGAGAATTTGTAGGCCTTTATTAAGGTGATGGCTTTAATATCTCTGGTCTGTATATTTTTTCTGCAACATGAACTGTTTTTCATAGTTTAAATGCTCAGAGCTGGCTCATTGATGCTGATCTTCCAGAATCCCACTCAAATAAGTACCAGTATAAATGTGACTACGTCCAGCACAAGTGAACCCTTTAAAAAGGTGAGGAGAAAATTGAAGAGAGTAAAGCATGTCATGCTAAAACTCTGATATGTCTGCAATTATTTAATAAAATTAGTAAGATGGAAAAAGGCCAAATATGGATCCCTTTCCGATCACACAATAGGGGTAATTTTAACTTTAATCGTCGGGTGAAAAACAGGTGATAGCGAGCCGACTTCCTGCTTTACACCTTTAATTTACACGGCCCGATTTACACGGCTCGATTTACACGGGCCCGATTTACACCGGCCCCGATTTACACAGCCTTGATTTACACAGCCCCGATTTATACTGCCCTGATTTACACCACCCGATTTACACGGCCTGATTTACACCGGCCCGATTTGCACGGCTCGATTTACACGGGTCTGATTTACACCGGCCTGATTTACAGTGCCCGAGTTACACCCCCCGATTTACACGGCCTGATTTACACGAGCCTGATTGACACGGGCCAATTTACAGCCCCCAATTTACACGGCCCGCCTTCCACTGTCCACTTTTCTTTTCCATTGACTTCAATTACCGTCAATATCGCATCTCTTTATTTTTAAACTGGCCTCTGCTTTTTGGTTGAGGGTAAACCCTGACTACTTTTCTTCCCTTTTCTGGTCTCCCAAGCAATGTAACAACTATAACTGAGAGGGAGAATGGATGCAGTGGCGTAACTACGCCTGCTTCCTTGCGAACTCGTTGACACTCTTGTCCATCCTCTTGGTGAAAGTTTTGAACCCGTCGACCCTGCTCTCCAGCTCCTGCAGGTCGAGGAGGCTCTGCGGGGTGCTAAGCATCAGGAAGAAGTTACCCCCCACAAAGTCGTCCTTCTCGGCTTTTCTCTTGCCCTGCTTCCAAACCTTCTCATCGTTGCAGGTGAGGAAGTGCTGGAAGGTGTCGCAGCGGGCCAGCACCGGGTGGCTCGTCATGTGGTTCATCCACAGGGTTAGCCCTTTCTTCCACTTGGAGATGAAGTCCTCCTCGAAGTGGCTGGTGGCTTGCTTCTCGGGGATGTGGGGCACCGAGATGACGGGGAACTTCGCCCCAGTGCTCCCTTGATAACGGCCCATCCCGTCGAAATCCGAGAACCCGCCGCCTCCCCCGCTCCCGCGGCTCATCCACTACCATCGGGTTATTGTCCCAGTCGTCATCCCATTTGTCATTGTCGCCGCTGCCCGATGCCTGGTGCTGCAGCCCCGCCAGGACCAGCCCCACGAGGCCGCCGCCGCCGCCCATTTGGGTGAGAGGCAGAAGGTGCTGGCGGCGGGGCAGGCCGGCAGGGGGAAGATGCTGGGGGGGGGGCTGAGGCTGTGCCGGGCTGTCATAGCCGCCGGTCGACACGTTGGCATAGCGGGAGGTGGGGGGCTCGGCGGCACCGGCACCGACACCGGGTGCAGCATCGCTCCCGGCCCGCAGGATCTGCACGTACGATGCCGGGAAGAAGCCCCTCTGGCCGCTGCTGTTGGCACCCTCCAGCCAGCCCTCGATGTCATGCTCGTTGTACATGGTCAGCACCTCGTCCTCCCGCACCGAGATCTCGTCCACATTCTCGCTCTGGAAATCGTACAGAGCCCGAGCCTGGAGCGCCATCGTCCCGCTGTCCGCACCCGGCTCAGCTCTGCTCCCGGACCCCGCGGTAACCCCCCACCCCGTAAACCTTCCCTCACACCGGTCCCGGCTCCCCCAGACCCCGAACACCCTCTTCGGCCCCCCCTCGGACCCCCTCACTCGAAGGGCGGCTACACGGGGTCTTCCCTGGCCGGCTGCACTTTCCCTTGTCATTCTGTGATTTTTTAAAATCTATGTTTGCATTGGGGCCCACATCTTTTAGTTACACCACTGCATGGATGGCTGGCTCTTATGCCTCCATCAATGTTGCTGTGAGCTGGATGGTAAAAAGAGTGCTTAAATTGTGCAGGAACTGCCCCCCCCCCCTCCCCCCTCCACTCCATCCCACCGCACCCCCAATATTCCTTGTTAGAAAACTCCTGGTTGTTTTGTGCAAAAATTGTGTTAGTGACGCTAACTTCAGGATTTGAGAAGGCCGGGAAGACCCAGTAAAAATAATGACACAGCTGAGATTTGGAACCTCAGTCATGTCCATCACACCAGAGCACTGTGCTTCAGTGCTCTGATAAGTTTTTAAAAATTTAGGAAAAGAACTGGGTCTGGATTTCTTATTAGTCGTGAAACTAACAAAAATAAGATGTTGAGTATTGGACAAACTTCAGTTGTGAAACAGACCACACTACACAAGCTAGTGCTGGGTCGTGAACTAGATCGGTTCAAAAATATTTACCTGGAAGTAGCCTTTCCCTCTAAAGCTAACAGCAGACTAAGCAGATGAAATTCAGGATCATAAACAAAAAATTGATTTATATAAATCAATCACCTCCAAGCTCACAGAGACCATTATTGTTACATTGACCCTGTCAGTAAGTGCCTGAACAGATTAGAACTTTCCTATGCATTCGTGTAAAATTGATGGAATGCTGATGGTGGCCAGCAATCTTTTCAGATCTGGTAGGAAGGGTGATGTTAGCATTGCCTTTATTGCCCTCAATCCTACATCAGACTATTTGTCTATTTTAGCTCCTCAGGCATAACCTACAAGTCACTGGAGACAATACCATCACCACAACCATCAGTGACCATAAAAACCAAAGACACAATCTGAAAAAACCTACAAGATACGTCTATAGCATTATATCTAAAAAAAACAATTTGACATTTAACATCAGACCTGTCTCTTTGAGCTCAGAAGATTGCGTGGTAGGCTTGTTAATTGTTTAGAACCTTCTATATGGTTCTGAAAACTGAGAAACGGTGGGGCCAATTCTGTGGTGTTGTGCACTGGGAGAGCAGTTAAATTACAGATGCAAGGGATCACAAAGTTGGGAGAGCAGGGCTGTGACCATTGCATACCACCATCCACAGCTCCAGGTTGGATGCGACCCGCGAGGGTGGTCTCTCTGGCTGTCTTCCTCTCTTCTGCAGCTTTGCCCACGCCTGGGTGACCCTGTACGCTTGAGAACTTCCGTGAAGATGGGTACTGCAGGGACTGGAGGGCATATTGGTCATGGTGGCTATATTATTATTTAACTTGATAAATTTCCTTTTTTTTAAATTTATTTTTCTATTAGCTGAGCTCCTCTAAAAAGGGAGCACTTTGGTTAGGTTTTTTGTTTGATGAGACTGGGGCAACCCAGTGTCTCCTTATGGATTTTATAAGAAAAGGCATACCAGGCTACAATTCCGTGTCCTATTGTCCTGTGTCATTAAAATTACAAGCACCTTCCAACCTACAATTGCATTCTGATTGACCTCACCTTGTGTTACTTAACAGCAATTGGATGCAGTCGCCTTGAAAGGAACACTGCTCTAGTACAGCAGCAGAATAATACGTTCTTTCTCTCCCGTCGGTCACTCCTAGCAGTGGAGTCCACACTCTTACAGCTTTAAAGCAGGCTCGCAATACCCAAATAGCAAAGCCCAGGAGTGTAGTAATAGAACCCTTTTGTGATCTGAAATGGATTATTTGCTTCTTTTCACACTTTACACTGTCAACTTCATGGGGGCTTCCTGTTCAATTCGTTTCCCCTCCCCTGCTCACCTGATTCCTGAGTTAAAATTGGGGCTATAGACTTTCTGGCAAAGGTAACTAGATAGTGTGCAGGAACAGGAAACGGAGCTGACATTTTCCCCTCCCTTGGCCAGTCATTGAACCCAAACTGCTCAGAACTGAGAAGAATTAACTCAGTGCAGACTGGGGATGAATCCTTCTGGCCTGCATGGACTTAGTGTTGCACTCCACAGTGCATGTGTCCTTTCTCACAAACATGTTGCCACTCACTTCAAATCACAGTTACTTTGTGACATTAATAACACAGGTGAAATTAAAATTATGGAATAACTTCAGGTTAGAAAACAATTACATTAATGTTTCAGTTAAATCAGCAATGGTTACACTCTTGATTACTATCGCAGGACACCTGCTGGAAAACCTTTAACTCTGTCTCAGTTCAGACATGAAAAATTGTCATTTGTGCAAGGTACCAGAGGGGTTGCTGGTACATGTATCAGCCATCATCATCATAGGCAGCCCCTCAAAATCAAGGAAGACTTGCTTCCACTCCAAAAATGAGTTCTTAGGTGACTGAACAGTCCAATACGGGAATTACAGTCTCTGTCACAGGTGGGACAGACAGTGGTTGAAGGAAAGGGTGGGTTGAGACTAGTTTGCCGCACGCTCCTTCCGCTGCCCGCGCCTGGCTTCTGCATGCTCTCGGCGACGAGACTCGAGATGCTCAGCGCTCTCCCGGATGCTTCCTCCACCTAGGGCAGTCTTTGGCCACGGATTCCCAGGTGTTGGTGGGGATGTTGCACTTTATCAAGGAGGCTACACCAACATAGGAAAACTGAAGGAAAAAGTTATCAATAAAAATCTTACATAGACCTGTGGCAGCTACTCAGGAACTGGGCATCATCAGAAGTCTACAATAACACTTTTTAAATATTGATAATGCAGTTATTTATGAATGGAAACTAACAACTATATGTTTTAGAAAACTGGCTATGGCATTAGCTTTTCTCTATATTTGTCAACAGATGAATAGTTAATTGAAGAAAACCATTCCTGAGCGATGGGCTAAATGAGCTCAGCTGCACTGTTTTATAAAGGATATAAACTATCAACTGATATAGCAATTTGGCATGTTCCATCTATACTACTACAAAGCTACTCCAATAGCAAGTGATTTAATAAAAACATACAGCTGCCCTAGGCAATTGGAGCTCAGCTGGATTCTCTTGTGAATTGCTAGAGATAGCAGGTACAGTGCACTGCATCCAGAAATAGCACTCCATCAATGTATTATTGTGTTCCAACTGAACCTTGAGCTTTTATCTGTGTATTCACTCAAATTCTACTGTCATATTTTATGAAAACTTTGCAATGAGACCATACTGACAACATGGTTAATCTCAGGAAGCTGTCAGTACAAAATAAATCTGTACCTATAACTTACTAAATGTACCTAAGTGTTTTCTCTCTGTCTCAAAAGAGGTTCAAGATTTCTTTTAAAAAAAACTTTATTTTGCTCCATTTTACAAAGAATTTAAAATGATTTTGTTGCAGATAACATTGGATTTTTGCTGAAATTACTTTTCTGCTTTGAGAGGAAAGGCATGGGGGCAAAATTGACCTGCGCCCCAATTGGGGGCGGTAACCATCTGGGGCCGGGAAGACAACTCCCGCCGCGGAATTACGCTTACTGCCCCTCAAAGGAAGCGGAGCACAACCTTGTGCACTCCGCTTCCTTTGGGGGTGGTTACCGGGCCGCTAATGCGGTGAGGACTGCAGCGCCAGGCAATGATCCATGTAGTGCTGACGCACTTCAAAGCGCCTCCCCTCCGATTAAAGGGGAGTGCCACTGTGCACTCTGCAAGGCCTCTGATGGCCTCCACTAGGCCACATGGGCAGCATGCGACTGGGCATGCAGCACGGCACCCAAGAGAGAGTGCCGGGCTGCACGATGGCGGCCCAGACCACGCTAGGATTGCCACCGTAGAGCCGACCCAAGAGACGGCAGACAAAAAAAGATGGAGGCCTGGGGCACTGCCACCCTCCCCTTTATGGAGTGCCCCAAGAGGGGATGTCAACCAGCTTTGTGATCCGAGAAATTGGCGTGATATCCGCTTGCGCCAGCCTCGCGAGGCAATTTCCCCTGTAGGGCGTTAAGGGGTCAGAGGAGGGCGGTACCCAGGAGTTGGCAGAAGTGTCCCCCCCTCCCCTGGGCAAAAAGTCTCCTTTGCCCCGTTAGCGCCTCTCCCAGAGGCGTTAATGGGCTATAAAAAGGGGCAATTTCGCCCCCATGTTTTGTATTTTATACATCACCCAGAATGTAATATCCCAGTCCTTATTAAAGGACTATTATTGCCACTGAAAGCAGAATGAAGAGTGAAGTTTATATCCCGATGATGCAAATGACATCTATTATTTCATGAAATCCCTCAGATCCAATGACACTCAAGGTCACAGAGATGTAAGCCCGTAAGTGGATTGATAGAGCAGTGGTGTGGAGAAATACATAGAGGCTACAACACAGACACAGGCCATTTGGTCCAACCAATCCCTGTTGGCATTTACTATCCACAGGAGCAAAAGGTCCTGATCACATATACCGACCCTGTTCCCATATCCTTTCAATCCCTTTTCCTTCATTCACCTAATTCAATGTCAGAGAAGGTTCACTAGGTTGATTCTGGAGGTGAGGGGGTTGACTTATGAGGAAAGGTTAAGTAGGTTGGGCCTCTACTCATTGGAATTCAGAAGAATGAGAGGTAATCTTATCGAAACGTATAAGATTATGAGGGAGCTTGACAAGGTGGATGCAGCGAGGATGTTTCCACTGATGGGGGAGACTAGAACTAGAGGGCATGATCTTAGAATAAAACTGAGATGAGGAGAAATTTCTTCTCTCAGAGGGTTGTGGATCTGTGGAATTCGCTATCTCAGAGAGCTGTGGAAGCTGGGACATTGAATAAATGTAAAACAGAGATAGACAGTTTCTTAAACGATAAGGGGATAAGGGGTTATGGGGAACGGGCGGGGAAGTGAATCTGAGTCCATGATCATATCAGCCATGATCTTACTGAATGGTGGAGCAGGCTCGAGAGGCCTTATGGCCTACTCCTGTTCCTATTTCTTATGTTCTTATGTTCTTATGTTCTTGTAATCTTGAATGTTGACATTAGATTTTCAACTTGCTGTCCAGCCATTAAACTGATGTTGTGGATTAGCTGTTATAGAAATTGCCCAATTTTTATTTCCATTGAGATTAAGGGTAAACCCTTGCAATGGGAAGAATTACAATGTAACTAACAAAATTATAAAAATGTGATTTAAATTAATGAGGTAACATTTGGAGTTTGAACCCTGCTGTGACCCTCACCTGCTGGCAGCACAGACTTGGAAAATCCACCCTAACTTTTGTCACTTAATTAATTCCTATTTTCTCTCAGAGACGACTTTACTCAAAAAAAGTTAAATAAACTTTTACCTATTTATACTTTTAAAGTTATGCTTATCCAGCATAATAGAGATATATGTTAAAACTGCTGAAATGGCTTGAAAAAATGGATCTTGGCGTACTGACAGAATTTAAGTGGGATGTCACAGTTGCTCACTGCCTTAAAATTACCAAAAGTCGATTGTTTAACTTTTCTGTTCAATAGATAACTTGGGTTAAATTGTCATTGTTTCCCTCCCCCTTCCAATCCTGATGTTATTGTTGTGAGGGTAAGTAAATCTGTCTCCCTTACTTGTTTGTACTGACAAGTCAAGTGAGCTAAATTTGATGGTGTGATTGATCAATGATAGATCTGCCAGATATCTGTAATGTTTGGTATAGTTTGTCAGTGAATAACCAAGAGAGCATATCCCTGGCCCTGGCCTTGAGCTGTAGTTGATCTATGATAACTTGATGTAGCGTCATTTCTATTTGTAGTATATCAGAAAACTACAGATTACTTAAGCAACGTCCTTGTATTGTGTACAGGGAGATGAATAACTCTCATCGATAAAATGCTGCAGCTTTACCTTATGCATTAAATCAGTATTGAGTATAATTCTGGAGAACTGGGGCATGTCAATTATGCCAAATTATAGTAAGAAGTAATGGGATGGAATGGGCAATAACAGCGAACTAACAACACTTGCTGTTATTACCCTTTGAAACTGACCGCAATTTCAGCATATAGCGCATGTGTATCTAAACGTGGAAATGCAGAAGTTATGGTCTGTCATTCTCTGCTCTGACACTAGCTGTGCCCAAAGCCAGAAATCAGTGTAATCAGTGAAGCTGATGAAAATTTGGGCTTTTGCATGGTTATATGGCTGTTAAATACCCGATTAAATCTTAGGCCTTGTTGTATTAAGTGTAGCTGGGGTTTTAACAGCGTATTGATTGCTAAACAAACATTATGGTCCTGAAAAACTTATTTTAATTTTGTGGAGTGTCAAATTTCTCCATTAAGATAAACATTCCAATTTTTAACAAACTTTAAAAAAAGTGTCTTTTTTAAAAGTATGTTCATTATTATTTTAGGTTCTACCATATCCCCATGCGAGAACAATTTTTATTTTGTTCTCTGTTACATTTTTTTTTAAAGTCAAAATATAAGCACCTTCTCATTTCTTGCTTCCCTGTCTGAGAAATCTGCAATGTGATTGGCTGCTTAGACAGTTTGTTGACATCACAGCAGATCGCATTCGGGATTCCCCACTGTATTGCACTGAAATCTCTTATGCATCGAAAAAGGCAAACTTCTCGCCACAGAGATTGCAGCTTTCTTTGGGGCCAGCAGTGAATGCCTTTGTTTCCCCTCTGACCGCAAATTCCGGGCTATTAAGTATAAATAAATGTAAGATCAGTTTAAATTTTGTACTGTACTACAGTTTGTCAACAAATGTTGCTGCGTAATATTTTTACAAATCTGAAAAATAAAAAGGCTAAAATATTCTCTAAATCAGATACAGTGATTCCTATGAACATGTAATATTCACCCAATTCTCAGTGTAGAGCAGAATCTAAATAGTATACTTGCTAATCTATTTGCCATTGTTATTGAGCATATATTAATTACGCCTAACAATTTATTTTGTTCATCTGGAGTCTCACACAGATTGAAATTCATCACTATGTTTAAGAGTCTTCAGTTCAAGGTACTGAGAATTTTCACCCACCAGTAGGGTCAATGTTTCCCCACTATTGAGTATGCACTCTTGCCAAAGGGGCATATTCACTTATCTAAGTCCATAGTGCTTAAGTCAGGTTGGTAGAACATAGTCTTAGGCTCCCAAGTGCCCTTGGGGTACTGTTGGAACTTAAAGATGTGCTTGCTGTGATGATAATTCATTATTCCAAGGTGCTCTGTGACAGGTCAATGTAAGCTATAGTCCTTCCCTCCTGCAAACACTTCCTCTTTTTGCCACAAGTTCACCTCCATGCTTGATGCTGGCCATAGAAAGTACTTCCGTTGCATGTCTATTAATTCAGAACTATGAAAGCGAACTGCTTGGACATGCTTTACACACTACAAGCTTAACTTGCATTGAGACGCTGCTGCCATTGAAGAAAGACAAAAAATAACAAAGAACCTTTGGCCTTTCAACACAATCACACCGAATTTCCTGAATCGCACTTAAGCAGCAATTACACCAAAATTGACACTGGTTTCTACACCAATCTTGCCCATATTTCCTCTGAATTGCATTAGCATATGCCAGAGTGCAAAAATCAGTGTAAAACAAACGGAAATTAACAAACAAACAATCGGTGCCCGAGAAAAGTATGAAACATACAACATCTCTTTTCTTTAAGTTCCTCTTGCATGAAACACAAAAGGTTAGTATGCAGGTACAGCAAGTGATCAGGACAGCCAATGGAATCTTGGCCTTTATTGCAATGGGGATGGAGTATAAAAGCAGAGAAGTCTTGCTACAGTTGTACAGGGTATTGGTGAGGCCACACCTGGAATATTGCGTGCAGTTTTGGTTTCCATATTTACGAAAGGATATACTTGATTTGGAGACAGTTCAGAGAAGGTTCACGAGGTTGATTCCAGAGATGAGGGGGTTGACTTATGAGGAAAGGTTGAGTAGGTTGGGCCTTTACACATTGGACTTCATAAGAATGAGAGGTGATCTTATCGAAACATATAAGATTATGAGGGCGCTTGACAAGGTGGATGCAGAGAGGATGTTTCCTCTGATAGAGGAGACTAGAACTAGAGGGCATAATTTTAGAACAAGGCACCCCATTTAAAACTGAGATGAGGAGAAATTTCTTCTCTCAGAGTATTGTAAATCTGTGGAATTTGCTGCCTCAGAGAGCTGTGGAAGCTGGGATAGTGAATAAATTTAAGACAGAAATAGACAGTTTCTTAAACGATAAGGGAATAAGGGGTTATGGAGAGCGGGCAGGGAAGTGGACCTGAGTCCATGATCGGATCAGCCATGATCGTATTAAATGGCGGAGCAGGCTCGAGGGGCCGTATGGCCTACTCCTGTTCCTATTTCTTATGTTCTTATGTCCTCTTTATCTTATTGATGTTATGAAAATTAAAGCTTGAAGCCATCAAACCATTATTTATTCACATTGAGCACAGTATGTTTAAGAAAATGCAATTGCGGAAGCTTTTCTCCTTTTAATGTAACAGGGTCTGATGCCAGTAAAAAGCATTCATAGTGCAGGTCTCAGTCAAGAGAAACTCTTAAAATAAGTTGCAATAACATCTGAAATAATGGCTTTGTATCCTGCTCCGCCTAAAATTTTGGCTGTGAATTTACACCTGATCAGAACTGGTTTAAATACAGGAAACTCACATTCTCTGGGTTTTTTTTTCACGGGGTGGAGCTATGTTAATGAGCCTAATGGGATTTCGGTGGTTGTCAGTTGGAAGTGGTGCAAATGATTGAGGAAATTCACGGGTAATGATTTTTCAGCGTAAAACCAGCATAAATCAGTTATGTGAGAATTTCCTCAGACAAAACGGCGCAACTCCACTTTAATGCCATAGTTACACTGAAACATGCAGGCCATGAACATCTGCAAAATATAATGCTACAATATTTCAGAAATGCCTCAAAGAGGCACTCTAAACAGACTCCATCCAACACAGCACTGATAAAGACATTGAATAGGGTTGATTAAAGTGGACAAGCTTGGCTCCTGGCGCTGGAATACACACCCCAGATAAAATTCTGAGAGAGCTGGGCCTAAAACTTTGACACAAAGCTAGTTAATTTCCATTCTTTTGGAACACTACTTAAGGCAGTATACGGCGACTCAAGAAGCTGAAATTAAATGATTGATGTACCCTTCAAAGTATTGTTTTAATAAAGGAAGCAACATTTTACAAACCCCTAGAGAATCCATTTAGACCATGGGCCTTTGAATCAGGCAAAGGCTGAATGGCCGCAAAATATTCCTCATTTCTATTCAGTTCATGGGAAAGAACAAAGGTATTCACTGTAAGTTGAGCACTCCCACAAATAGTAACAACTATTTGTCAGCTGAAAGTATCTTTTTATTGTTTTTGAGGAAAAGGATAAGGAAGAAAAGGATCGGCCTCTACTTACATTGTACATCTGGGGGAATTTTTCGGGGGATTATCGGGCACGCTTGGTGCTTGTGCCCTCCTATGCAATGCGTAACCAGGCTGTGTTGGTCTCCTGGGGAGGTCTCTGCCGCCCAGCGGAAGGGAAGAGAACCTCCCTGTGTGCTATGATTCCCTCCATAAGCATAGGGAGGGAGTCATGGGAGAGCCTGGGTGTAGTCGTGCGCCACTGTGCAGTGTTTGTCAGTGTTTGTAGCACCTCAATGCTGTAGAATACTGACAACACAACTGTCAAACTAAATTTGCACATGGTCCCTTTAAGGAAACTGGCTGATGACGTCATCAGACCCCTTCCTTCATTGGCCGGCAAACGAGCTGGGCGGGCTTAACAAGCCCAATCAGGGGAAAATCATTTTGGACAGCAGGCTAGAGCCAGCAGTGGGGTCGGGATTCGCCAACGACGT
Organism: Pristiophorus japonicus; assembly: GCF_044704955.1. Lineage (NCBI taxonomy): Eukaryota > Metazoa > Chordata > Chondrichthyes > Pristiophoridae > Pristiophorus > Pristiophorus japonicus. Next base: position 193,088,023 of record NC_091982.1, on the reverse strand, counting down.
TGCTCACCACGACCCGCCGAGGTAAAGGAAATTGCAGTCCTCAAGTTGGCAGATTCTAAAATAAACCAGGAAATGAGACAGTGGGAGGACATCAAGTCAAATACAAGATCTGTTGATAGAGTGAGATGAAGTAAGGTGGGAGGAGGCTCATGTAGCGCACAAACACTGGCATTAATCTTTTGGGCCAAATGGCCTGTTTCTGTGCTGTAAAATTCAGCATAATCTTCTATAGAGCTATCTCATAAAGAATGTGATGTTCACTGATGTACCTAGCAAACAGCAAAGGTGTTATCTGCAATAAAGAATAGGAATTCTCCAGAGAAATGCAGTAAAACAAGTCCAAATTGTCCAACTCGATCTCATAAATAAAAATTTTAAATACTTTTCATCATTTGAAATATGATGGATCTCATAGAATCATAGGAGCCTCCGACCGCAATTTTTAGCCCAATATAATAATCCATGGCACTAATTATAGATTTAATGGAAAAATAGACAGTTTCAGAATATCATGTAATAAAAATGGAAATTGACATATTCAGTCATTGCAAATCAGTACTCCTGATAACACATTGTGGGGAGGGGGGGAAATTGTGTAGTTTGGGGGCAGTAACACCCACGAGGCGGGAGCTCCAGCACCAGGCGTGGAAATCCCACCCCACTTGTGATATTGGGCTCATCACCCCAAGAGGCCGTGGAGCGCAAAATAACGCACTCCACTTCCTCTGTGGGACGCCAAGGGGCAGGATGCACAGGGAAAGGGGCACAGCGCTATGCGCCGGAATGTGTAGCGTTGTCGCATAGAAGGGGAGGGTCAAGCTGCAGACTCTACGGAGCCCTACCTGGACCACCGGGAAACGTGGCGCTGTGGCATCAGCCCAGCACTCAAGCAGAGTGCCAGGCAACCGGATCGCGGCAATGACCCCGCCTTCAAGGATGCAACAGATAAGTCAGGCGATTTTTTTCCCCGCGCATGCCACTTCACCTTTGACAAGCGTCCTGCGAGCGGGTGGCCACCATGTATGAACCCCCTGAAGCTGTTGCTGTCATCGCCCGCCACAGCTTCAGGGGACGCTCACCAATTTTTGCTCCGAGGCAAAAATGGATCACTGCGCACAGTGATGACGCTGTCATCACCGGCGTAGCGGAGCGGGGTGCTACTGGCTACCGTCGCTAAACTCCTGCAGAATTTAGCAGGAGTCGTTAGCGTCACTGTGCCCGGGAGGTGCAAATGTCCCCAATTCCTCCTCCTAGGTGTTAAATAGCATAACACGATTATTGCTATAAAACAGCGTATCATCTGAGCAATGTCACAGAAGATCCACCAATAATAAAAATGGTGACCCTGAAATTTTGTGTCCTGTGATCCACTACTGTAAATCCAGTTGTGCAAAACTTTGACCTATCCAATCACACCGACACTTAACCCGCCGGAAATTTTGGGGTCAGCTCATATTGTTGGGTGGAGCAAAGATGCATGTCCTGCCAGCAGTAGGCTGAGAAGGGTGGGTGAGGGGGTTGAGGAAACATTTAAGGGTGCAGCATGCTGCATTTGAAGCTAGTCTGTTTTTAAAACAGAGCCACTATGCAGCAATTTGAAACCATGGATCAAAATAGAACCAGGATGAGAGCCTCCAACTTCTCACAGACTAACATAAATATTGTTCAAACTGAAATTATTCGTGGGGTAGGAGAATGGAATCAGTGGTGAGGAGTCGGTGGTGAGATATCTGCCAGGAAAATGTAGAATGGAGTGGCACAGGTAGTAAATGGCAACTATCTAATCTTCCGCATGTCTCTCCAAAGCAGGACAAGGTTTAAACCTCACAGTATGTTGTGAAAGGGGTGGGGACAGTATTTTGGAACTTATAGAAAATACGCCAGTTTTACACCCCATTTAAGGGGTGTAAATTTTGTTGGAAATGAGAGATGGAGTATGAAGTGCTTTACTCAAGTGGGAATTATGCACAGTCTGAACTTGGGGAGTTCCCACTTACTATCTATGTAGTTGTTTACATGGTTCGATTGCTATATTGGCAAGTTACATTGTTACTGCCCCCCTCCCCCACGCACCCCACCCCCCCCGACCCCCCCACTACCTCCCATGTCTAACTTCAGTTAGAATAATATTTATGTCTTCTTTAGCAGAATAAATCATTGTGCAAATGTATGCAAAAATAAATAACACCAGTGATAATCATATAATTGACGGCAGGATATGCCTGAAGCAATTAGCCTATAATTGTCCTCGTGATAGCATAGGAATTAAACCTTGTAGTCTTAAAGGACCTTATACTTTTGTTTTAAGAATGTTTACATCTGATTTGTTGGTGTTTTATGCAAAGTATGATGAACTCAAAAATTTGATATATATTAGTAGTCTTCTGTCGTGTTGCTGACAGTAAGTTGGATGACTTATTGCTTGGCCCTGAAGAAGGCCATTGTGATCTATTCTTTACGACTTCATAAACACACACATACAAGATGGCTCTACAGGAACTTGTCAGGTGACCTTGTCACATGACATCTTTATTGTTATACATCAGGAGTTGCATTACCACACTAATCCACTAGCTGGAGCAGTAGTCCACTAGGTGGAGCTTTATACTACATTTCTCCCTCCTTAATGAAGAAGTAATCATAACAAAATAATCATTATACATAACTTGCATGGTTATACACAGCAAAAGATATGGACTTATTTTTCCATATTTAAAAGTCAAACTTAACCACTTGTTTTCTGTTTCGAAGAGGATACCTTCACTCTTGAACAGAACTTTCCAAATATGGTGTCAAACTTAACCTCATTCTAGGCTGAGCCTGAGGAGAATTTTTCTCCAAGGGCAACCCTTGATCTAAATTTGAACTCTACAACTTCAAACTGTTTGTCTGCCTGACTCGGACTCAGACTTAAATTCTGACATGGACTTGTTTCTAATACATCTGATGTAGGATTTGCTACTGGTACTCTACTTGTAACAAGACTATCTGACTCACCAGAAATAATCGAACCATTCCAACTTTCAATTCCTTCCACATCTGTAGGTAAAATATGATCAATGTGCACAAACCTAACCTTTCCATGATCAAACATCTTGACCAAATATGTGCGAGGGCCACATATCTTCACTATTCTGCCTGGTAACCAGTTTAACCATTTATGGTGATGGTTCTTCACTCTCACCTTCTGGTTTAATTTCACACTTCTTTCTCTTACTCTACCTCTATCATGATTCTCTTTCTGTTTTAATTGTTTCTTTTCTACTGACTGTGCCAAGTTTGGCTTTAACAACGTGAACCTGGTTCGTGACTGTCGTTTGAGAAAAAACTCTGCTGGTGTTCAACCAGTAGTTGTACAAGGAGTATTGCGATAAGTAATCAGAAAATGTGCTAATTTATGGTCCAATGAAAACTGCCATTTCTTTGGATTTAGATCCAACATTTGCTTGATGAGGGCACGTTTTACAATTTGTCTGTGCACTGTGTTGCACCATTTGAAGCAGGGTGGTATGGTGAAACTTTGGTATGTTTCACACCATTTCTGCTCATGAACTGTGCAAATTCTTCTGAACAAAATTGTGGCCCATTATCAGACACAATTTCTTCTGGATGCCATATGAAGGAAACAATCTTCGCAAATTGTCTAGTGTTTTACTTGTTATTTTCTGCATTGGAAATACCTCTACCCACTTCGAATGGCTATCAATAAACAATTGTTGTCCTGCTAGCTCAGCAACATCTACATGTAATCTTTGCCACACCCTGGGAGGCCATTTCCATGGCAGTAATGATACTGATGGTGGTTTCTTGCTGACCGATTGACATGTTGTACACTGACTAATGATGTACTCATATTGAGACCTGGCCACCATAAGTAACTGCATGCAAAATTCTTGGTGAAGCACATTCCCAGGTGCTGGTCATGAAAATCTGCTAATAATTTGGACCTGAACTTATTTGGAATAACTACTCTTGCATCCCACATGATACAATCTTTATCCACTGATAATTCATTCCTATGAATGAAGTATGGATGAATAATGTTCTCTAATACTTGGTTTGGCCAGCCATTTGCTATGTAATCATACACCTTTGACATAACTGGGTCATGTTTGGTTGCTCTACCAATCTCTTCAGCTGTGACTGGAAGTTTATGAATATATGAAAAATAGAATGCATCTTCCCTAATGGGTGTAACTTGTGACGGGGATGGGAACCTGAAGATAGCATCAGCATTACAAATCTGACTTAAGTACAACAATTACTTTGATCTACTTTAGAGATAATGTTCTCAGTCTCTAGTCATTTGAGTTCTTGCTCAACTTTCTCCTTGAGTGCATATGATAGGGGACATGGCTTGCAGTAAACTGGTTTAGTATCCTACTGCACTCTGACGCTCGCCTTGAAACCTTGAATCGGACTGCCTGTTTCGCAGAACACCTTTGATGATATCATCCTTCGATGCAAATCTCGTTTCAACACGAAAAATCTCATTCCAATCCAGCTTTAGTGATCCCATCCAATTTCTACCTATCAAGGCAAGCTTGTTTCCTGCCACTACTAAGAGATGTAAGCTCTGAAACTGATCCTTGTATTTCACTGTGGTGTACATCCTACGACAGGGATTTGCTCTCCTGAATAGCCTCGCAGCCCTAACTTCGATTTCTCCAGCGGAAAATCACTCAACTTGTAATATAGCGATTCCAGTACAGTTGAGTGTCCGAAATCTGGAAAACTCGGGGAGCGAGGCTGTTCCAGATTCGAGGTATTTACGGATTTTGGAACGGCTTTGCCTGGGCCGAGGTAGGTGGGGTCGGGCAGCCGAGGTAAGGGGGCAAGGTCGGCCCACCGAGATAAGGGGGTGAGTTCGACCCACAGAGGTAAGGGGGAGGGGAGGGAGACGAGGTCAGGCCGCCGAGGACCGGGGTGAAGTCAGGGTGGGCAAAGTCGGGCCTGAGGTTGGGCCGCCGAGGGCCGGGGTGAGGTCGGGCCGGGGTGAGGTTGGGCCACCGAGGGCTGGGGCGAGGTAGGGCTGGGCGAGGTCAGGTCGGGGCAGGGGTGAGGTAAGGCCGCCGAGGGCCGGGGCGAGGTCGGGCCACCGAGGGCTGGGGCGAGATCAGACCGCCGAGGGCTGGGGCGAGATCAGACCGCCGAGGGCTGGGGCGAGATCAGACCGCCGAGAGCTGGGGCGAGATCAGACCGCCGAGGGCTGGGGCGAGGTCGGACCGCCGAGAGCTGGGGCGAGATCGGACCGCCGAGGGCTGGGGCGAGATCGGACCGCCGAGGGCTGGGACGAGATCAGACCGCCGAGGGCTGGGGCGAGATCAGACCGCCGAGGGCTGGGGCGAGATCAGACCGCCGAGGGCTGGGACGAGATCAGACCGCCGAGGGCTGGGGCGAGATCAGACCGCCGAGGGCTGGGGCGAGATCAGACCGCCGAGGGCTGGGGCGAGGTCGGACCGCCGAGGGCTGGGGCGAGGTCGGACCGCCGAGGGCTGGGGCGAGGTCGGACCGCCGAGAGCTGGGGCGAGGTCGGACCGCCGAGAGCTGGGGCGAGGTCGGGCCGCCGAGGGCCGGGGCGAGATCCGACCGCCGAGGGCTGGGGCGAGATCAGACCGCCGAGGGCTGGGGCGAGATCCGACCGCCGAGGGCTGGGGCGAGGTCGGGCCGCCGAGGGCTGGGGCGAGATCAGACCGCCGAGGGCTGGGGCGAGATCAGACCGCCGAGGGCTGGGGCGAGGTCGGGCCGCTGAGGGCCAGGGCGAGGTCGGACCGGGGCGAGATCAGGCCGCTGAGGGTTGGGGCGAGATTAAGCCGCCGAGGGCTGGGGCGAGATCAGACCGCCGAGGGCTGGGGCGAGGTCGGGCCGCCGAGGGCTGGGGAGAGATCAGACCGCCGAGGGCTGGGGCGAGATCAGACCGCCGAGGGCTGGGGCGAGGTCGGGCCGGGGCGAGATCAGGCCGCTGAGGGTCGGGGCGAGATTAGGCCGCCGAGGGCTGGGGCGAGGTCGGGCCGCCGAGGGCTGGGGAGAGATCAGACCGCCGAGGGCTGGGGCGAGATCAGACCGCCGAGGGCTGGGGCGAGGTCGGGCCGGGGCGAGATCAGGCCGCTGAGGGTCGGGGCGAGATTAGGCCGCCGAGGGCCGGAGTGAGGTCGGGCCGGGGCGAGATCAGGCCGCTGAGGGTCGGGGCGAGATTAGGCCGCCGAGGGCTGGGGCGAGATCAGACCGCCAAGGACTGGGGCGAGGTCGGGCCGCCGAGGGCTGGGGAGAGATCAGACCGCCGAGGGCTGGGGCGAGATCAGACCGCCGAGGGCTGGGGCGAGGTCGGGCCGCCGAGGGCTGGGGCGAGGTCGGGCCGCCGAGGGCCGGGGCGAGATCGGGCCGGGATGAGGTCGGGCCGCTGAGGGTCGGGGCGCGATCAGGCCACCAAGGGCTGGGCGAGATTGGGCGGCCAAGGGCTGGGGCAAGGTCGGGCCGATGAGGGCCGGGGCGAGATCAGGCTGCCGAGGGCTGGGACGTCGGGCCGCCAAGGGCCAGGGTGAGATCAGACCGCCGAGGGCTGGGGCGAGGTCGGGCCGCCGAGGGCCGGGACGAGGTCGGGCCGGGATGAGGTCGGGCCGCTGAGGGTCGGGGCGAGATCAGGCTGCCAAGGGCTGGGCGAGATCGGGCCGCCAAGGGCTGGGGCAAGGTCGGGCCATCGAGGGCCGGGGCGAAGTCAGGCCGGGACGAAATCGGGCCGCCAAGGCGGGGGAGTCCGGATTTCGGAACATTTTCTGGTTTCCGGATGACCCTGCCACGGATTGGCCCAGTGTGTGGATTCTGGAACATTCCAAATTTTGGAACTCCGGATTTCAGACGCTCAACCTGTACTACGCTCACGGATGCACCAGTGTCGATTTCTATGGGTATCTTGGTTCCTGCAACGTCTAGTTGGATGACGATACATCGCCAATCATTATTAGATACCCTTGTACTCCTGATGACATATACCTCCAGAACCTCCTCGTCCTGTTGCTTCTCTTCAATCTATGAAGTCTCTGGCAATTGTTACTTCTAGCATTGAACATCGGTTTACTCTTCAGTTGGCATGCCTTCGCAAGAGGCCCAGTTTTCTTGCAGAAGAAACACTCTGCCTTCACATATGGACAGTTTTGAGCAGTGTGTTGTCCCAGGCACCGATAGCACGACTTCAATGTTACCGTGGCCAGTTGCTGAGGTCTTGGGACCCAAAGTCCTTTTATCTTTAACCTGCAGGTGATTCATCTAGGTTGTCCGACAACTGGAAATGGTGCGAAATTCTCGGGAGTATTGGTTGGCCATATCTATCGACATAGCAGTCTATCAAGCTAAATCATAAGTCAAGTTAGGGGTTGTCAGCAACTTACTTCTAATTGCTTCACTGTTCATCCCACAAACAAAGTGGTCACGCAATGCTCGGTCCTGAAAGTTTCTAAAATGACAGTGAATGGATAGCTTTTTTAAAGCTACAATGTACTCACTGATACAATCATCATTCAACTGATTACAAAATTATAACTTTCAGCAATTTCCAGGGGTTCAGGACGGTAATGCTGTTCTAACTTGGTTAGAATCTCCGCCAGTGACGTGTCCTTTGGCTTGAGGGAACAAGTAAATTTTTCAGGGTTTCTTACATTTCGGGGCCTGCTTCAGTCAAGAAAATAGCCCGTTTTCTTGCTAAAACCACCTGGTTATGATTTTCATTATCAGGGACTTCGACGATACTATTTGCGGTGAAAAACATTTCTAGCCACTCCACATACGCTCTGAAATTCTCTTGATCATGATGGAACCCAAGCGCCCTATTATTTCCATAGGCGCAGCCATCTGGACTCTTCAGTTCATCCAAGTGTACCTGAAATTTACTGTGGATTTTTAGCTGTGCTGCAAAACAAAGAACCTCTCAAAGTTTTGCAGTATCATCCAGCAACAAAAATTTCAGTTAGGGAGTCCGATTATCTTATCTTTATTACCAATGTGATATATTCTTTACGACATCACAAACACAAATATACAAGATGGCTCTACAGGAATTTGTCAGTTTACCTTTTATTGTTATACATCAGGAGTTGCATTACCACAGTAGTCCACTAGATGAAAGTAGTCCACTAGGTGGAGCTCTATATTACAGCCATTATGGTGGCGTGAGTTGTTGCTCTGAAGATTGGGAGATCGTTGATCAATGTTCGGTCACCGGGTTAGTGGCATTAGTCATGATTTTTCACTTAATATTGTGGGCAGTGTGAGGGCTGCCATTTTCCACTCGCGCCACGCTCTTGGACAGGTTAGGTGAGTGGGCAAACGCATGGCAGATGCAGTATAATGTGGATAAATGTGAGGTTATCCACTTCGGGGGCAAAAACACAAAGGCAGAATATTATCTGAATGGCGGCAGATTAGGAAAAGGGGAGGTGCAACGAGACTTGGGTGTCATGGTACATCAGTCATTGAAAGTTGGCATGCAGATACAGCAGGCGGTGAAGAAGGCAAATGGTATGTTGGCCTTCATAGCTAGGGGATTTGAGTATAGGAGCATGGAAGTCTTACTGCAGTTGTACAGGGCCTTGATGAGGCCTCACCTGGAATAGTGTGTTCAGTTTTGGTCTCCTAATCTGAGGAAGGACGTTTTTGCTATTGAGGGAATGCAGCGAAGATTCACCAGACTGATTCCCGGGATGGCAGGACTGACATATGAGGAGAGACTGGATCGACTGGGCCTGTATTCACTGGAGTTTAGAAGGATGAGGGGATCTCATAGAAACATATAAAATTCTGACGGGACTGGACAGGTTAGATGCAGGAAGAATGTTCCCAATGTTGGGGAAGTCCAGAACCAGGGGACATAGTCTAAGGATAAGGGGTAAGCCATTTAGGACTGAGATGAGGAGAAATTTCTTCACTCAGAGAGTTGTTAACCTTTGGAATTCCCTACCGCAGAGAGTTGTTGATGCCAGTTCATTGGATATATTCAAGAGAGAGTTAGAAATGGCCCTTACGGCTAAAGGGATCAAGGGGTATGGAGAGAAAGCAGGAAAGAGGTACTGAGGTGAATGATCAGCCATGATCTTGTTGAATGGTGGTGCAGGCTCGAAGGGCCGAATGGCCTATTCCTGCACCTATTTTCTATGTTTCTATGTTTCAATGTCTACACTCGTGACATGCCACCAACGAAGTTGCGTAAATTTACATATGCAAATGACCTTGCTCTAAAAATGCAAGCAGCCACCTTCAACGACATTGAATCCACCTTAAACAGGAACCTAAACACCATGGAGGAATATTTCTGGAAATGGAGGCTCAAGCCAAACCACCATAAAACATCACAAATTGCACTCCATTTTGATAACAGGAACGCTAAGTGCACCCTGAAAGTAACCTTCTGCGGCAACACTGTGCGACATGACCCCACTCCGACTTGGACCGCATGCTAACCTTCAATGACCACCTGAAGAAGGTAGCCACTGAGATGAAGACAACAGTCAACCTGGTCCAGAAACTGACAAGCACAAACTGGGGAGCATCAGCATCAATGCTACGGACATCAGTGATGGCCCTGGTGTACTCCGTAGCTGAATACTATGGTATGGACCAGAAGTAGCCACACTCGACATGTTGATATCCAACTGAACACTGCAATGTGATGCGTCACTATAGCCTTCAAGTTGACCCCAACAACCTGGCAGCCCATGCTATTGCACATCACTCCCCCAGCGAGTTTCTTGAGGCATTGGGACAGCTTCTGGGGGAGGTGAGACCTGTACAAGCTGGACAGGTCGCACCTCAACAGAGCCGGGACCAATATCCTCGCGGGGGGTGGGGGTTTGCTAGTGCTGTTGGGGAAGGTTTAAACTAGAACATGAAAACATAAGAACATAAGAAATAGGAACAGGAGTAGGCCATACGGAACCTTGAGCCTGCTCTGCCATTCAATAAGACCATGGCTGATCTGATCATGGATTCAGCTCTACTTTCCCACCCACTCACCATAACCCCTTATCCACTTATCGTTTAAGAAATTGTCTATTTCTGTCAAAGTTATTCAATGTCCCAGCTTCCACAGCTCTCTGAGGCAACGAATTCCACAGATTTACAACCCTCTGAGAGAAGAAATTTCTCCGCATCTTTGTTTTAAATGGGCGACTCCTTATTCTAAGATCATGCGCTCTAGCTCGAGTCTCCCCCATCAGTGGAAACATCCTCTCTGCATCCACCTTGTCAAACCCCCTCATAATCTTATACGTTTCGATAAGATCATCTCTCATTCTTCTGAATTCCAATGAGTAGAGACCGACTCAACCTTTCCTCATACGTCAACCCCCTCATCTGCGGAATCAACCTAGTGAACCTGCTGTGAACTGCCTTCAAAGCAAGCATATCCTTTCGTAAATATGGAAACCAAAATTGCATGCAGTATTCCAGTTGTGGCCTCACCAATACCTTATATAGCTGTAGTAAGACTTCCCTGCTTTTATAATCTACCCCCTTTGCAATAAAGGCCAAGATTCCATTGGCCTTCCTGATCACTTGCTGTACCTGCATACTATCCTTTTGTGTTTCATGCACAAGGACCCTCAGGTCATGCTTTACTGCAGCACTTTGCAATCTTTCTCCATTTAAGTAATAACTTGCTCTTTGATTTTTTTTCTGCCAAAGTACATGACCTAACACTTTCCAACATTATACTCCATCTGCAAAATTTTTGCCCACTCACTTAGCCTGTCTATGTCCTTTTGCAGATTTTTTGTGTCCTCCTCACACATTGCTTTTCCTCCCATCTTTGTATCATCAGCAAACTTGGCTACGTTATACTCAGTCCCTTCTTCCAAGTCATTAATATAGATTGTAAATAGTTGGGGTCCCTAGCTTGGCCGGAGGATGGGAACCTGAAAATGGATTCAGTAGGGAGGGGAGTAAAGCTGGAATTAGAAAGCAAAAATAAAGAAAGTGAGTTTGAAGGAGAGAGGAAACAAGTGGGAAAAAAGGGTAAATAAACAAACTTTGTCTAAATGCACGTAGCATTTGTAACAAAATAGATGAGTTGACGGCACAAATTGAGACAAATGGCTATGATCTGATAGCCATTACAGAGACGTAGTTGCTAGGTGACCAGGACTGGGAATTAAATATTCAGGGGTACTTGACAATCCAGAAGGACAGACAGAAAGGAAAAGGAGGTGGGCTAGCTCTATTGATAAAGGATGGAATCACTGCAATAGTGAGAAATGATATTGGCTCAAATGATCGGGAGGTTGAAATAGTTTGGGTGGAGATAAGGAATAATAAGGGGAAAAAGTCACTGGTGGGCATAGTCTATAGGCCCCCTAACAGTAGCAACTCTGTTGGTCGGAGCATAAACCAGGAAACAGTGGGGGTTTGTAAAAAGAGAACAGCAATAATCATGGGTGATTTTAACCTCCATATTGATTGGACAAATCAAATTGGTCAGGGTAGCTTTGAGGAGGAGTTCAGAGTGCATAAGGGATGGGTTCCTTGAGCAGTATGTAACGGAACCATCCAGAGGGCAGGCTATCTTAGATCTGGTCCTGTGTAATGAGACATGATTAATAAACAACCTCCTAGTAAAGGATCCCCTCGGAATGAGTGATCATAGCATGACTGAATTTCAAATTCAGATGGAGGGTGAGAAAGTTGGATCTCTAACCAGCGTACTAAGCTGAAATAAAGGAGACTATGAAGGTATGAGGGCAGGGTTGGCTAAAATGGACTGGGAAAATAAGATTAAAGTGTAGGACAGTTGATGAACAGTGGTGTACATTTAAGGAGATATTTCACAACTCTCAAGAAAAATATATTCCAGTGAGGAGGAAAGGGTGTAAGAGAAAAGATAGCCATCTGTGGCAAACTAAAGAAATAAAGGACGGTATCCAATTAAAAACAAGGGCATACAAAGTGGCCAGAACTAGTGGGAGGGCAGAAGATTGGGAAGCTTTTAAAAGCCAGCAAAGAATGTATAAAAAATGATTAAGAAAGGGAAAATATACTATGAAGGTAAACTAGCACAAAATATAAAAACAGATAGCAAGAGTTTCTATAGATATATAAAAAGGAAAAGAGTGGCTAAAGTAAATGTTTGTCCCCTAGAGCACGAGACCTGGGAATTAGTAATGGGAAACATGGAGATGGCAGAAACTCTGAACAAATATTTTGTATCAGTCTTTACGGTAGAGGACACTAACAATATTCCAACAGTGGATATTCAAGGGGCTATAGGGGGCGAGGAACTTAACACAATCACAATCACTAAGGAGGTGGTACTCAGTAAGATAATGGGACTAAAGGCCGATAATTCCCCTGGACTTGATGGCTTGCATCCTAGGGTCTTAAGAGAAGTTGCGGCAGGGATTGTGGATGCATTAGTTGTAATTTACCAAAATTCCCTGGATTCTGTGGAGGTCCCAGCAGATTGGAAAACTGCAAATGTAACGCCTCTATTTAAAAAAGGAGGCAGACAAAAAGCAGGAAACTATAGACCAGTTAGCCTAACATGTGTAGTCGGGAAAATGTTGGAGTCCATTATTAAAGAAGCAGTAGTAGGACATTTGGAAAAGCAAAGTTCGGTCAGGCAGAGTCAGCATGGATTTATGAAGGGGAAGTCATGTTTGACAAATTTGCTGGAATTCTTTGAGGATGTAACGAACAGGGTGGATAAAGGGGAACCAGTGGATGTGGTATATTTGGACTTCCAGAAGGTATTTGACAAGGTGCCACATAAAAGGTTACTGCACAAGATAAATGTTCACGGGGTTGGGGGTAATATATTAGCATGGATAGAGGATTGGCTAACTAACAGAAAACAGAGAGTCGGGATAAATGGTTCATTCTCTGGTTGGCCACCAGTAAATAGTGGGGTGCCACAGGGATCAGTGCTGGGACCCCAACTATTTACAATCTATATTAACGACTTGGAAGAAGGGACTGAGTGTAACATAGTCAAGTTTGTTGATGATACAAAGATGGGAGGAAAAGCAATGTGTGAGGAGGACACAAAAAATCTGCAAAAGGACATAGATAGGCTAAGCGAGTGGGAAAATATTTTGCAGATGGGGTATAATGTTGGAAAGTGTGAGGTCATGCACTTTGGCAAAAAAAATCAAAGAGCAAGTTATTATTTAAATGGAGAAAAATTGCAAAGTGCTGCAGTACAACAGAACCTGGGGGTACTTGTGCATAAAACATAAAAGGATAGTATGCAGGTACAGCAAGTGATTAGAAAGGCCAATGGAATCTTGGCCTTTATTGCAAAGGGGATGGAGTATAAAAGCAGAGAAATTTTGCTACAGTTATACAAGGTATTGGTGAGGCTACACCTGGAATACTGCGTGCAGTTTTGGTTTTCATATTTAAGAAAGGATATACTTGCTTTGGAGGCAGTTCAGAGAAGGTTCATTAGGTTGATTCCGGAGATGAGGGGGTTGACATATGAGGAAAGGTTGAGTTGGTTGGGCCTCTACTCATTGGAATTCAGAAGAATGAGAGGTGATCTTATCAAAACGTATAAGATTATGAGGGGGCTTGACAAGGTGGATGCAGAAAGGATGTTTCCACTGATAGAGGAGACTAGAACTAGGGGGCATAATCTTAGAATAAGGGGCCGCCCATTTAAAACTGAGATGAGGAGCAATTTCTTCTCTCAGTGGAATCTGTGGAATTCGCTGCCTCAAAGAGCTGTGGAAGCTGGGACATTGAATAAATTTAAGACAGAAATAGACAGTTTCTTAAACGATAAGGGGATAAAGGGTTATGAGGAGTGGACGGGGAAGTGGAGCTGAGTCCATGATCAGATCAGCCATGATCTTATTGAATGGCGGAGCTGGCTCGAGGGGCCGTATGGCCTACTCCTGTTCCTATTTCTTATGTTCTTATGTTCTTATGTTCAAGGCAACAGAGTGTATTGTTAGTTAATTCAGGTCAAATACAAGTCTATCTTAGCAGCAGAATGATACCCTGTGCATTACTTGGCGTGATGCTGTGGCCCTTATAAAGCAGCATGTTATCTGACTATGAGTTACATGTACATTTCTGAATTTTTATGGGGATGTTTACCCAGAAACCCAGGAAGAACAATCCATTTGTTTAGGCCTTCACTACCACAGTGGGGCACAAAGCAGCTCTTGCAAGGGACCCGCAAACCTTCTGTGTTGACCTGAAAAGAATGGGGTTTCTTAGATGGAAAAAAAAAAATCGCGATTTTACATAACCTTATGCATTAAACCGCTTTGTTCAAACACAAAAAGGATTATAGTTGGGTGAAAGCAATTGATATTTACTTTCCAGTACAGTATTATTCTTTAATAATTTGACTGGCTGCCACATATATAAACTGGCCTGCTGCAGTATATGGGGCATAACCAAATAGTGCCACAGACTGATGGGATGAGATTCTCTAGACACTTATTTCTTAAATTCAACCACTTTACTGTGGAGAAGCACTGAGCCAAGGAACGATATACCTTCCAAGAGAAGAGGAAATGGAAAAATTAGAAGTAATGTTTTTACTGAGTCTTTCTAGTGATCAATTCAGTACAGCATTGGCAAAGGTCTGGGTACAAATTGTCAGCCACAGATTGTTCATAGCCCGAGGATACTATGAACAAAGAGGGGCTTGTAACCTGAAAATAAGCATGAAAATATGAGCTTGGTTTAAAATCAGTTATATTCATCTCTTCTTACTGAGGATATTGCCCCATTTTTATTGCAAGGCAATTCCCACAGCACTGTATAGCTGTTTTGATTTGCGATTCACAACTTTGTTTCTAGCTGGTAATCGTACAACGTTTTGTGTGTTTGATGCTAAAATGATAAGATGAAAAACAAAGTGAGTGAGTATTTGTTTGATCGTTGTGAGTGCATTCCTTGGTTACTGAATGGTGGTAGAGGTTTATTAAGTAAATATACATGTGAAGTACATTTACCTGTATTGTGTCAGTGTATGTAAGTCATTTTCTACTAAAATTAGAGCATGTGGCTAAAACGGTGTCACCATAGTCACACCTGTGGCTAGTCAGTGATTTCTATTGGACAACACTGGTTTAAATAAATTTGCAATCTATATTGCTGTATATGAACTATTAACATTACTTCTAACTTTTTTGTAATGTTAGTAGTTCTGTGCAAAATGTGAAACTAGGGGAAAATTGTGGTCGGAGGCTTCCTTCAGACGAACGCCTCTGACCTGAATATTTTTTGCGAAAATACCTGGTGGTCACAGAGGCAGTTTCGAGTTCAGTCAGAGGCCTTCATTCGATGCACAGCGTACGGGAAGATAACTTCTCCGTACGTAGGGAAATGCTGGAGTCATGTGGGTCTGGACCACCAACCACTAGGTAGCATTCTCATTGATAAAAATTGGATCTCCGTTTGTGCGAGATCCCATTACTATCAATGAGAAAACCCTCCTAAAACAAGAAACACAGCATAATAAATGTAAAAAAACCCTCACATATTTAAAATTAATTGAAATTAAATGTAATTAAATGTTTTAGAAAAAATATATATTTTTGGATTTTTTTAATGTGTTTTAATAGGGTTAAAAATTAACTTACTTTAATGGACAGGGTTTTTAACATAAAAATGTATGATTAAATTTAATTTTTACATGTCTTAAAACTCTTATACTGGCAAAGTAAGCCATGCGCACTTCGTATGGACCCGGCGAGGCCGGAGTTTTCGGCACAATGTATTTATCATGTTACCACGCCCATAGGAATTGAAGACAAAGAACAATGGTAGGAAAAGTTGATCTGGTAATAACAAAAAAACATTCAAACGGTACCATTTACAGGTGTGGTTGACTGTCATCAAGTCTTAAATTAAAGGTCTTTTCACAAATATTAGTTTTGAGATGTCCAAACTATGGCTGAGGGGACATATCAAGGCTAGAAAGCCCAGTCCTGATAATTGTGTATATATACCATATTTTCTCCACACTTAGGTTTGACTTCTTGAATTTGGTAGAAGAGGGTTACTCACTGAGAGATGATTTTAGAACCAATAAATTAGGGCTAGATTTTGGGCTTTCGGGATTTTTGGGTGAAAACGGTAGCAATATGTGAAACTTAATGTTTTCGCTGCACTACCGTTTTTAGCCCGAACTTTCGGCCTTTCATTGCAAGGGAGGCGCCTCGTTGTCCAAGCATTCACAGCGCAAACCGTGAGTTTCGGCAACTTTAGTCTGGGGCCGGGAACGCTGTGAGAGAGGCCGTGGGAAGGAGAAAAATAAAAAACTTCCAAAAAACATTCCAAAAACATTTACAAGACTCTTAACTATGTAATAGGTGCAAAAAAAAAAAAAAAAAACTTTAACCTACCTTTTTTGCAGATTTTCATACTTACCGCTGCTGGCAGGGCTGCACCGACAGGTTTGACCCATCGCTATTCTGGGCGTGGCGTACGGGTCGGGAGATTGCCGAAACTCGATCGCAAACGTAATCCAAGTCATTACACATCGGCTCACCTCTCCCCGGCGGTACTTGAAACGTTGCCGCAAACAGGTACCCGAGGATCCTGCCCGGGCTTCGCGACTGGGTTTTCGCTGTGGAGGGCGAAAACCCAGCCGCAAACCTGCCAAAAATCTGGCCCATGGGGATCTTTTTGGGGATACAGAATAAAGCATTTCTAGTAGCACCTGAATATAAGGTGTCAACTTGGAGAATTGTAAATTATGGGTGGTGGGGAGGGGAAATCCGAATCTAGGATGTTAGTGGAGTGCAGTGTGCTGGAAAATGGGGAGAGATTTGTTGGAAACAAGTTTATGGGTAAGGTGTGATTTTTTTGTGAATTTCCTTTCAGTGATTGTTATGTAAAATGTTATTTTCGGGGTATATTGTAGGGTAAATGAGGAATCTGAATTACTTTAAGAGGATTATTTTATCTGGAGTGATGTCTTGGTCGACTGCAGTTGATGAATTATTTAAATTGGACCAAAAGGCTTTGCATAATATGTTTGTTAATATTGAACATTTAAAATAACCAATTAGAGTGAAGAAAAATACAGAAAGTTAAATACTTAACAAATCAGAAAGAAGAATATTGGTCCATGATTCAAATTAGACAACAGACTGGAGATACAAGAAATGTTATTCTAAAGATTAGTTAGATATCCTGTTGTATTACATAAGGAATTGGAGTAGGAAATGCAAGCGAATAACACAATCAAGTCTTCCTACAAATCAAAACAGGGGAGCTTCAAAGGCTTTATATAATTGTTACAATACATCCTTAAACAGATTCAGACATTTTCCTTTGATACAGTCTTTGCATATTTTTTACTAGAAATGCTTTTGGATTTAGGGAGAGAAGAACCTCTAACAACTAGTGCAGCTTTTTGTTCCATATGGCAGATCTGTCTTTGGAAATGACAATGGTTTATTTATGCCATGTAGCAGATTTTACAGGAATTGCAGCACTTGGCCTAGCTCCAATTGGCACTGTGACTGGGAGAGCACTTTAATGAAACTCGCACAGTCGTCCAGAATAAACATTACTCCCTAGATGTATAAGGCAGTAACATAGCTACCTTTAAGCCAATTAAGGCTTCCTAGTGGTCTAGTGCATAACAGCCCCTCTTAATGTAGTCCCAGATTCAATCTCTGGTCTGAGCTGAGTTAGCTGGTTCAGCAGCACTGATCTCAGCCCCCCTGTGCTGGGGTTGAAAAAAAATCAGTCAGGTTTTGCTGCTCTCGATTGCTTGTGTTGTCACTGGATGAGAGCAGGGGGGAAAACTTCCACAAGGTTCTCCTGATCTCCCACCAAAGTTTTTGCAGAAGTCTGGCAGAATGCTGTTTAATGGGTAATTACGCTAGTTCTCCAAAGGTTTTCTCCATGGAAATTCCAGATGACTATCTTCAGAAGAGAAGAAGGACAATAAAAATAAAATGTATTTATTTTCCAAAGCAGCATTCCTGCTCTTTACAAAGAAATCCTAAACTGCCAATGCCATTTTACTCCAATGTTGTGTTATTTTCTGTCTCATTCGTTTAAGAGCAACCTTACTTTGTGATGAAAAAGAGGTCAGCTTGATTGAAAATGTCTTGAGGTTATACTAATAAATCGAGAGCAATATACAAACAGGCCTGTGTTCAATAAAGTTAAAGATCTACATTATAAGAAACTAAAGTATCATTGCATATCATTAATGGGCTACATTAAATCAGGATAAGTAATAGTTGCAACCTCAACTCATCTATTCCATGCTCCAGTTTACTAAATTGGTATATGAACTTGCTCATTATTGCTTAATTTGAAATACACAACTTATTCCTCTATCGAAAATATAGAATAGAATCTTTCGGTTAATGATGGAGGGGTAAATGAACTTCATTTTCTTTAATGTGCTTGAAATGAATTTATTTATTCATATATGATATAAAACGCACACAATGATTTAGTGTCTGGTCACATTAATTCTTTGAGAAATAATTTAAGAACATTACAGCATCATGTTTCAAAAGGTATGCATTTTTCATTCTTTCAGGACTACACTGAGGAAAGGCATCTATTTTTTTCCGGTTCATTTTTCACTAAAGAGAGCAGTATGATGCAAAATGAACTCAACATATTTCTCAAAGGTTCCAAAAGTGGATAAAATCCTAAAGAAAATAATACCATTAATTGTATTGTGGAATGTAATTAGAAATATATACAAAATTTAAATGATCTTGTCAATAGCACAATAGGCCCCCTTTATAATGTTGACTTTGGGAGCTGTACAAAAAATAGCCTTTTATAGTGAAGAAAGGGGTGTTACAATGTACTCTCACTAAGAGAAATATAAAGTATCAGAACAGTAACATATTAGTGCATGGTTACATGTACTGAGCTCTTACTTCCCTTGGATGTCCCGCTCAGCAAAACCTGGCCAACACCCAGTGTAAGATGTGCAAAACTAATCTTCGCGGGGCCTGGTGGAGCAGGAGTGCTCCTCTGAGCCACACAAAGAAAGTTTGGGCCACTGTTGCCCCAGGCCCCACCTTCTCAGCTGTGAAACCCACCCTTGCAACCTACCTAACTCCTAGTCTGACGGCCTCATGCATGTGAATTTTTCCATCTCTAGCCTAAGGATGTAGCATCCCAGATATTGCATCAGCTGAAATGAACTGACGCAGCCCAGAGGGAGGATCAAACCTTTAGCCTTTCCGTCTCTATTATTTCTTATAGCACAAGACAGTGTGATCTTGAAATTAAGTTTTTGTCATTTTGTTATGTAATAGAGTTGAACTCTTTTGGGCTAAAAGATCAGTCGGCCAAAATCCTAAATAGTGTTGTTATTTTTTTAAGCTTTTAACAAAATGTTATTGTTACTACTGTGACCGGTAATGCATAGGGCTTTCCTCCCAATTCTTTCTTCATTAGGGACAAAAGAGTCAAATGAAAGGCGTATCTTTCATAATGAACATAATTAGCAAATCAAGAAAACATAACATTGAAATAAAAGGCAGACTGTGCATTTCAAAGATCTGAGTAGTTCTCAGGTTCAGTTATTCTTTTAAATGTGTTTCTGAGATCAAAGGCAGATTTTATTTTTTAGGCATTAGGTGGCAGATCCAACAGTGATAAAATATGAACTTTATAACAAAGCAGGATAGTTTTAATTCAACAAGATCCTTTAGATTTAATGCACTAACATGGCCATTATTTCATATAAGCTTGCAATATTTTATTCTGGGAAATGTTTAAATTATATTAAAAAATGAAAGAGACATGAAACATTGGAAGACTAGTCATTTGGGAGGTCAAAAACATTTTTAGACATCATAGACATCATTTTTATGAACTGTATTAAGAAAGATAAAGCACACATCTAAAGTGTGACACCCAATAACAGGATGTTAATTGACTGAATATCAGAAAAATTTGTACATATAAATATTCCAGATAGCATGAAGTTAAATTCAGTTAAAATACATTAAAATCGCTTACAATTGCTATACTCTCATTAGTTTAAGTGAGGTGCTTTTACTTTTATCCAGAAATGCTTGGTTGCCATCCTAAAAATCTTCATTAGTGAGGATTCATTTAGAAATAAGGAGTAAGTTACCAAAAACCATTGGCATTTTAGTTCTCAAAAAAATGACCTATATTTCTAGTTCTGTGATCTTTTGCTACTATAGATATTACAATAAGGTACAGAAATTCAGGGAAACAAGTAAAGTACTGCAGATACTAGAAATCAGAAATAAAAACAGAAAATGCTGGAAACATTCAGTAGGCCAGACAGCATCTGTGGGGAGAGGGAAATAGAGTTAATGTTTCAGGTCGTATGACCCTTGTTATGACGAAAGGACATAAGACCTGAAACAGAAATTCAAGAATACTGCCTTCGCACTGAATACCTGCAATGGGAAATGCACCTCCCTTCAGTGTTGCATACACTAAATAGCTGCTCACAAAGTGTAGAATGACTAAACTAATTGGATCCAATAAGCCTTAATTCCTATATTTAAGGACGTGCTTATTTGTACTGCCAAAATGGCCACCATGCTCCACCCTTTGTCTATGATTGGTCCCCTTGGAGGATAAGCCATACCCTGAAGTTTCACTGCAACATGTAACTGGAACCGTCCATCCCAAGGTCTCACTGACTTTGCAAATTGTAAGTCGATCCACTTTGACTTCCTGAAGCAACATAGGACAGCAAGGGCCAGCCAAAATGCCTTACCCCATTTCAAGTGCATGTCTCCTCAGCCAAAGTGCCTTACCCCAGTCCAAGAGCATGCCTCCCCCAGCCGAAGTGCTTTATCCCACTGCAAGTGCATCCTCCCCCCCCACACCCCCCACCCCACCATAGATGGGCAGGCATTGTGTACGGATTGTTAACAGGTTTATTGGGTTGAAGTGAATAGTGACAGTGTCATGAGTTCTGGATATCATCCACTCCAACGATGTCCCCTTGTAGGGGGTTGTCAGAACCTGATCCGTTTTCCCTGAGTTCCCTCTCTCCCCTCCGATCACCCCCCTTCCGTATCTCTTCCCCACTGCCCCGTGCACCCGTGTTTCCCCCCTCCACTCGTGTCCCTCCCACCCCCACCCATGTCTCTCACCCCCCCCACCCGTGTCTTTCACCCCACCCCCATTCCATGTCTCTCTCTCCCCCAGCCTCTCTCTCCCTCCCCCAGTCTCTCTCCCTCGTCCCCCAGTCTCTCTCTCTCCCTTCCCCCAGTCTCTCTCTCCCTCTCGGCCCCCCGCCGCTTCTCTGCTCACTGCCGCTCTCGCCCCCAGGAACCCCGTTCTTGGCCCCAGGACTCCTGCTCTCGGCCCCAGGACCCCCGCTCTCAGCCCTCCGCCGCTCTCGGCCCCAGGACCACCGCTCTCGGGCCCAGGACCCCTGCTCTTGTGCCCAGGACCACCACTCTCAGCCCCAAGACCCCCGCTTTCAGCCCCAGGGCCACCGCTCTCGGCCCCAGGGCCCCCGCTCTCGGCCTCAGGACCCCCGCTCTCGGCCCCCCACAATTCTTGGCCTCAGGACCCCCGCTCTCGGTCCCCCACCACTATCGGCCCCAGGACCCCCGCTCTCGGCCCCCCACCACTCTCGGCCCCAGGGTCCCCGCTCTCGGCCCCCCACCAATCTCGGCCCCAGGACCCCCGCTCTCGGCCCTAGGACCCCCGCTCTCGGCCCCCCCACCACTCTCGGCCCCCCACCACTCTCGATCCCAGGACCCCCGCTCTCGGCCCCCCACCACTCTCGGCCCCAGGACCTCCGCTCTCGGCCCCCCGCCACTCTCGGCCCCAGGACCCCCGCTCTCGGCCCCCCGCCACTCTCGGCCCCAGGACCCCCGCTCTCGGCCCCCCGGCACTCTCGGCCCCAGGACCCCCGCTCTCGGCCCCCCGCCACTCTTGGCCCCGGACCGCCGCTCTCGGCCCCAGGACCCCCGCTCTCGACCCCCCGACGCTCTCGGCACCACGTGGATGGAATGATTCGGGCGGGTGGGGGTGGAACTTGACAGGGGTGGGGCTTGTTGCATGTCTGTCAAAAAAAGTGCCGTACGGGCATGGGGTGGGGGGGTGGGGGAGGGGGGAGAGGACGGTTGACAGATGCCTGTCTGTCAAAAAAAGTGCAGTGCAAATAGTTACATCGTATATTTAATCCACCTGCAGAAAAATGTTACTACCATGTTGCGAAATGGAAACCAATGTTAAAATACTAAATAAGACTTTAAACCTAGTATTATATTTTCTGCATGGTTGTGTGCGGGTGTAAAAATGATCAATGGACAGAAATTTGTTCTGATGTTTAATATGCCACATGACTGATATAACATATCATTGTTTTATATTCTGCTTATTGTACTGTTGCAATTGTTTTCTAATACAGCTTCAGTGTATTGCTGTGCCAACTAAAGACATCCAGCTTGGTGAAGCAACAGAAACGTAGAAACGTTTGAGGATATTATTTACATTACACACAATAAACTCAAGTATTTCACCGCTGAAGTTCTGTTACAACGTGACAAATGTGGTAGCAGACTTATTTACTAAAATTAATCATGCAAACATATTTAGAACTCTCTGGACCATGAGCCCATGAGGTTAACTTTTGCAATCTTGCTGTCATATTTGACCCTGAAATGAGCTTTCGATCATATATCCGCAGCATAACTAAGACCGCCTATTTCTACCTCCATAACATCGCCCGTCTCTGCCCTTGCCTCAGCTCATGCACTGCTGAAACCCTCATTAATGCCTTTGTTACCTCTAGACTTGACTATTCCAATGCACTCCTAGTTGGCCTCCCACATTCTACCTAATGTAAATTAGAGTTGATCCAAAACTCGGCTGCCCGTGTCCTAACTCGCACCAAGTCTTGCTCACCCATCTCCCCTGTGCTCCCTGACGTACATTGACTTATGGTTAAACAACGCCTTGATTTCAATATTCTCATCCTTATTTTCAAATCCCTCCATGGCCTCACTCCTCCCTATCTCTGCAATCTCCTTCAGCCCCACAACCCCCCCGAGATGTCTGTGTTCCTCTAATTCTGCCCCCTTGAGCATCCCTGATTATAATTGCTCAACCATTGGTGGCCCTGCCTTCTGTTGCCTAGGCCCCAAGCTCTGGAACTCCTGCCTAAACCTCTCCGCCTCGCTATCTTGCATTCCTCCTTCAAGACGCTCCTTAAAACATACCTCTTTGACCAAGCTTTTGGTCACCCTGCACTAATTTCTACTTATGCAGCTCGGTGTCAAATTTTTATCGCATAATACTCCTGTGAAGCGCCTTGGGACATTTCACTACATTAAAGGCGCTATATAAATACAAGTCGTTGTTGTTATTGCACTTACTTCAGTGCCACAATTGTCATAAACATTTAAATTCCTTAACATGTAGATATACAGGAAAATTGCACAATTAGCAAAAAAATTACTGTGTAGCGTGATAACTGAAATAGTAAATTATAATGAAGCACCCCTTTCCCTCACTCAGCAAACTGACAGAAGCAAAATGTTAAGATGCTGGGCCATAATTTTCTGTAGCAGGGCATCTATAACAACATTTACTATTAGACTTGCTTTGCATGTTTATGACTATATGACTGCCATCATATCACCTAAAAAGTGGATAATTTTCATCAGGAAGACCCAGGCCATTGCCTTTAGCAGAAGGGCGGGGGGTGCGGTGTGGGGGGGGGGGGGGGGGGGAAAGAGGAAAAAAAACTGATAAAATAAAAGTGAATGTGAGCTGGTGCAAATTAAATGTAGTACTGATCTTATACTGTAGCACAGTCTACAGTACACAAAAAGAAACTAAAAATATTGGGCCACAATTTGCTGTAGAAGTGAGTCTAACAACATCTGCCACTAGTTAAATTTGCCCTTGCATGTTTAGACTATTAAAGTTTTTGCGTGGCAAGTTTCTGAAAGCATCACAGCAAGGAAAGTCTGGGACCTGAGTGAACAGGGCAAGCAACTGTGTACCTTCTTAACCAATCAGATTGAAGAGTTGTGAAATGAACAGTGCAATGACTGAGAAGCAAGTGTAAATTAGAGTGGGTGAATTCAATGTCAAATCAGGTGCAGAAAGAGAAATAAAGAGGGAAAGAAATATTGGATTAAGAGAGCGAGAAAAAGGAGACAGAAAGGAAAGCACATTTTTTTTTTACATTTTTAATATCATCAACAACAATTAAAACCTGAACAGAGGAGATACCACACTAGTAATAGTCAATTTTCAGTGTCAGAGAGGTTGATTGTCATTAATTCACACTTATCACATTGTTAAAAGGGTTCTCAGACTCGAAATAACAAGACTTAACTTCCTGTAACGAGTTTAGTTCGTATCTACCACGCAAACATGGTAACTTTACACCATTCAATTAATTTCATTGACGAGGCAGATGTTGGGATGCTGTTTCGCGAAACTATTGGCGGAGTGGCACAACCCTGAAGGCAACGCTTAGATATCGCCTGAAGTTGCTGTATCATTTGCAGTCAAGATAACGGCACGCGCCATTAGCCTCACCATTATTTTTACAGCAAATTATGGCCCCTTGTATGGATGTGACTTCTAGGTGCCCAAGAACCAACTCTGCGTTAAAATTTGCTGCTGTTCCAATTCTACTTTTCACAATCTACCAACTCTACTTTTAATGGAATTTATTGTTAAATTAAATTTTGGTTTGAAATTACACTATAAATTTAAATGACAACCTGTATACAATAAAAAAGTATAAATTGGTTGCGAGGTGAAGAAAGTTATCAAGTTTATACAAGGGGTCTGATACATTTAGGTTTTTGGGTACAAATATAATTTATTTCATATTTTATATAAATAGAAAAAGTGATGATTTCAACTGATGTGCATATTTTAATGGTTAAAGTCACAGAGACAAACGTAGGTCCCTTGCAGTCGGATTCAGGTGAATTTATAATGGGGAACAAAGAAATGGCAGACCAATTGAACAAATACTTTGGTTCTTTCTTCACGAAGGAAAACACAAATAACTTTCTGGAAGTACTAGGGGACCGAGGGTCTAGTGAGAAGGAGGAACTGAAGGATATCCTTCTTAGGCAGGAAATTGTGTTAGGGAAATTGATGGGATTGAAGGCCGATAAATGCCCGGGGCCTGATAGTCTGCATCCCAGAGTGCTTAAGGAAGTGGCTCTAGAAATAGTGGATGCATTGGTGATCATTTTCCAACAGTCTATTGAGTCGGGATTAGTTCCTATGGACTGGAGGGTAGCTAATGTAACACCACTTTTAAAAAAGGGAGGGGGAGAGAAAGTGGGTAATTATAGACCAGTTAGCCTGACATCAGTGGTGGGGAAAATGTTGGAATCAATTATTAAGGATGAAATAGTAGCGCATTTGGAAAACAGTGACAGGATCGGTACAAGTCAGCATGGATTTATGAAGGGGAAATCATGCTTGACAAATCTTCTGGAATATTTTGAGGATGTAACTAATAGAGTGGAAAAGGAGAACCAGTGGATGTGGTGTATTTGGACGTTCAAAAGGCTTTTGACAAGGTCCCACACAAGAGATTGGTGTGCAAAATCAAAGCACATGGTATTGGGGTTAATATACTGACGTGGATAGAGAACTGGTTGGCAGCCAGGAAGCAGAGAGTCAGGATAACGGGTCCTTTTCAGAATGGCAGGCAGTGACTAGTGGAGTGCTGCAGGGCTCAGTGCTGGGATCCCAGCTCTTTACAATATACATCAATGATTTAGATGAAGGAATTGAGTGTAATATCTCCAAGTTTGCAGATGACACTAAGCTGGGTGGCAGTGTGAGCTGTGAGGATGACGCTCAGAGGCTGCAGGGTGACTTGGACAGGTTAGGTGAGCGGGCAAATGCATGGCAGATGCAGTATAATGTGGATAAATGTGAGATTATCCACTTTGGGGGCAAAAACGCAAAGACAGAATATTATCTGAATGGTGGCAGATTAGGAAAAGGAGAGGTGCAACAAGACCTGGGTGTCATGGTTCATCAGTCATTGAAAGTTGGCATACAGGTACAGCAGGCGGTAAAAAGAAGACAAATGGTATGTTGGCCTTCATAGCTAGGGGATTTGAGTATAGGAGCAGGGAGGTCTTACTGCAGTTGTACAGGGCCTTGATGAGACCAAAACTGAACACAATATTCCAGGTGAGGCCTCCTAATCTGAGGAAGGACGTTCTTGCTATTAAGGGAGTGCAGCAATGGTTCACCAGACTGATTCCCGGGATGGCTGGACTGACATATGAGGAGAGACTGGATCAACTGGGCCTTTATACATTGGAGTTTAGAAGAATGAGAGGGGATCTCATAGAAACATACAAGATTCTGATGGGACGGGACAGGTTAGATGCGGGTAGATTGTTCCCGATGTTGGGGAAGTCCAGAACCAGGGGGCACAGTCTTAGGATAAGGGGTAGGCCATTTAGGACTGAGATGAGGAGAAACTTCTTCACTCAGAGAGTTGTTAACCTGTGGAATTCCCTACCACAGAGAGTTGTTGATGCCAGTTCATTGGATATATTCACGAGGGAGTTAGATGTTGCCCTTATTGGTAAGGGGATCAAGGGGTATGGAGTGAAAGCAGGAAAGGGGTATTGAGGGAATGATCAGCCATGATCTTATCGAATGGTGGTGCAGGCTCAAAGGGCCGAATGGCCGACTCCTGCACCTATTTTCTATGTTTCCATGTTTCTATAACATTGGAACTTTTCTAATACTTTATGCGTTAGTAAATTGTGTCCCTTGGGTATTAATTTTCCACCAGTATTTCATTGTGGACTGTAGTGTAGAATGGATCAAATGCACTGAGCCGAGACCAGAAGCAATTTAAAATAGAACAACTGTTGCTTCACCTACCAATATTAACGTGATTTACCACTATATCTCTCTCTCTCTCACTTTCTTTAAAAAAATACTTGAATGGAAATCTATTAAAATATCAATAAATCTTTTTTTACAAAAGGAAGTCTTATGAGGAATATTGTTACAAAATTGACTTGACTTCTTCCCCTCATCTTATGGTTTCTATGCTCATATAATTTTCTGGCAATGTGCACTGTTTCCAGGTGGTTGCTTGGATTCACATTGTTTTATGTTGCTTTTACTAGCTATAAGAAGATTACCATGTTAAAATATTGTATCTGACAATTTTAGATTTTATGTCTATCAGGAAGGATTGGCTGATTGATCAGATTTGGGAATATGGGACATTACATGGACCATTAAAGAACACAGAAAATGCAGTGTTCAAAATTCCTCAATACTGTACCATCTTAATGCCATATTTGTCACCCATTTCATTTATGGCCCGTTTCAGTTCCTGTGCCAAGTTGAAAAATGTTATAGAGCAAGCTGGCTGATTCCAAGACTCATACATTAAACCATCATACCAACCATGCTTTCAAATGGAATCTTGCACAGACGTGTATGTAACAATTGTCGGACAAAATAAATCACCTTATCTTTCTCTCATTGATATTATCTATTATTTCCAATGCTGAGAAGTGCATGTAGCAGAGAAGACAAATATGGTGCTTAAAAAAAAATTGAATGAATAACAAATGTGCTTTGTGATTTTCCCTGTGAAATCCATGCATTTGTTCTCATCCTGTGGCCATGTGATTCCCTCTGTGCCTTGTCTTCATGCAGCTTTGTAAGTCATAGCTCTGAGGTTTCTAATCAGCACATTTGGATTACCAGAAAGTTTGTTTCTAATATTAGTCGGAAGACTTGTTTCGGCTTGTTAAACTGCAGAACTTAAGTGGTTAAGTGATTATCATGACTTAGATATAATTGAGTGATTTAAATTTACAAATGGCGTTGTCACAGAGTTGCTGCCAGGAAACAACTGAGCTTCCATGTGTTCAGGAACTGAATGCCTTTCACAAACATGTTCCCTGGTATAGACTCTAACGGTGATGTGATAAGCTGAATATAGTTAAGCTCTTATATTGCAAAAAAAATCTTTTGTTCTAGGAAAGAAAAAAGCAGCAAAAGCTGGAAATCTGAACCAAAAACAGAAAATGCTGCAAAAATACAGTAATTCTGTCAGCGTCTGTAAAGACAAAAGACAATTTAATGTTTCCAGTATAACCCTTCGTCAGAAGTCAACTTTCTAATCTGGCCGATGAACTTAATACAAATTGAGAATGATTATCGTGGTACTCGCATATTGTTAACTGAACACTAGATAGCCCCCCACTGGGAGTAAACACATTGTAGCAATTACCCTTTTCTTGCACTACTTTGTTATTCTTTGCTGAGAATATTCTACAGGGTCTGAAGATAGAAGTAGTTGGTTATTACCACTGCATTTAAGGCATTTCTTTGGACATAGTAGTGGCAACAAGGATAAGAGGCAGCACATTGTTAAAAAGATTAAACCTTGGGCATGTTTGTTACTTGGGTTGCTGTTCTGATTGGGTGTATTCCTGAAGGTTTCATCACATGACCTCCCACCTTGAACTGCCCCAGCTCCACACTCCCGCCATTGGTCCATCCTCCGGGCGCACCAGTTGGAAAGCAAACAGACTCTTTGTCACCAATTGGAATAATCTTAACTGTCAGTCAAACAGCCTTTTTTCCCCATCTCCAAAATGTTTACAACTAATAAATGAAAATGTTCAATGGCAATGAAAAAAAAAAAATCAATTTTTAAAAATGCTGCTATGATTTTTCTCCTGAGTTGCTTGCAGCAAAGTCCTGGAAATCAATCTTAAATTCTTGAAGACACCAGGATAATTCTGGAGGGTTGGCAACCCGAACCTTGTCATTAAAATTATTTTTAATCATGTTGATATTGTTTGGAGAAATCAGAGAGTATTGAATGGGGTCTAGCATGTAGAAAGTCTTTTATTTTGAGGCAAGCAAACTTGCAATCGGTATAAGAGAGCATTTTTGCTTTCTATCTGTAAACCTACAATGTTTACATTGATTGAATATCTGATCGCTCCTACCTAGTCTAAAGATAAAATGCATGAGGATTTAATCCAATGGGTCAAAGAACATTTGAGCCCAAAGCCACTTCTTATTTTGGCATTCTGATGAAAGGTCATTGACCTGAAACATTAACTCTGTTTCTCTCGCCACAGATGCTGCCTCATCTGCTGAGTTTTTCCAGCATTTTCTATTTTTATTTCTTATTGAGGAATGGTTCAAGTATAGAATCACAGAATGATAGAGTAGTTACAGCATGGAAGAAGGCCATTCGGCCTGTTGAACCCGTGCCGACTCTCAGCTAGTCCCACTCCCCTGCACTTTCCTTGCAGCCCTGAAATTTTTTTTCCTTCAAATACTTATCCAACTCCCTTTTGAAAGATAAAATTGAGTCTGTCTCCACCACCCTTTCAGGGAGTGCTTTCCAGATCTTAACCACTCGCTGGGTAAAAACTTTTTTTCTTACGTCGCCTCTTCCATGTTGGAGATGTGGTAACAATAATCATCATCTAGACCAATGTTTTTGTAAGAAGGTTGGTTAAATGTCATAATAGCATAAATAACACAAATGCGTCAGCCTTGGCTCAATGGTAGCACTCTTGGCTTCGAGTCAAAGGTCGTGGATTCAAGTCCCACTTCAGAACTTAAGCAAACAATCTAGTCTGATATTTCAGTGCAGTGCTGAGGGAGTGCTGAACTGTTGGAGGTGCTGACTTTTGGATGAGACATTAAACTGAGGCCCCATCAAGGTCACATGGCATTTCTAAGAACACCAGTGTGCTGGCCAATAATGATCCCTCAACTTACATCACTAAAACAGATTGGCCCTGAGTTTGCGGTTGTAATAATGGCAAAAATGTCAGTGTTCATCGTCATTACTGTGTAAAACAGACAGCAAGTTCTGGATGCTGCGCATGTGCAGTTAAATGCAGAAATTGAGAAGTTGCTGTCAGCGATACCCTGTTTCTCCACTGTTGCAGTGCTCACAGATGGAAATCAATTAGAAATCACTGAATTGATGTGGATTTCAACTTTTTACACTCATTGTAAAAACCCTTAAAAAAGTTAAGCATTTTCGAATGAGGTTTAGCTGAGTTGTTGAATGATGTACTAAGTCATAATTACTGATGAACAACCTTTCTGGTCCCGAAAAACTAATTTTATATTTGTGGTGTGTCATTTTCTCCATTCAATGATAAAAATTCCATAGAAATTATTTTTTATTTTATTTTTTAATGTTTGTTTATGATATTTCAGTGTTTATCTTAATCCCAAGTGTATGTCCCAATCTTTATTTCGCTTTCTGTAAAATTATTAAAAAGTGAGTGATAACACCTGCTTTTTACTTCCTGGTTTGCTATCTATGAGAATTCTTCAATGTAATTGGCTGCTTAGTCTGCTCGATGACATCACTGTTGCTACATGCCACAGATTCCCTACAGATGGCATGAGATGGAAAGTCATGTCGGAAAAGGTGTATTGACAACACAGAACCCATTAGATGTTAGTGGGCAGTTTTCTACAAAGTCAACGCTACCTCAAAATCTGGGCCAATATTTGGTCATTTATCTCATTGCTGTATGTGGAATCTTGATGTACACGAATTGCTGCCACATTTCCCTACATTACAACAGTGGCTACTCTTCAAAAAGTACTTCATTGGTTGTAAAGCAGTTTGGGAAGTCCTGAGGTTATGAAAGGTGCTGTATAAATGCATGTCCTTTCTTCTAAATGCATAGAATCAGACCATTTAGCTGAGTGTTACCTGAATCCAGTAAATGCTGCTAGATTAGAAACAGGATGATGAAAACAAGGCCACAACTCATCACAGCGCTATGAAGAATCGACAGAAGAGAAGCCAAAAGTACAGCATCCGTTTTATCGATTCCGACGAGAAATCTAAGGATTCAACCATACTACAAGATGATATAGATGAAGAAGAGACACATTTTCCTGTACACCCTATAACAGGGAAGGGCCAACACAAAATGATAGTTCCCATCTGGATAGAAGCTGTAAAATGTGAATTTGAATTGGGGCTCCAGTAACTACTATGCCATCAAGTGTATATGAGGAAATGCCTCGTAAAATTGGCATTACAAAAATTGCTATTTTACTGAAAAGTTATTCTGGACACTATTGTGAGCCCTCGGGGTAATAAACATCCAAGTAAAATATGAACATCAGACTAGAGAACTGCCTGTAATTGTACAAACGTCCTTCATTACTGGGCCGAAGTTGATTTCGGGGCCAATATTAAGGTCACCAATCAAAGATCCATGGACGTACTCATGGAAGAGTACAAGCCCTTATTCAGTCCAAAATTTGATATGGCAAAGGATATCCAGGTCCACTTTAATATAAAGGAAGGGGCAAAGCCCAAAACATTTAAGGCCAGAGCAGTACCCTGTACTTTGCAGGAAAGGATGTCAGTGGATTTAGACCGCATGGACATGATGACATAATTAAGAACAGCGACTGGACATGCCGATCGTGCCTGTGGGCAAATTTGACAGAGACTGTTTCTGAGAGTGAAAACACTGAGCCCAGCATCAGAGAAAGCTCCAATCACAGTCTGATGTGTGGATTTCAAGGAGAGCAGTGGAGTATAATGTTGGAAAGTGTTCTGTTTGGCAGAACAAATCAAAGAACAAGTTATTATTTAAATGGAGAAAAATTGCAAAGTGCTGCAGTACAGCGGGACCTGGGGGTACTTGTGCATGAAACACAAAAGGATAGTATGCAGGTACAGCAAGTGATCAGGAAGGCCAATGGAATCTTGGTCTTTATTGCAAAGGGGATGGAGTATAAAAGCAGGGAAGTCTTGCTACAGTTATACAGGGTATTGGTGAGGCCACACCTGGAATACTGCGTGCAGTTTTGGTTTCCATATTTACGAAAGGATATATTTGCTTTGGAGTCAGTTCAGAGAAGGTTCACTATGTTGATTCCGGAGATGAGGGGGTTGACTTATGAGGAAAAGTTGAGTCGGTTGGTCCTCTACCCATTGGAATTCAGAAAAATGAGAGGTGATCTTATCGAAACGTATAAAATTATGAGGGGGCTTGACATGGTGGATGCAGAGAGGATGTTTCCACTGATAGGGCAGACTAGAACTAGAGGGTATAATCTTAGAATGAGGGCCCGCCCTTTTAAAACTGAGATGAGGAGGAATTTCTTCTCTCAGAGGGTTGTAAATGTTATGTATTGTCCATGTACATTAAATGTATAGTTACAATGGTGCGCCACAAGGGGCACTGTGGTGGGAGACCCGAAAGTACCTGTGAGACAGAGTATAAAAGGCTGCCCACCACACCTGAGGGGCACTCTGGAGTTACACAATAAGGGACCAAGGCCACAGCAGTTACTACAACACCAGACTGTGTGGAGTCAGTGATTTGAGTGCTACTTACATCACAAATTGGCGACGAGGACACGGACGAGCTCTTCACGCAAACATGGCTACTTTGGGCATGCTAAAGGATTTCACAGAGGGTAATGACTGGGATGCCTTTACGGAAAGGCTCGAGTACTATTTTATAGCAAACGACCTGACAGGGAACACGAACGCACTGAGAGAGAAGCGTATGGCGATATTGCTGTCCAGTTGTGGCGATGAGGTTTACTATCTCGTCAGGGATTTGGTGGCACTCACGAGCGCCAAGGACAAGTCATATGAGCAGCTGATTGAACTCATCCGTAACCAACTGAAACCGAAGGAGAGCATCCTCACGGCCAGGCACAAATTCTACCACCACTGCAGACCTGAGGGCCAGGATGTCACAAAATATGCTGCGGACATCAGGAGACTCGCGGCGCCGTGCGATTTTGGCACACACCTTAACGAAGCGTTGCGAGACGTCTTTGTTATGGGGATTGGCCATGAGGCCTTCCTTCACAAGCTGCTATCTACTGAACCTACAGTCTGTCTGCAGCAAGCCATCATCATCATCCGGGCATTTATGACCTCGACTTGCAGCACCAAGCAGATGATCCGCACGGTCTCGAACCCTGCAGGTACTATTCACAGGATAGCACCCGTCGCGGACAAAACTGCAGAACATGTCTCTGCCCAGGGCAGAGAGCACGGACCTCAGGATCCTGGAACTCAGAGTCCGCCTTGGGGGGCTAATTGAGTAGCACTATGCTGGCGCTGCGGAGGAAGCCATAGGGCTCACTGGTATAGGTTTGCAGAGTATACATGCAATACCTGCCACACGAAAGGCCACCTTCAGCGTATGTGCAAAAGAAACACGACTCACCATGTGGCTGAGGAGATGGTAGATGATCTGCTATCCAGCAAGGAACATTGAGGATTGGCTCGACGGGCATCCCAGCCCCAGGTAGAAGAAGGTGATGTGTTTGGATTGTATACGTGTACCGACGATTCGGCCCCAGTGACTATGGAAGACAAGATTAACGGAGTCCCAGTGAGTATGGAAGTGGACACAGGGTCGGGTCAGTCGCTGATGAGTCAGGAAACTTTTGATAAACTGTGGATCAACCCAGCTGCACGACCCAAGCTGGTCCCGGTTACGGCGAAGCTGCGTACCTACACCACGGAACTGATACAGGTTCTTGGCAGAGCAGATGTGCAGGTATCTCATGGTGGCGAGACACACGGTTTACCTTTGTGGATCATTGCAGGCGATGGGCCAACGCTACTCGGCAGGAGATGGATGGGGAAGGTCCGTGGGAGCTGGGAAGACTTCATTCCTCCACAGACCACTGTCCCCCGTGTTCACAGGCAGAGCAGGCCTCCACCTTAGGATCAGATGGCAGCGAAGGAAGCGTGTGTGGGGTTGAGCAGAGCAGCGGCGGCTGTTGACTCTCCCCTGCAAAGTCTGAGAGTGAGAAAGAGGCTCTGGAACCAGCAGCAGCGCCGACCGAACTGGAGAAGAGAGAAGGGCTTCAACGGGCTGCTCCAACAGGCACCGTCGGCCCGCAGGCAGAAGTGGCCATTCGTGGGGCTTGCAACGGGAGGAGCGGTGAATCGGCAGTTTCGGGAGCGGGACTCGCTCGGCGATGTCATGAGGGCCGGTGCTCCAAGGAGCGGGGCTTGTCCAGGATTGGCTGCGGCAGTGAGGAGGACGGCTCCGGAGGACGTGTGTGTGTGTGGCGGCTCCCGGGTCGAGAGAGAGATAGGGAGAGCAGGCAGCAGCACAGCGAGTTCAAGATGGCGGCGAGCCTCGTGGCAGCAGAGTTCTGCAGAGAGAGGCAGGCAGGCACCAGCAGAGCACCTAAAATGGCGGCGCCCAGTAGAAACCTCGTGGGAAAAACAAAATGGCGTCTTAAAAGAGAAATGTACCTGGGAGTCTTAAAGGGGTCTTATACCATTGGCGGTCCCCACAAAGAGACTTTTGTAAGGGCAAGAGTGAGTCAAAATGATTACTGTGATTTGTATGATGACGTGATTTATGACAAGAGTTAATATTTTGATGCTAAAATGATTACTCTGATTAAAATAATTGATATGATTGGTGAAAAGAGTTAATATCACAATGCACAGTTAAAAGGGTTAATGGATCTGTGACTAACATGACTAATGGATTAATGCGATTTCTGATTTTGTGTGATTTATGCAATTGTTCAGCAGCTGCAGACAAGCCACAAAGGCAACTATTTTCTGAGAACAGAGGCAATGCACTAGTTGCCATACCCTGTCTCAGCGCAGCCCATTACCTCGGGCAAAAAGGGGAAGTACTCCGCCACCATACCTCACCCAGTGAGCTCGGATTAAATAACTGTTCAGTGTACCTGCAACCTTTTGATATAACTCTTCAACGCATCTATATGTATCATACAAATGTACTGTCTATGTGTACCTGCTTTCTACTGGAGATTATGTTTGTGTACTTGTATCACCCATGTAAGGACTGCAAATACCACATGCTTGCACTGGATCGCAAGCATAATCTCTACATGGGGGGGGGGGGGGGAGAGGGAAGTGGATGGTCATGGACTCACACTCACAAATCAACCAGGACGAACTAGGCCGAGGTTACCGGCAATTTGCTTTTGGAACTGCGGTGGGGGGGAGTGAGATGTTATGTATTGTCCATGTACATTAAATGCATAGTTACAATGGTGCACCACAAGGGGCACTGTGGTGGGAGACCCAAAAGTACCTGCGAGACAGAGTATAAAAGGCTGACCACCACATCTGAAGGGCACTCTGGAGTTACACAATAAAAGGACCAAGGTCACAGCAGTTACTACAACACCAGACTGTGTGGAGTCAGTGATTTGAGTGCTACATACATCACAGTAAATCTGTGGAATTTGCTGCCTCAGAGAGCTGTGGAAACCAGGACATTGAATAAATTTAAGAGATAGAGAGTTTCTTAAACGATAAGAGGATAAGGAGTTATGGGGAGCGGGCAGGGAAGTGGACCTGAATCCATGATCGGATCAGCCATGATCGTATTAAATGGTGGAGCAGGCTCAAGGGGCCGTATGGCCTACTCCTGCTCCTATTTCTTATGTTCATCCTGTGTAGATTTTGGAACAAAGTCACAAAGTGAATGAAAGAAGTTTCTGCTGGTCCTAAAGTACAAACAACATAGGGATTATTCTGAAGAGTGATTAGCTTCATGAACAAACGACACCACATATTTAACAGTTAATGAAGCAGATTCAGATGCTGACAATTAATACAACTCTTCAGAAAGCTTTTGATGATTTGCCTATTCCCAGGTGTAACAAACTAACCACCTCCCAGGATGTTGGTTGTCCTCTGGTTTCTGTTGTGAACTCTCCAGGATGGTCTCCGAAGAAAGATGTGACACTCGACAGTGTTGAAACTGAACTTGAGAAGTGACCACAGCTCCAGTTGTAGTCCCAGCTTATCCATTGTCAATCCTACTCGAAAATATCCACAAAGATCAAGGAAACCTACAAAACATTTGGACTGGTAGATAGTTCTGAGTGTTATGATCAACACTTTAGTGAGATAATGCCAGATACAAATTGTTAAGCTCTTTTATTTTACAGTCAGCAAGTGAACATACAGAGCAACAGTGAGTTATAATAAATTTCACCTTACTTTAACTCACATCAGTTTCTCCTTGTAAATAAAATAATAAACTGCACCACACTGTCCCATTTTATAGATTACAATACATTCTCTTTTAGCCAGCCAACTGAATCAGACCAAACTTTCTTTGGACCCATTTGGCTCCCTCCTTTAGGTCAACATACCTCAGCCACACATGCCTCACTTACCTTGACCTTCAACAGATGGATCTTTTTTTCTGGTTTTGTATTCTCCCTGAAAAGGAGTTCGGCAGTTCCCGCCGCCCTCCCCCGGCCCCGCCACCCCCCTCCCCCCAACTCTATCCAGGAGTTAGCCAGTAGAGCTGTCAATCAAATCTGCTACCAGTTTCTACTAGACAACCCTGAACTGTGTAGACAAAGGCACAATTTTTCCCACCACCCTAATGCATGAATGCCTCCTAAAAGCACCAGAAACAAGATAACTTGTGCCAGATCATTATGGGTATCAGTTTCAGTGACAGGCTCATTAATATACTAATCCCCTTTGTCTCAGTGGATCCAGCCTTTTTCCGATATTAAAAATAACTGGAACAAGGCTGTAGCTTTGTGAATTAACCCTTGAAGTTCCAAAACTGACTTCAAAGCATAAACATGTTGTAGCTTAAAACAAAATCCTTCCTAGATCACATATACAACAATCTCCAAATGTTACACAAAGACTTCAGTGTCATTTCTGCCATTTTCACTGTGAATGCCTGATGCAGTGCCCACCTGTTAGGCCCTGGTGTCTAGTATTTAGAGGTTGGTGGAAAGGACCCAGAGACAAAAATGGAAGAAGGGCCCATGCTAGTGCTCCACCATCAATAAATCTCTTTTAACAGACATCTCATTGGCCACCTCTTTCTCGCCCCCTGGCCGGCCTCTGAGGCCTACCACAGCAAGTTTCGGTCCCTGTACTGGTGTAACTATCCAATGGGGGCTGGGAGCCCTCCTCTGGCATGTAAATAAACCAGGGCTGGAAATACTGCTAGGATCAGCACTGGGATGGGCAGAAGTCCCACACTGCTGGAGATGTGCCGTAATATTTCACCAGAACTGGCCTTTTAAAGGGTGCACTCTAATCTCCATGCATTCCAACAGACTACTCTTAATTTACACAGGTTTTATGCCAGTCACTACTCCAGTGGATATTTAAATGAACTGAAAGTTTGGTGTAAATAACTGTCCATGCCATCAATGGTTGCAACTCATTTTCTACTGGCGTAAGAGTGATGTCACCTCCTGCGTGGAATTTCTAGGCCGTTAGTTAGTAAGAAGATGGTCAAGGTGCAGGTAGGCTAGAGGACGCATTCTTGTTGGTGGAGAGTGAAGGAATGCCGGAGATACTAAATTATACAGCAGTTAATCTTACTTCAGTTGTGGTGAGCATTTGGGCCTCAATTTTCCTTGGGATTATGGGCAGTCTCTGACAGGAATCTTGTCGAGCCCACCAGAAAAAGTCAGAGACCCCAGTTGTTTAGGATCACTGTCGTTTGGAAGATTTTCAAGTCAGCCTTGTGTATTTTTTTTCCACTTGTGGTGAAGATTTTCTTCTGTTGTACTTCCCTTCAGTGTTGTTATTGATTGGCTCTGGCATGGAGTAGACTATTGAACCCCACTTGTCAGACTGTACTTATAACTAAGTGTTTCAAATTATCCAGGATCAGGTTCTACAGAATTCTCTCTTTTTTTTGGATGAAATATGATATTCAATCCAATCACCGACCAGCGAATCTTTTCTGGTCTCAGCAATATATTCTATGATGTTGTATTGAATTACCTTAATAATTACAGAGTGGCTAATAAAAAATGAAAAGTGTTGCATTTCAGTGCAGTGTTTTATTGGCTATTCCAGCATGTGGACAAGTCTTTCTACCTTCCTCCCTTCCCAGAAACAATAATCAGATCTATTAATCCTCTTTCACTTCAGTTTAAAATGTGAATCTACGCTGATATGTATTCTGGGGGAAAAAAAACACTTCCATATGTTTAAATGAGTTTATAATGTATCTCAATATTTTCCCCTGTTGAAGACAGCTCTGAAATAAAATTTTACATGCAATAATGTGCTTTTTGATTTGTTAATTCAATGTAATGACCTGACCATGAACCTTCCTCTGAGGAAGTATGCTAACCACAATGCTTTAAAGCGTCACACTGAAACTAGAGGATAGCTGAGGATTTCTCTGCAACAGACAAGGCTTTATAAGGAGTGATCCTACTTCCGCCTGGTGACTGCCTGATGAAACAGAAGTAATTGGTTAGCTAAAGTAACTGCAGTTATTGTCTGATTGGTGGATATTAGTAGCCAGAGCATGTGACTTGCTTTTTGTTTGCATGAAGTACAAACGGTGCCCTGGATAAAATGCTTGCAAAATGCACCTATCAAATAGGAAACTGAATTTTTACTCTTGTGTAGTATGATTCATGATCAAGGGCAAACTCAGCATTAAGCAGCAATTAGCTACCTGCAAATTGATTGCAGAAATATATTTTAATGAAAAAGAAATCTTTGACTAAGTAGTTTCTAAACTGTAGCTTTTTAAGGAGATTAAAACATGCATTTATATCATATTTTTGAACAAGGTCTGTTAATGTCACTACTTTTGCAGTTATCAATAATTTAGGACACTGAAAGATCACATGATTGTGATACACTATCAAATAGCAATTAATGATAGTATCCAAGGAATGGTTCTACTTTCTGCCAAATGATCTCTGATTAAAGATTGAAGGAATACAGTAGTACAGGTGTTTTTTTTCTGTTTTGCACCTAGTACAAAATTGTTCATCAAACTACTTACTTTAATTAAGTGAGCTTTTATTATTCATCAGATTGGGTTTCACCATCCAGATTGCACAGACTTTCAAGTTTCTTGTTTTCTGGTACATTCATTTTGCAAATTAATATTTATATTTAACCTCTTAAATATGGGTTACAATTATATTTGATCTCTTTTAACACAAATGGATTTGTGCTACTTAAAAAGTTGAAGAGCCTGACATTTTCTAGATTGAGCAGTGTAAAAACGAATCCAGAGGCCCAGCTTGTTTATGAAAGAAGACTCGAGCTGAGCTAATTAAAAAATGGGGAGCACGGTGTTCTAAGACTGGGTCTGGCCGTGCAAGATTATAGGTCACATCAGCTGGGTTTAACATTTTCATGAAGAAAGAATTAAGACAGGTGCTGAATCCACAAAAGAACATTGAGAATTCATCTAAAACTGAACAGGTTATATGCTGAAAAAGTTTAGGGTTATTAATTTGAGATGCTGGTTGAATGTGAAGTGATCATTTCAACACATGAGCGTGATTCATTTTACATAATAATTGGATACATTGCAGAGTTAAGTGATGGCGGCAGAGGAACCATGAAAAGATGAATAATCAAATCTGATGATCCAGGTTCCCGAGCCCAGAACAATCAGTAAGAACATAAGACCATAAGAAATAGGAGCTGGAGTAGGCCATTTGGCCCTTTGAGCCTGCTCTGCCATTCAACAAGATCATGTCTGATCTTCTAACACAATTCCACCTTCCCGCACTATCCCCATATCCCTTAATTCCCTCAGTTCCCAAAGATTTATCAACCTCTGCCTTGAATGTACTAAACGACTGAGCATCCACAGTTCTCTGGGTGGAGAATTCCAAAGATTTACAACCCTTTGAGTGAAAAAATTTCTCCTCATCTCAGTCCTAAATGGCCGACCCCTTATTCTGAGACCACATCCCTAATAATAGATTCTAGCATTTTGCCTCCTACTGATGTCAGGCTAACTGGCTTATAGTCCTCATTTTTTCTCTTTCTCCTTTCTTAAATAGCGGGGTTGTGTTTGTTACCTTCCAATTCTTGGAGACTGTTTTAGAATCTAGGGAATTCTGGAAGATTAATACCAGTGCATCCATGATCTCTGTAGGTACTTCTTTTAAAACCCTAGGATACACGTCGTCAGATCTAGGGGATTTGTTGCCACTTAGTCCCATTCAGTGCGCATTCAGCTCGAATGCCAGCAGCATAAACTTTAATTACGCTACCGACTGCAAAATCTGGGCCATTATGTCACATATCATTATGCTCACATGCACCATCTACAGGTGCCTTAGATTGTAACTACCATACAGTGTTTAAAATATATATATATAGATTATGGGTTGAAATTCGGTTGTGGATGCCACCTGTTACCGTCAGCAGTAGGCGGCAAATGGGTGACAATGCCTACCATCGTTGTTAAACGGCATCCACGCCCTGGCTGAAAGTGAGTAGGCTCTTTGGCAGAGATACCAAGAGGCAACACTGCACCAGCTAACCCCACCCATGTGGTGATGTCATCCAGCATACAACGTCTCTTTGATGCCTCTGTCGCGATATTTGCTTTTTACGGCTGCCATACCGGCAGGCGGCTGTACAGCCTGAAAAAAGTGGTGGTTAAAGAGCGGTTTTCAGGTGGAATCATCTAGAAAGGATAGTAAGTTTTTCTCTTTATTTATTTCTGCATGTTTTCATTAGTTTCAAGAGTGGGGAATTTTTCCTAGCATGGCGGCAGCCTCCCGTTGCGAAATTGAGTCAACCTCCTGAGCTTCCGCCCCATTGGCGCCAAGGATGAGTGTGCAATGCCACTTTTTAGCGCTGCTCTCTCATCGTTGGGAGTTAAAACTGAATTTAGCAATTTGAGGCTGCACCTAACACCCGGCACTAAAATCAACACTCAGTTGGTGACACCGCCTCAAAAATGGCCATAACCCATTTCGACCCAATTATTCTTTGAACTACACGTGAGGCTGGCTGTTCATATTTTCATTTTTTATCTTATGGTGACCAGTGAGTTGAGCTCAATAGTATTGCTGGGGAAGAGAATGGTAGCTGTTGGGTAATTTCTATTGTTAAATGTGGGGTCATGTTGGGGAGCCGGGCTTGCTAAGACTTTAGCTCTTGACTCCCCATTAGCTCTTGCCCTTTAATACCACCTCTGCTCTCTAAATCAATCAGTCTCTGGTGCCTAATATTCCCCTTTGCCATCACCCAGAATTGTAATATATAGCTGTGGAGGCAGAACACAATCATGTGGCGTATTAGCCACTTAACATTCTTGTTCGCTTCTCCAAAATTGTTCTTTACCTGTCACCTGGAATGCTTTGCCCTGCTACCCAAATATACCCGTCTGGCACTATGCCACCTTGAATATGCAATATTATGCTACCGCTTTGTTCCTAAAATGCCATCCTCTCCCTATTACTCTTTTTTCTGACTCCTACTGCTATCCCCCCAATATCACCTGGCTTTTGTAATATGCCCTTCTGATTCACTAGTCCTGCCATCTACCTGCCCTCTCTTACCCCAATCATGCCCTTGTATAACATTCCCTTGGGAGCTTGCAATACCTTGTTCTATCGCATGCTCCCCAACACCTATCTACCCCTTGCTTACTAACACCCCCCTCCTCATAAGTTCATAATAAGTCACCTCTCACCTGCTGATATAACACCCTGAGCCTAGTAATCTTTATTGGTGAATCTGGGCGGCATGCAGCAGAATATCTATAGCATTGACATTTATATTTATTAAGTGTGGTTGGTTTTTATTACCTTGCGTGTTTACACGTACTTGATAGTTAAGCAATAAACACAGGAAGCCCCAAGTTAAATTTCTTTGTGCTGAGTGAATTGTAATGTTACAGGCATAAGCATTGTTTAGTGGAGAAGCTATTTATTCCGGAATATATAGTGAAATTCCTGGTTTTCTTCTTATTAAACTGTACATTGAAAACAATGATGAAAATTTACCTCGAATCTATTAGATTCTGAAATACTACAGCTCCATTTTTGAAGTTATGGTTTTGTGAAGTAACATAAAGATATCATATCCATCTATATATAAAAGTTGTACATCTAGCATGTGTCCATTACAACTCAAAGTACTGCACTTGATTGGTTCCAATGTTATATCCATACAGGATGCGCTGCAGCAACTCACCACAGTTCATTCGACAGTGCCTCACTCCCTTGTGATCTCTACCACGAAAAAGGACAAGCATCGTGATGCTATGAGAATGCCATCACTTCCAAGTACCCCACCAAGTCTCACACTTTCATGCCTTGGACATTTATTGCCATTTTTTCATCGTCACTGGGTCAGAATCCTGGAATTCGTTACTTAACACCACTATGGGCGCACCATTCGCCACAAGGACTTCAGAACCTCCATAGAATCGTAGAATCATAGAATGGTTACAGCACAAAAGGAGGCCATTCAGCCTGTTGAGCCCATGCCAGCTCTATGCAAGAGCACTTAGTCCCACTCCCCTGCCCTTTCCCCATAGCCCTGCAAATTTTTGTGAGGGCAACTACGAATGGGCAATAAGTGTGGCCTTGCCACTGTCTCCCACATTCCGAGAACAAATTCAAATAAAATAACTAATCACAACTGACAGGTATGAGACCTGTCAATGTTTAAATAGCATCTAAAAAATAAAAAAAAGAGAAAGAATAACCAATAGCAATTTGCCTATAATTGGCCTCAGTATGTGTCCAATAGTAATTAAGATCTAATTGATGTCCGTACTTACAGCAAGTAAATTTTGTGGTCATAAACAGATTGGTCAGATTAATCTTCACTCCACTTTTGGAACAGAGCCAGATATGGTATAACCTCCACTCCTTGTAAAACTGGGTATCCTCCAACTTACTCTGAGAAATATCATGGTGGATTGGCTAATGTTTCACAAAAATATATCCTGCAACTTCATATATGTTTAGATTGTAGACTTCAGCATAGCCATGTGACGCAGCTGTGAGACTACAGGGCTACTGATTCTAATGTTACGCAGATGTCCCAAAAGCTTCATCACAAATCCTGCAGAGTAGTACATTTTAACAAATTATAACTATGAATATTCTAACTTTTGTTGCATTCCTGGAGTTCTGCCAATGTTTATGTTGCTTATTAGACTTCTACACAGGATGTTTTGATTATTTGCAGTACAGGGTACTGTCAATCTGCAAGTAATTTAAACATTTATGTGTGGGGAATGCTTTATGCTGCTTTTGAGGATAACTAATGGAGTTCTCTGTGCATTTTGATGTACTGAATACATTTTATTAAGTTAAAGAGTTAATTAATGTGTGACAGAATATACTTAATTTGTGTGGCAAACTTTGATTGGCTAACTTAATAGTCAGATCATAGCAGACCATCTGCTTATTGCAAACATTTTATTTACATCACATATTGTTTGTTCTGGTTGGTTTATCTTATTACATCATGTAATATAATATGCTTTTAAGTGCATAAGCTTTTCATTTAAACAATATAATTGTACATTATATTTCAACCCAGTCTGTGTTGGATGTGGGCTTTCGAGCCTGATATTTCTCCTTCCTTTGGCTGAGTGTGGATTAGGCAGAGTGCACCTCCAGTTGCAGGCCTGCTGTTTATGAATAAAGTATATTTTGAAATTAAAAAAAAGCTTACACCCAAAACCAAGAATGAGAGGCAGACAGCAACAGTAATGATCAGTGGCTGTGGAGCTTTCTAGTTGTCATAAAAAATTAGCAGCCAGAAGACGTTCAGCTCCAAGGACCCTTTGGAGACCAGTTTAAAAAAAAATGACACTTATTTTATCAGCTTTTGCTGCACTTGTTGTCTGGCCCTTTCAAATCATCAAGATGAGCGTGGCCAGTGTGGGGGCTACAGCCAACATCTCCTGGAAGCCTCTGTGTTTGGCATCTACTTGGTGAACAGGGAGGAAAATGAG
Organism: Pristiophorus japonicus; assembly: GCF_044704955.1. Classification (NCBI taxonomy): domain Eukaryota; kingdom Metazoa; phylum Chordata; class Chondrichthyes; family Pristiophoridae; genus Pristiophorus; species Pristiophorus japonicus. The sequence continues at coordinate 193,044,326 of NC_091982.1, read as the reverse complement.
GCAGAATATCCTGCAAGACCCTTTCGGTCTCATTTCCACAGCTGCCCCCTGTCTGCTTCAGGAATCGAACTCTGTCCAGTTTGTGAAAACCTCCAGGAAATTCCTGGGCAATGTAAAGGGGTGTGGAGACCTCACATCATGGGTCTCCATTCCTTTTTCCTCTCCTTTGTGCCTTGGAACTAAGAGAGAGCCACATAGAGGGGACAATCTGGACCTCTGAGTTTTCACTTCTTTATTTCATTTCTTGTTATGTTTGCTGAGTAATAGATTTTACTGAAACAAAAGACATAACTCGTAGTTAATCAGGAGACTAATACAAGCAATGACACAGGAAATGAATGTCGATGTAAAGTCTCAGCCAGCAGTTTTTATATATATTCTTGATAGAATAATTATTTTTCTCACCGTCATAGCAAGCACCCAACCTTTGATCCATTAGAGTGCTAACCTCTTAAGAACCTACAGCTGTTAATGGAGGGGTCATGGAAGTCTTGAGTTGCAAATAAACTGGCCATAATGGAAACAGGTTTTAGGAATTGTGACCTTGCAAGGACGTTTCTATTGAAAGAATTGTAATGTCAGTATATTTTTAATCATACCTTCATCTGAAAAGTTATTGCTGATCAAACAATAAAATGTCACAGAAATTTGATCTGCAACCACAGTACAAAGCTTTCTGCAGAAGAAGACATCTGCAAAAGCAGCCAATCAGCGGCGTACGGGGTGGGAGGACCTGCAACCCAAGAGCCTCTGTCTGAAATCGAGATCCGTGCCCTGTCCTTGGTTGGGGATAGCAACCATGCCACCACCGGCATTGGAGCTGACCCACTCACACAGGATGGTAAGTTGAATACAATCCCCAGTCTGTGTTGTGGTCCTGTCATGTAATGTAACTGTAACTGTAATGTTGGCCTGATGTCATTTAATGCAAGTTTATTGCACTGTAATGTTGGCCTCATGTGATGTACTGCAATGTTGGGGGCATGTAACGTAATGCATATATGTATTGTCTGTGTGCGATGTGTAATGCAGTACTGCAGCAGTAGTGGACATTTAAGAAAGATTGCGATAAATCACTGTACTATGTACTCATGTAACCCTGACCACTCTCCTGGTGCCAAGCATTTTAAAATGTTGTTTTGTACTTCCAGACTCAGACGATTCAGACCACACCGACACAGAGCGACCAGACGACAGACCCACTGCCTCCACCTCTGGCATCACCCAGCCTTCTCCCGACTTCACCACTGGCAGAGATGATGAAGAGGAAGAGCCGCTGATCCTGGAGCCAGTGGAGGTGGAGGTGGGGGTGGAGACGGAGGAGGATACATCAGTTCCATGTGGGCCATCTGGAACATCTTCTACCACCGAGTCTGTATTCAGGGGATTCCCCCAGTTCCTCGGATTCTGTGGGACCAAGCCATGCACAGCAAGGCACCCCCAGTGTTGCAGCGCCTTTGCCGTAGCGATGGAAGTTGGTGCAGAAAAGGTCGGTTGTTGCATGACAGATAGGCGTGTACCAGGACATGGTACGTCTGTCACAGGCCAGCGTCGACATAGGTTAAGAGCTGCTCAAGGCCATGGCTATGATAGCCATAAACATTGTAGCTGTATCAGAGCGGCAGTCGGAGGATATGTCGTGTATGATCACCGCGATGGAGCGAACCTCCGGCACCGTCGAAGCCATGTGGCAATCGATGGGATCGGGACATGGCGTGGAATCCCCCCGTGCCATAATAGTCAGGTCGACAGCACCTGAGGGCGGGGAGCTGACAGCATCTTCCAGCCCCGAAGCCATGCCTTCCACATCACAAACTTCTCCTGAGGCCCCATTTATTGCGTCTGAAATGTCTGACCCCCAACGACAGCAACAGCACTCGGGGTGCAGTGCTGCACGCTGGCTTGGTACCACCACAGGGAGGTCCAGGCTCAGGGACAGTGGGAAAGGGAAGAGTGGGAGTAAGAAAGCGGGGGGAATAGTCCCAAGGGTGGTGTAGCACGCAATCGAGGTCGAGGTCGAGGTCGGCAGTAAAGGATCTTTTGTTGTACTTGTTCATTGAATAATTGAAGTTTGATTTTTAAAAGTTTATTAAAATTGTTAAAAATTTGTTAAAGTTGTTATTAAAGTTGTTACAGTTGTTTTATAGTCATAAGTTTTACAAAGTTTTAAAATTGTTGTATAGTTTAGACATTTTTACATCAAGATTTGAATTAAATTTAAGCACTCTTGTACAGTGTCAAACTTTTGGGGTAACAGTCATCAGGGTCCCAAAACGCAGCTCTCTACATTCAAGCAAAGCGATCATTTATAAACCTTCTCACATCTAGTTCCTCCATTAGACAGGTAGTCAAAATACAGGCTGAGATAGTACAGGCCCATTCTTTTTAAATCTCCACAATACTTTTCAATGAAAAAAATAACTAAAATGCCTTCTATCTTAATAAGTTACTCAGCACCAATAAAAATAACTTTTCCACTTTAAATCGCACTGTAAAGTCACTGTTCACCTCAGAAATACAAAGGTGCTGCTTTAGCTAACAGTTCACGATTTCCAAAATGGCGGCGCTGAGCACTCCACCTATTCCCGCCCACTTAACATCGCGTAAAACCACCTTTTCCAGGACGGTATGCAGCTCCGGTGGTATGTCGGCAGTATGCGATGAAAATCTGATTTTTTTGGGCGGTGTGCGGGCAGTGTGCAGGCGGTCCTGTACGGCGGATGGTGTGTATACTGCTCAGCGGTATGTCAATGATGAATATTCTGCCAAGCGGTATGTCAGTGGTATGTAGGTGTTTTTTCACCAAAATCACATTTTTGGGCGGTACGCGGGCAGTGGTGGGCGGTATGTCGATGAATTTCGGGCCCTAGATGCTCAATGCATGTGAAATGAAAGCTGCATGAGTAGTCACAGTTGTGGGTTCTTTAGCTTTAGTGAGTAATTACTGCCAGTAGTTGTACTGTTTGTTTGCAATCAATTTTGTGCTTCTTTGGTATTTACTGATTTAATCTGCTCGGCTGTTTTGCTGCTTTTAAAGAAATGAAATTGCACAAAGCTAATAAAGCTGGATCCTATCTGCCTCTGTACTTTGATTCGAGCATTTTTGGAATTTTGAGTTCCCTTTTATGGTCAACCAGCAATCCTTCAAGAGCTGCTGGTGTTGGATATCCTTCACCTGGACTTCGTGCAATTACAGCATGCACTGGGAGCACCATGCCACTATTTTAATGAGCTGACCTCGACTTAAAGCATGACTTGGCTTATTCCAGCGCAGATATGTGCATCTGGGCCACATTATTGGACCTATAGAGCTTCCATTCTGCCCATTTAAAATGTGCTTAGATGGCATAATGTGCAATCCCAATACAAAAAATGAAAAATTATTTATTTAAATATTTTTGCATGAATTCTGCCACATAATGAGACTATGGCATAAAAATGTCAGCAAGCACTGTTGAACATAAGATAGAGCTGGTCAAAAAATTGTCAGCGCATGCTTAAACCCTGCTTGCTCAATTTTCTGATCTTTCAATAACTGTTCTGCATCTGTGAAAATGGTGCAGGTACTTGGAAATTCTACCCTACTGTGTCAGATCTTTAACATCTCTTCAGATCACAAGAACATGTTATTTAAAAAAAATGATTTAAAATATTAATTGACTTTGCATTTGCTACCGTCTTTGAACTCAGTAAGTCACATAATGCTGAATTTCCTCCGAGATTGCATTACAAACACAACCATCTCTGAATTGGTAACTAATCTTGAGACAAAAGACACTGCCAAGAATTAGCATCATCAAAAAGGATTTCATACTGCTGGCCAAGAAAGCCATGTGTACAGCCCAGATGGAAGACTTGAAGTTGATAAAGTTTTTCCATTTAGTGCTTGCATTAGTCACATAAATTGTATTCAGAAACATACGATGGTTCACAGAGCTGATGCCATAGGCATTGTGGTGGTACGGAATCACTAATGAGCAAACTCTTACCCCCGCACCTTGGAAGTGCTCCACTCCAGGCGTGTTCCAGCTCCATCACTTACAGGAGCAGGATATGTCAGTTGTTGCACCAGAAAGAAATCACTTAAAGCAATCCTATTCTATTTAATGCTGTGCTGTCTTCCAGCTTGGCACTCTTTAGAAAAATAGTTTGCTTTAAAGATTTTTCAGAAAGTTTTCTTTGTTGTGCTGTGCCTTTATATATTGTTTTTAATGTGTGAGCAAATATTTTTCTGCAATTGAGGGCATTATAGCATAGGTTCATTTCTTTTTGCTCTTCATTTTTTAATCAATTTGCCAAATATGTGGTATTTTCCCTAACCTCTGGAATAGTCTCCATATACTTCTCCGCCTCTTCACTTTCTTTAAGACGCTCCTTAAAACCTACCTCTTTGAAGAAGGTTTTGATTTTCTGTCCTAAAGTCTCCTTCTTTGGCTTGCTTCTTCGACTGCGCTTCTGTGTAGTGCTTTGGGATGCTAATATGTTAAAGGTGTTATATAAATGCAAGCTGTTGTTGTTGTGCCCAGATACAGTGATTGATGGATATGGTCAATGACAGGTTAAAGAGGTGTATGAACAGTACGTATGCATTGACAACAATCTTCCCTGTAATTAGTTTTGGTGCATGACCCCTGTAATTGGCTACATGGCCCATTCAAATTTTCAAGCAGTGATGGTTTTCGCCCATGTAAAAGCTGGTGAGTGGCCTGCGCAGGACCTCCAGGCTGCTGTGCAGCAACATGGCTTCATAGCTTAACGGGAATGTTGATTGACAGCATGTTTGATATTCGAACCGTCCTTTTTCAGCAGATGCACTAGATTCTCCTGTTACACCCTGGATTCTGCTAATCACAGATCCTTCCTTCTCCTCAACTGCTAGCGAATTCCAAGCCCTCCAAATGCTGACAGACCCCAGAACCCTCCCCCTACCACATCAAATACTGCCATGGACTAGCTCGCTGTAAGTGTGGATAAGCCCAGTCCCTCACTCCTACTGGTGCCAGACCCCAGACAGCCACTCTGCTCCCAAACTTCAGCTCCAAATACAGGCCTATGACACGTGAAGACTAGCATTTAGACTGAGAATGCAGTGGGATATGCTATAACCTAAGCTGAAAGTGTACCAACCATTCCATCACTTTATTGCAGTATATAAAATGACAGTTAGGAGCAGTGTTAAAGAGATATTACTGAAGAGGGATGTGAATGCAGAAAGCATGATATATATTTTGTCATGGGGGTATATCCCCACCCTGCACCCCCCCCTCCCACCAGAACATTTTGGGGGAGAAATTGATTATCGTTGCGTTTAGGGGGCGGTAACTTTTGAGAGGCGGGAAACTTAACGCCAGGCACTAATGTTTCCCCCATCTCAAAAAATTGGGTTTAGCGCTCCCGGAAGCAAGTGGAGCACCAAATCAAGCGCTACACTTCCTTCTTGGAGTGCTAATGGGGTGCACACTTGAGCAGCGCCCCACACTGGGCTGTACAGCGCTGCTGCGTTCAAAGGGCCCTTCCCTCCCTTAAAGGGAAGAGCCATCGCTGCAGGCTCTGCAAATAAAGATTCACCTACCTGGACCACCAAGGGAGCGGGGGACCCACGCGATCAGCCCAGCACTCAAGCAGAGGGACCCAGCACTCAGAAGGACCGCGCAAAGAAAACGGATCAACATAGCAGAAACAAAGGTAAGTTTTTTTCTTAAATTTAACTCGGCCACCTCGCCTTCACTTTTCATCCCGGTAACGGCCGGCTGCCTGATGCACGCCTCCTACAGCTACCGGTGTTTTTGCCCGGTGCTGCTGCAGGGGGCGAAAATCAATTTCGGGGCTGGGGCGATGCGCACAGTGATTACGTCACGATCTCCAGGCGCAGGAGACCAATATGGCGAGAGTCATTGTCAGCGCCGTGCCCGGTCACTAACACATTTGCGGTCCGAGGTGCAAATGCACTGAATTTCTACGCCATTTTTGACACCTGCTTTCGTGCATTTGCTGGAATTTTAGAGCCTACTCATGGTGTATTTAAAAAAAATTAGCGATTCCAATTCCATTCCATAATTTTATTTCTGAAAATGTTATTTTTGACAACTGCGCAAGTTCAGTGATTATGCAGTCAAATAAAGCCAGGAATGTTTTTGCACTATGAAGCACCCACATTGTCTTCAAAAAGTAACTGTAATCAATATTGAAGAAAATAATCGATCACTTTAAACACGAGCCAGGCATGTCCCAGAAGTTTACTTTGAGGAAAATAAAAAGCTTTTATAAGCTACATTTTAGCAGCTTGTTTTATATACTATTTCACTGGGGACAAACACACATGTAACTATGGGGAGATACGCATTATTCATTTTTTACATTTTCATTTTCAAATAAGCATAATAGGTTTTCTGGGTTTCTATCATCATCATAGGCAGTCCCTCGTATTGAGGATGACTTGCTTCCACGCCAAAAAAAGAATGAGTTCACAGGTGTTTCAATGAAGGACCTAATATTCCATATCCCGAACTACTCAGTGTAGGGTGGAAGATGCCTGTGCGTGGATTTTTTCAATGTGTGGTCGTTGCACACCAGCCACCACACGGGTTTGACAGAGCTAGGTCTTGGTCCAGTGGCAAGGATTACCCAAGATGACTGGAGACCAGCTCTGCTGCACGGACCTAGCGCGCACATATATCGCAGTGTGGGCTGGCCCGTGTTGCCCCTAGGCCCTCTCCTCTTCTGGCCCCGAACTCACGCCTCTCCTGGGCCCCGATCAAATCCCTCTATAATCTCTTGCCGTTCCTTCGCCCGACCTCGCCGCTCCTGTTGTATCTGCCCACGCTCCAATCACCGACCTGGACCTTGATGACGTCCCTCTTCGCTGCCGTCGTCCTCCTGCACCAGCTCATGCTGTGACTTGCAGTGGCACACCGCCTCACTGCCCATGGCCGCTGCTCGCCGCTCGCCGCTCCTTTGTTTTGGCCCTGACCTGCCGCTGATGGTCTCTCACAGGTCGGGGCCACCAGGGTCTAGCTGGGTATAATCCTTTGGTGTTGGCAATATAGTCCAAAGGGTACAAAGTGCAATTTTTAAAGGTGTTTATTTTTGTGCCATGGTCTATAATCTGGTGACTCCTCTGTGGAGTCGAGCCGGCAGGGGCACCTCCTGGGGCGGGGGGGGTGGGGGGTTGGCGGGGGGTAGGGGAGACAGGTAGACGATAGAGGGAATAGACGATATGCTCACTTTACCTACTGGAAGACCATAATTGTACTGGGGTCCTAAATACATCATAGGAGCCTGATTGAAATATATTAATGAAGCTCCTGCCTGTTTTGTTAAGGAGCCTTGGCCACCTATTTCAAGATCTTTCCAAAATTGCAGCGGACAAAAGACGTCTGGAAGTTGGTGGTAAATTTTATTTTGTGATTTTCATCTCGCCCCCACCGCATTCCTGCCAAGAAACAGGGCGGTAGTGAGACGGACATTGGCCACGATTCGAATAACTCGGCGTGAAAACATTTTCTCTAGCTTTCCTCTTCATTCTTTGAGTGATCCTTCTTTCCCCATCATAGCTTCGGCAGAAGATTAGGGAAATGGAGTAAACAGCTGCAAACGGCTATTTACGCCGTTTGGGATTTCTGTAGGTTCTATCAATTGTTGTTTAGAATCTATTTATTTTTACTATGAATTTAATCAGCTTTAGGCAATTCTTAGTGATGAAGGCACTGAATGTATCCTTCAAATTGTTATTAAGGTAGTGTTACATCTGTGTCCGCCTTGGCCCTTGATGTCTCTGGCAAGAAAAAGTTGCTTTTCACTCAGTGTCATACTGTGGTTCTGCAGTTGAGTAATTTGGTTTGTCAATAATTGATATATTTCAGTCTAGGTTATGTAGCATTTCAGGAGCTGCCCAGAATTATATGTAACGTGACCTGACCATTCATATGTATTGCTGAGACTTTACAATGAAATGATCGGAGCACATTTAGTGGCGAATCATTATGAGATAATGAATCACATTCCTCTTAGCACACAGACAGGAGAACAACATTGAACAGGAGTTAAACTTTGCTCTGTGGGCTTACCTACCTTTTCTAGTGCTGCAGCAGAGCTCCCACTTCGTCACCACCCAGATTTTACAGACAAGCACTGGTATTTCCCTCTTGGCAGTGATAATCCTTCTAGGAGGTCGACATGCATAGCAAATGTCGACTCATGTACATTGTTTGGAGTTGCGGTTGGGGCAGATTTGAAGGAGTGGGTGAAGACCTCCCCCACTGAGACTCCAACACACAGTGGAGAATCTACCCCTTTATGTCTTGATGTGCTAACACAGTGTGTATCAACCTGGAGTGGCAAAATGTAATTTCAGATCGTGATTTAACCATAATGTTTCATTTATTTATGAGATAATGCAACACATTATCATTTATTTGCAAATCAACACTTTATTCCACATTTTTAGATTGAAAAATCTAATTTAATGTACCGTGTTCATAGAACCATAATTAAACGCATTTTCTTGTTTCTCAGAACCTGTATCTCTTGATCTTGGGCTCGTATGACTTCTCCTAGCAGTTTCAAATGGCTAAGTAAACAACTAGGTCAGTGTATTTAATCTCCTGTTTGTGTGTTATTGCTCAAGGTACCAAAGAAATATGAAAAGGCCAGCATCATCTAGATACTACAGAGAGATATCGAAGCAACCTTTGTACATCCATCTTTTGGCATATTATTTATAATACCCCCAATATGTACTTTAACCCCATATGTGATTCATGATCCTTTGTAAAAAAAAATCACTTATATTTATCCTGTTTGCGCTTGAAAACTGGGTGGCAGTGGGCAGAAAATGGGACATTGGTTCTTCCCTCCCATGAGCGCTAGAAGTTGTTAGATGCCCATTTGCAATGCTATTTAAAGGAAACTTTAGCTGCGCTCAGGAAAAATGTAAGGAGCTTTTGGATACATTTTTCTTGCACCAGCTGATGGTTTTATTGACCTTAATGTTATTAAAAGTTATTTTAGTCACGCTTGTAGGCTCTGCACTGTAAAGGGGATTTTGGCATTGCAGTTGTTTTTTTAAATGGAGATATTTCTAGGCATACCATCCTAGGAGGAGGAAAAGGAGGAAAGAATAAATAGAACTGGAGGACAAACAAATAGAAATTTGCATGTTCAGAGAAATCCATACTCTATGGAGCAGCGCTTATAGGCTGAGAACAACATATCTGTAGTTTTCTGAGGAACAGTGTATAAGGAAGGTTTGATTCCCTAGGAACGCAGAAACAGAGTTGTATCACATTCCGCAAGAAGATCTGCAGCCAACTGCTACAGCTAGCATAAAAACATAGAAACATAGAAAATAGGTGCAGGAGTAGGCCATTCAGCCCTTCGAGCCTACACCACCATTCAATAAAATCATGGCTGATCATTCCCTTAGTACCCCTTTCCTGTTTTCTCTCCATACCCCTTGATCCCCTTAGTCGTAAGGGCCATATCTAACTCCCTCTTGAATATATCCAATGAACTGGCATCAACAACTCTCTGCGGCAGGGAATTCTACAGGTTAGCAACTCTCTGAGTGAAGAAGTTTCTCCTCATCTCAGTCCTAAATGGCCTACCCCTTATCCTAAGACTGTGAACACTGGTTCTGGACTTCCCCAACATCGGGAACATTCTACCTGCATCTAATCTATCTCGTCCCGTCAGAATCTTATATGTTTCTATGAGATCCCCTCTCATCCTTCTAAACTCCAGTGTATAAAGGCCCAGTTGATCCAGTCTCTCCTCATATGTCAGTCCAGCCATCCTGGGAATCAGTCTGGTGAACCTTCGCTGCACTTCCTCAATAGCAAGAATGTCCTTCCTCAGATTAGGAGACCAAAATTGAACACAATATTCCAGGTGATGCCTCACCAAGGTCCTGTACAACTGCAGTACGACCTCCCTGCTCCTATGCTCAAATCCCCTAGCTATGAAGGCCAACATACCATTTGCCTTCTTTACCGCCTGCTGTACCTGTATGCCAACTTTCAATGACTGATGAACCATGACACCCAGGTCTTGTTGCACCTCCCCTTTTCCTAATCTGCCGCCATTCAGATAATATTCTGTCTTTGCGTTTTTGCTCCCAAAGTGGATAACCTCACATTTATCCACATTATACTGCATCTGCCATGCATTTGCCCACTCACCTAACCTGTCCAAGTCACCCTGCAGCCTCTTAGCGTCCCCCTCACAGCTCACACCGCCACCCAGTTTAGTGTCATCTGCAAACTTGGAGATATTACACTCAATTCCTTCATCTAAATCATTAATGTATATTGTAAAGAGCTGGGGTCCCAGCACTGAGCCCTGCGGCATTCCACTAGTCACTGCCTGTCATTCTGAAAAGGACCCGTTTATCCCGACTCTCTGCTTCCTGTCTGCCAATCAGTTCTCTATCCACGTCAGTATATTACCCCCAATACCATGTGCTTTGATTTTGCACACCAATCTCTTGTGAGGGACCTTGCCAAAAACCTTTTGAACGTCCAAATACACACATCCACTGGTTCTCCTTTGTCCACTCTACTAGTTACATCCTCAAAAAATTCCAGAAGATTTGTCAAGCATGAATTCCCCTTCATAAATCTATGCTGACTTGGATCGATCCTGTCACTGCTTTCCAAATGTGCTGCTATTTCATCCTTAATAATTGATTCCAACATTTTCCCCACTACTGATGCCAGGCTAACCGGTCTATAATTACCCGCTTTCTCGCTCCCTCCCTTTTTAAAAGTGGTGTTACATTAGCTACCCTCCAGTCCATAGGAACTGACCCAGAGTTGATAGACTGTTGGAAAATGATCACCAATGCATCCACTATTTCTAGGGCCACTTCCTTAATACTCTGGGATGCAGACTATCAGGCCCCGGGGTTTTATCGGCCTTCAAACCCATCAATTTCCCGAACATAATTTCCCGCCTGATAAGGATATCCTTCAGTTCCTCGTTCTCACTAGACCCTCGGTTGCCTAGTACTTCCGGAAGGTTATTTGTGTCTTCCTTTATGAAGAAAGAACCAAAGTATTTGTTCAATTGGTCTGCCATTTATTTGTTCCCCATTATAAATTCACTTGAATCCGACTGCAAGGGACCTACGTTTGTTTTCACTAATCTTTTTCTCTTCACATATCTATAGAAGCTTTTGCAGTCAGTTTTTATGTTCCCGGCAAGCTTCTTCTCGTACTCTACTTTCCCCCTCTTAATTAAACCCTTTGTCCTCCTCTGCTGAATTCTAAATTTCTCCCAGTCCTCAGGTTTGCTGCTTTTTCTGGCCAATTTATGTGCCTCTTCCTTGGATTTAACACTATCCTTAATTTCATTTGTTAGCCATGGTTGAGCCAACTTCCTGTTTTATTTTTACTCCAGACAGGGATATACAATTGCTGAAGTTCTTTAAATGTGATCTTTAAACGTTTGCCATTGCCTATCCACCATCAACCCTTTAAGTATCATTTGCCAGTCTATTCTAGGCAATTCACGCCTCAAACCATCAAAGTTACCTTTCCTTAAGTTCCTTAGTTTCTGAATTAACTGTGTCACTCTCCAGCTTAATAAAGAATTCTACCATATTATGGTCACTCTTCCCCAAGAGGCCTCGCACACCAAGATTGCTAATTAGTCCTTTCTCATTACACATCACCCAGTCTAGGATGGCCAGCTCCCTAGTTGGTTCCTCGACATATTGAAAACCATCCCTAACACACTCCAGGGAATCCTCCTCCATCGCATTGCTACCAATTTGGTTAGCCCAATCAATATGTAGATTAAAGTCACCCATGATAATTGCTGTACCTTTATTGCATGCATCCCTAATTTCTTCTTTGATGCTGTCCCCAACCTCACTACTACTGTTTGATGGTCTGTACACAACTCCCACTAGCTTTTTTTGCCCTTTGGTATTCCGTAGCTCCACCCATACCGATTCCACATCATCCAAGCTAATGTCCTTTCTTACTATTGCATTAATTTCCTCTTTAACTAGCAATGCCACCCCGCCTCCTTTTCCTTTCTGTCTATCCTTCCTAAATGTTGAATGCCCCTGGATGTTGAGTTCCCAGCCTTGGTCACCCTGGAGCCATGTCTCCATGACGCCAGTTACATCATACCCGTTAACTGCTATCTGCGCAGTTAATTCATCCACCTTATTCCGAATACTCCTCGCATTGAGGCACAGAGCCTTCAGATTTGTCTTTCTAACACACTTTGCCCCTTTAGAATTTTGCTGTAATGTGGCCCTTTTTGCTTTTTGCCTTAGGTTTCTCCGCCCTCCACTTTTACTTTTTTTCTTTGTATCTTTTGCTTCTGCCCCCATTCTACTTCCCTCTGTCTCCCTGCATAGGTTCCCATCCCCCTGCCATATTAGTTTAACTCCTCCCTAAAAGCACTAGCAAACACTCCCCCTAGGACATTGGTTCTGGTCCTGCCCAGGTACAGACCATCTGGTTTGTACTGGTCCCACCTCCCCCAGAACCGGTTTGAATGTCCCAGGAATTTGAATCCCTCCCTTGTGCACCACTCCTCATGCCATGTATTCATCTGAGCTATCCTGCGATTCCTAATCTGACTAGCATGTGGCACTGGTAGCAATCCTGAGATTACTACTTTTGAGGTCCTACTATTTAAATTTAGCTCCTAGCTCCCTAAATTTGTCTTGTAGGACCTCATCCCATTTTTTACCTATGTCGTTGGTACCTATATGCACCACGACAACTGGCTGTTCACCCTCCCTTTTCAGAATGCCCTGCACCCGCTCCGAGACATCCTTGACCCTTGCACCACGGAGGCAACATACTATCCTGGAGTCTCAGTTACGGCTGCAGAAACGTCTATCTATTCCCCTTACAATTGAATCCCCTATCGCTATAGCTCTCCCACTCTTTTCCTGCCCTCCTGTGCAGCAGAGCCACCCACGGTGCCATGAACTTGGCTGCTGCTGCCCTCCCCTGATGAGTCATCCCCCCCAACAGTACCCAAAGCGATGTATCTGTTTTGCAGGGGGATGACCGCAGGGGACCCCTGCACAACCTTCCTTGCACTGCTCTTCCTGTTGGTCTTCCATTCCCTATCTGGCTGTGTACCCTTTACCTGCGGTAAGTCCAACTCACTAAACGTGCTATTCACATCGTTCTCAGCATTGTGGATGCTCCAGAGTTCACCCACCCGCAGCTCCAATGCCACAATATGGTCCGTCAGGAACTGCAGGCGGATGCACTTCCCGCACATGTAGTCGTCAGGGACACCGGAAGCGTCCCTGATTTCCCACATAGTACAGGAGGAGCATAACATGTGTCCGAGCTCTCCTGCCATGATTTAACCCCTAGATAAACTTAATTTGGCAACAACAATAATGCTAAAAGGTTACTTACTAATAAAGAAAAGAAAAAAGAAAAACTACTTACCAATCACCAGCCAATCACTTACCCCCTTGGCTGTGATGTCACCTTTCGATTTCTTTCGACTTCTTTTTTGCCTTCTCACCCTGCTGCAGCTGCACCAGCTGGGCCTTTATAGGCCTCTCCTCCGATGACGCTGCTCCCTGCTGGCCTCAGGAACGACACTGGGCCTTTATAGGCCTCCCCTCCGACCTCCCGATGACGCTGCTCCCTGCTAGCCTCAGGAACGACACTGGGCCTTTATAGGCCTCCCCTCCGACCTCCCGACGACGCTGCTCCCTGCTGACCTCAGGAACGACGCTGGGCCTTTATAGGCCTCTCCTCCGACCTCCTGACGACCTGCTCCCCGCGGAAGTAACTGATGAACTTAAGGCTGCTATAGCCTTCAATTTCTTTGCCTTTGAATCCTTCCAGGCTACCACAGGGAATGTCACCAGCATCAGTCAATCTGCAATCCATGCATTTATTAAACAGGTGACTGAGGTCTTGTTTGTTGGAGAAAACAGATTAATCAATCTCCCATGGATATCCAGAAGCAGCAGGATAGGTCACTGTGGATTTTGCCGATTGCAGGATCCATGGCAATTCACAACTGGCAGTTTTCCACCCGCACCCCATCACGTCTTTCCTCTTGTACGCTATGTTTACCCCCTTTAAAAAAAAAAGTGTTTGGCCATTTTTATGGATTTAAGCGCCTGCCCTCAGGGTATTATGAATAATAAACTCTAGGTCTCTTCAGCATCTTTCCACTGAATGTCTGTTCCCATTTCTTATTTTTCCTCCTAAAATATATTGGCCCGTAATTTGCGGTCAGCAGTGACGCAAAGGAGCTCGCTGCTGGTCACAAAAAAAGCTACTCACAGAGATCTCGCGATCCCTGTTGCGAGAAGTTTGCCTTTTTTGATGCGTAATTAGTTTCTGTGCACTGTAATGGAAATTCCTGAAGTGCTGCTGCTCTGATGTCAATAAGTTGTCTAAGCAGTCAATCACATTGCAGAATGCTCACAGACAAGGAACCAGGAAATGAGAACCTGCTTTTATCCGGACTTTAAAAAAATGTTACAGAGAACAAAACAAAGATTGAGACTCTCACATGGGGATAAGGTAGAAGCTGAAATATCATGAACAAACAAACATTTTTTTAAAGTTTAAATTTTTAAAAATTTATTATCATAATGGAGAAATTTGACATTCCACAAATATAAAAATGGGTTTTTCAGGGCCAGAATGTTTGTTTACCAGTCAATACACTGTTAATCTATTCCAACAAGGTTTAACATTTAATGGGGTATTTAACAGAGATACTACCATGGAAAAGCACAAGTTTTCATTAGTTTTATTGATTGACAGCTATTGGGGAGGGTGGGGTGTGGGGGTGGGGGTAAGTGGTGGGGAGTGGGTGCAAAGCATTTCCGCGTTAGGATGAGCATACGCTAAATCCTGAAGTTGCATTCAGTTTCAGAGGGGTAATGACGTTGAATGCTGTTCGTTCACTGTTATTACCCACTGCAAATTCTGAACCATTGTTTTACAATTATTCACATTAAGTTGCATCTTCCATAAATCTGTCCTGATCTGTGTGACTCAGTACCACATCATCTGACTTTTTGCGGGTAGACTTAGCCAATCTTTCTTATTTCCTCATCCCTCGTGGAACAACACAAATTGCACCTCATCTGGCATCTTGCCCAAGAACTAATCAAATCCACCCATGTAAAGTGGCAAGCTTTGTGACAGGCAAGGAGTGCTGAACTAGAAAGTTTCTAGCTGGGTGCTTCTAGTTTGGAGTATTAGCATATTCTGTGTTATGTTTTAATTGGCAAGTCACAAATCTTAATGTTCAAATTATGTTAAGCAATAATTATTGTTTCATTCATAGCCTGATTAATTTAAAACGAAATTTATGTTTACAGTAAACCAGTTGATTGTCATTTAGTGAGACACAGTTCCTTTAGTGAGATATAATTGTTTTTATTTTACAATTTGGATGGTATATTTTTTTTCCTTTGCTAGCACCAAATTTTAGACTGAGGAATTAATGGGTTTCAACATTATTCAGTCAATGAACCAAAATGAGATGAGCGCTTAGAAATATTACATATGGGATGCAGTCTTATAACAAGGGGTAGGACAAAAGGTCAAAACTAGCTTTAAGACAGGGGACAACCAAAATTGGTAATCCTTTTAAAAATCAGTCACAAAATCTCAATCAATTTGCCTTTTTCTGTGTTTTTTTAACTAGATGTGTACCTCTAGCAGTGTCAGCTGTGGCTCAGTAGATAGCATACTCGCCCCTGAGTCAGAAGGTTGTGGGTTCAAGTCTCACTCCAGGGTCTTGAGCACACAAAAAAAATCTAGGCTGACACTTCAGTGCAATGCTGAGGGAGTGCTGCACTGTCGGAGGTGCTGTCTTTTGGATGAGACGTTAAACTGAGGTCCCGTCTGCTCCCTCAAGTGGAAGTAAAAGATCCCATGGCACTATTTTGAAGAAGAGCAGGGGAGTTATCCCTGGTGTCCTGGCCAATATTTGTCTCTCTATCAACATAACAAAAACAGGTGATCTGGTCATTATCACATTGTAGGAGCTTGCTTGTGCGCAAATTGGCTGCCGCGTTTCCTATATTACAACAGTGACTACACTCCAAAAGTACTTCATTGGCTGTAAAGCACTTTGAGATGTCCGGTAATCGTGAAAAGCGTTATATAAATCCAAGTGTTTCTTTCTTTCTTTTCTCTTCCCTTCTTTTTGTCTTTCTTTCATTTTGATTTCCTCCTTCCTCTGCTGTACATAAGAACATAAGAACCTAAGAAATAGGAGCAGGAGCAGGCATTTGGCCCCTTGAGCTTGCGCCACCATTCAGTAAGATCGTGACTGATCTGATCCTGGCCTCAACTCCACTTCCCGCCCGCTCCCCATAACCCTTAACTCCCCTATCATTCAAAAATCTATCTATCTCCATCTTAAATATAATCAATGACCCAGCTTTCACAGCTGTCTGGGGTATCAATCAACAACAACAACTTTTACATAGTGAAATGTCACAAGTTGCTTCACAGGATTGTTATAAAACAAAATTTGAGACTGAAAATTTAAGGAGAAATTAGGGCAGATTGGTCAAAGAGTTAGATTTTAAGGAGCGTCTTAAAGGAGGAAAGAGAGGTAGCGAGGCAGAGAGGTTTAGGGAGGGAATTTCAGAGAATAGGCCTTAGGCAGCCGAAGGCACGGCCACCAATGGTTGAGCGATTAAAATCAGGGGTGCTCAGGAGGGCAGAATTTGAGGGGCGCAGATATCTTGTTGTGGGGCTGGAGGAGATTACAGAGGCCATGGAGGGATTTGAAAACAAGGATGAGAATTTTAAAATCGAGGAGTTGCTTAACCAGGAGCCAATGTAGGTCAGCGAATACAGAGGTAATGGATGAACGGGACTTGGTGGCGAGTTAGGACATGGGCAGCCAAGTTTTGGATGACCTCAAGTTTATGTAAAGTAGAACGTGGGAGGCCAGCCAGAAGTGCATTGGAATAGTCAAGTCTAGAAGTAACAAAGGCATGGATGAGGGTTTCAGCAGCAGATGAGCTAAGGCAAGGGGAGATGGACAATGCTACTGAGGTCATCCTCCAAGGCCATCTGCAATCTCCCCCACTGAAAGTCAGCGGCCTACTATCAGCCATGCCGCAGCCACTGGGGCAGCACTGCGTAGGAGCACTAGGACTGGCAAAGACACATGGAAGACAGGCACTAAGGGAATGAACAAGGATGATTGATCCTTGCCCTACTCTGAGATTGCACTTGTGGTTGCAGCAGGGGACAGATTTCAGTGAGGACTTCCTTACTGAAATGCAGATGTCTGACACATTGTTCCTCGCTGAGGTTCAGGTAGGAGAATTGCTCCCTGAACACCCTGGGCAGATATAGCCTCCTACTGTGAGCTGTTCTCCCCCTACTCCTCCTCCCTGCACCAGCAGCTTTCCCTGCTCTGCCTGCCCTCTGTTCACTGGGAATTCCTACCAGTGCATCCATGTCTGGGAGCAACTGGTTTGTGCAGAAGCCTTGAAGTCAGGAAAAATTCCTTCAGCACCTGCCACACCATTCCCTGTAGACTTGAGCAACTTTAAAGAACTCTAGAAAACAGTACACACTTGAACAGTTGCAGCAACAACCAGTAGTAATCAATCAGGAACTAACCTGAAAGTAGTTGATGATCCCTTTAAATAGCGTTAATGGGGGATTCTTCCTCCTGTGGAATGCCTGTTCAACTTTGTGAGTTTAAGAGAGGACATTAGCTGGAGCTTTGAGCTCTTAAGTGGCAGCGCTGGCATCAAAACAGCCTTGCAGAGTGATGGACGTCACAATCTGCCCACTCTGCATACTTCCAGTGGATGCTCATTGCATGCCCGCTAACGCCCTCACCAAGACTGCATCCGATGCGACTCGAACCAGAAGTGTGCGTGCGCCGCGGACATCATTTTAGAGCCAAAACAGCACTTGTAGCGCTAAAACAACGGGCACTAAGGAGCTGAATTTTGCAGCCATTTACATTTGCTGGGATATGGTATCCGAGGCACTTTCAGCACTCCAAATACCTCAACAAATGCGATTTATTGAACAATGAAGGCATTGTGGCTAAATTAGCGCCTGTCCTCATTTGACATCCATACGTGGATAATTTCCAACAGAGTCACTGTATAGAAATCAGGATCAGAATCCTAGCTGATTCCTTTCTTCCTTCCTGCTGGGTGTTGTGGCAGCGGCCAGTTGTTATGCCAATTTCTGTCTCGGCTGAATAGAATTATGGCCTTCTGGTCTGCCTACCTAAGAGTTGCACTGGACAATGCCTTTATCCACTATGCCACCAAGCGAGCTGTTTTATATTGTTTGGTATTTCAAAAATGATGCTCGCAAAGCCACATTTATTGTTCTTCCCTAGTTGCCCTGAAAAGATGATGGTGGCCTTTTCCTTGAACTGTTGCTGACGTATTGACACAATTTTAACTTAAAATGGTGCCAAACCTACCAACGAATCCTGCTGGGATGTGGCAGAGTGGCCAGAAGAGGCTATATATCTTTTTCAATTTTGTGAGAAACCTTTGTGGGCCAGGAGGAGCAGGAGTCCTCCAGGCCTCACAAGGAATCCTTGGGCCTCTCTCAACCTTGGTCTTCCCTCTCCCTCCCACAACCAGCACCTCTATGGACACCGACTCTCCCAACTCTAACCTTATACCACAGGCTGTTCCCTTGAGTCCTGGCAGCGTTGGCCTCCTGACCGATTTCCCGCTCCCACTCACTGGCTCTGACATCATTACCTCCAGCTTTGATCGGGAAATAGTACAGACCCATTTAAATTAGGCCCCGGAGTTAAAATGTCCTCGGCCTCATGCTGAGGAGTGCCCGGTGAGCTCCCATTTGTCCCGCACCATGCCTGCCCCAAACCCGTCCCAGATTAAAATCGGTTCTTTACACCTTAAGCAAAAAATATGTGATTCCCCTAACAGTTGAAGAATCTTCTGTCATTCATCACCTATGGTGCTCACACAAGAATGGCCAGAGAGTGACATGACTGCCTTGCTCTGTAATTTGATTGTTTTTTTAATAATAATGCATAGTGACAGGTTTCACAACTATGATGTTTTCTGAACCAACTCTGCATCATAGGAATGATAAATACAATGTCATAATCATGAATATCACATATACTATGGGAGGAGGTTCCTGTGGTGCACAAACATCAGTCTGTTTGGCCGAAATGGTTTGTTTCTGTGCTGTAACATTCTTTGTAAAAGATACTCTGACTCTTCTCAAATAAGAACAACTTTGACAATCACTTTTGTTATGAAGCAGTTCCTCTTTCGAACCTGCTAGAAGAAATATTTTTAAAATGTTTCACAAATAAACAGACCGATATAAGGTTATATAAAACATTTAGCAAATGAAAAAGGTAATTGAAGCTCAGATGGATGACTTCCATGTGTTCTTATTTGTCATGGGAAGGAAAGTTGCTTAATAGGATATGGATAAATGTTTAAATAATTTAAATTCTCAAAAGGTTCTCAGTAACTTATACATTTGATTTGAAGAAAACCTGTCTTGTTGACTATGTTTACAAGAGTTATGCTAGCAAGCATTGGGTTTCATGTATAATTAAAACCTCACTGTTAGCTTAATAAGTAAACATCAGAGTCAACTGTGACATTTGAGCTCCAGCTTGTATGTCCTGAGGCTTCATCTCAGTTGGCAGTATGTTGGGGACTAGCACTGTTAGAGCTATCAGCGACATATTATCCACATTCCTCATTCTCACTATTAATTACACATTTACTTATTAACAGAAAAGTACCAGAAATTTAAAATTGAAGAATAAAAGCCTTTGTAACTTTCAAAATATTCCCATTTTCTGTCTCATAACTAATCTGTTCCTGAAGTGTCTACTGCTGAATACAAGCAAGTAAAATTAACAATAAACAAAACTGGGAACCCAACCTATTTATTCATCTACAGTACTTTGTAAACAAACTTAATAATGCAAATGTTCTAATTGTTTAATAGCCAACTTTCATCTTCCATTGCTTCCTTTTATAGGTGTGTATCATTTATACTATGGACTGAACCTTCCTTGACTTTGGGTAAGCTTGGGTTGCTTTTGTTTGTTCTCCCCCTAAATTAAGTGTACTCAGATTGGCTCAATTCAATAGAATTCACTGTACTCGACTTTGGAGTCGTGCTCATCCCTAGTCATTAGTGTCTTCTGCTTAAGTGAACAAATATCAATAACTGTCAGCTGAGTGATATTTTGTTTAATGCATGGGTTCATTTTCTGAGCTTTCAAGTGCTCCTTGCAATGTCTTACAGATCAGACCACTAAGTGATAATTGAATACAGTAAATCATCATGTTTAATTTCACTGCTCCAGGGCAGCAAAATTAATATCCACGGTCATGGAATAAAGTTACTGGCTGACAGCAGTGGTGTAAAGAGTGTGTTGGGAGTAACTCTGTGGGGCCTTCGCAAGATTTTAATCACACGTTTCATTTATCTCCTGCACATCCTGGATCATGATATTTTGGATTATTTTGACCATTAATTTGAAGAAAATGGCCCCGATATTTCCGAGAATGCGGGAAGGGAGGCCAGGAAACTCCAAAATACTGGAAAGGCGGAGGTCCTGCAGAATTTAACAGCAGTACCTCATTAGAATATTTGACTCCATTTCCTGCGCGGGAAAACCTCCAGTACAAGACAGCAGTCAGGGGCGGCTGGGGATGGTCCCCAGCAAATGAGAGGGTTGGGAGTCGTGGGGGTTGCTTTGAGCACGGTGAAGAGGAGGGAGAGAGATATCACGGGGAGAAGAGATCGCCGGGGGGGTGGTGGTGCGGTGGTGGTGGTGAAGAAATCGCTGGTGGGTGGAGATCTCCGATGGGGGTGGGGGGAGGGGGCGAAGTGAACGATGGTGAGGGGAAGAGACCACCGACCACCGGGGATGGGGAGGTGAAGAGACCTCCAATGAGGGTGGGGGGGGGGGGGAAGGGGAGAAGAGATTGATGGTGGGGGGGGGGCGGGGGCGGAGTTTGCTGGGGGAGGGAAAAGAGACCGTTAGGAGGGAGGGGGAGAGAAGAGATCACCAGTGGGATGAAAAGAGCGCTGGGGTAGGGGGGGGAGAGAGATTGCCGGGGATGCAGCGATTTCCAGTGGGGAGGGGGAAGAGGGAAGAAGAGAATGACGCTGGGTGGGAAGGAAGGAAGGACGAGATAGTCAGCGGGGGGTGGGGAGTATGAGATCAGTGTGGATGAGGAGAGGGGGAATGGGGAGAAGTAATCACCGGTGGGGGGAGAGAGAGATATTGCCGGGGCAGGGGGGTGGTGGGGGGGTGGGGGGGGAAGATAAATTTCCAGGGGGGTGGAGAAATTGCCGGGCGGGGTGGGGGGAGGGCGGAGAAACGAGAGATCGCCGGGGCTAGGGGCGGGGTGGGGGGGGGGGGGTGGGGAGATCCAGGGGAAGATATCATGGACAACCAATCAGCAATGCCAGTTTCATGTCTGGGCAGCAAGTTGATCACCTGCCCGGATGAGGATCGCCTGATTTTAGAACCTCAGTTTACAGCACAGGTAAATGATCATAGTACAAGACAAGTTCAGAATGGTAGACTATAGTGTGCTGATCAGGGGCTGATTCTCTATTAGGTAAATAGTTGGTCTCAGTGCCTTCTTGCAGTAGCACAGCTAAGTGCCAGTTTTCAGATGGGGATGAAGGTTCCCCTGGGCCTCTTTTATGCACCTCCTATTGGCCAGATCAAGTACAGGCATGGAAGTGGGTTGCCAACTCTTTCTCACCCAGGGAATAGCGTGTGTTGGGGGAAGATTTAAAAGTTAGGGTAATTTTTTAAAAAAACCCTAACCCTAGAGAAAAAAAACAAATGAGCAAATTCTTTAATGAGCCAATAATTCCAAGGGGTAATTTTCTGCAGGTTTATAATTATTACTTAGTGCCCATTTATTCTCACATCACTAAAAATGGCCATAAAGAATCGTCTCTGTTGAATGAGCTCACTTCTTACAGATGTACGGTAGATCAAACTTTTGAACAATTTACATCTCTGCCAGGATGTATGCAGAATGGAACTTTCCACAAGCGACCCCAGTGGAGGATTTCTGCCTGCAAAATATCAGTGGTAGGGGCTGTGCAGCTGCTGGGATTCGCCAGTTTTCTGCTGAAGGATTTGAATTTGGGTAAATAGGGAATATTTTAAAAAGATTGATGTGGTCTTTGAATGTTTTCCATTGCCTATCCACCGTCAACCCTTTAAGTATCATTTGCCAGTCTATTCTAGCCAAGGCCAATTTATGGAAAAAAAACCTCCTCTCCAACCCACCAAAGGCAATCAAAAAGTTGCAGGAGGCCACAGTAACTGGGAGACACATCCCTTAATACCCCATTGACCTATTATATGTAGTGTTGTCGGCCACAGTGAGGAACTCTTCCAGCTCTCCTTTGAATGTTTGCATCAAATCTGCCCTCACTGTATGTTTCCCTACATTATGTAAATGGACGCTCCATAATCGCTCACGGTTGAGTGTGTCGAAGGCCTTTGTGAGGTCAAAGGCAGCCATGTACAGGGGTTGGTGCTGTTCCCTGCATTTCTCTTAGAGTTCCGCACGGTGAAGATCATGTCCATTGTGCCCCTTAGTGGGCGGAATCCGCATTGCGACTCTGGGAGGAGCTCTTCAGCCACAGGAAGAAGGCAGTTGAGGCGGATTCTTGCAATACAAAACTTAACTACTTTGCTCCACATAAAGTAGACTTGCGAAGATAGTGGAAGCTTTTAATAATTGGACCCAACATTTCATGCACATCTGAGACTTCCTTGGTGCATTTTGTTGTATATTTAAAAAGGTTGAGGCATCTGAGGTTAGTCATGTCAGTTTTACACAGGAATTTCTGCATTGGCCATAAATAGCATGCTAATTTGTGTATTGCAAATAACTTGAAGCTGCACAGAGCCTAAATTAGCCAGCCAGCAGCTTCTGAAACAGAATCTACAGCGAACGCCACACTCTATCACCTATCAATTTAACTAAGGATGAAAAGGAGCTTTGAAACAGTAAGCACATTCTTGAAACTTTCTAGTTTCCAGATACAATATCTCAAGATTCTACACAGAGTGAAAATGTATGGCCCTTTATATAAAATACATTTTCCAGTAATAAATGGCAGGGGTATTTTGCAATTGCATGTGAAATAAATATGCTGAAGATCAACTTTAATAAAATGCAAACACTTTTCGCTGGAGTTTTGAAGAATAATTTCTGCAAATCAACATATCAAATCCAATCATGTAACTGAGATCTTGCTGCTGGTCATCATGCCAATCATAAGGCTAATCAACTTTCACTTGTCTTGAGATAGAGATGGAGCTTACTTGTTTCCTTCATATATTGGCCAATAGAGGCAAAGTTGTGTTGGCTGACTCAGATGGATTTAGTTCCTGACCTTGGAATTAATGTGACATAAGAGAATTTATGCTGAATTTCCCCCTTTGCTCAACAATGCAAACACCACTTACTGTCAAAGCTCCTTTCCACTATAATTGGCACACTGCTGCAAACTACCTGATCCCAGTCATTCTGTTACGGAGCAGCAGCTAACACAGGGCAAGGATTTGTCTTTAAACCAGGCTTCCTCAAAGATTTCAGAATTTTCAACACAACGTGCAGTATTATATCATAAAATTAATCAAAAACAATGTAATATGATATGTGAACAACTTAATACATCAAATGCGAGTGAGTACAACCACCCATGTCATCATATGACAATCACCAACTCCACCCCTTTCATGTACGTTCCCATTTATATTGAGTGAAGAATCAAAAATTCCCACCGGTAATGGTCAGAAATTATGGCTCCGATTTTAACTGCCCCCATCTGGTTAAAATAAGGCGAATCACTTACCCCCGCTGATCCTGTTTCCTTCCCACCGTATCCCGATATTAACTTGCTCTTTTGAGCAGGTGAGCAGGACACCCGCAGGAAGGAAGTTGGGTCCTACTTTAAATATGTAGGTGGGTCAGATGATTTAATCAGGACTGATCTGCAACTACAACCTGAGGCCTGGGCGGGGGAGGGGACAGGGGTGGGGGGGGGGGGCAGTGTTGTTTTAAAGTTATATTTCAGGTTTCCTTGTGGGCCAAGTGGGGCAGGAAAAGTCATCATAATAACATCAAACTGGCTCATTGACTATCATAGGACAAGTGTCTGCTCCTAAATGAAAAAAAAAATCATAAGACTTGCAAAATTATGATAGCATTTTGGCACTGCAACACACTGAACCGCGAAGTAGTAGAATCCATAGTTTCTGACAGGGATGGTTCTCAATCTTTAGCATGCAGTCTCTGGGAGACAGTAAGCAGAGGCCAGGTACTTTTCTAAATTAGGAGGGGGAAAGGCAGAAAGTGAATGACTTTTCCATACCTAACCTTGTAACAGATTTCAATGCAACACTGACAGAGGCTTAGAACCAGGGTAATAGCACAAATGCTTGAGCAAGGAATGGTAAAGACTGACATAAGAAAGATTTCAACAATGAACAACATGAGCTATAATATCTTCCCAAATTGCAATAAACAATGACATATTAATAGGACTACATTGTTGACAAATAATGTACGTCTGGAATAAATTGGGCACCAGATAAAATCTGTCTAATCTAGAAATGTACATTGTATATTTGTCAAGAATGTAATAGTACACTATATGCTATCAAATCATATTTTGCGTGCCAGTAAGCATCTCTTTGGATATAGTGCTATCAGAATGCTGGCAGTATTGACATATATTTCAGTTTAAGCCAGACTCTCAGAGAGAACTAGTCACTGCTCATGGATGTCAGTTTGATAAAGAACTGGCTCAAAGTCCTGTGGAAACCACTACATTGTATCTTTATGAGCAGTAATAACTACATTTCTTTCGCCATACACCAAACATAAATATCTTAGCAATATACAGACCCAGCTCACTGATTTAACTACTGAAAAACTGGAAAAATTGCTGATCCTAACACAAAATTGTTTCACGTCTATTGTTCCTTCTTTCAGTCCATCACTGCTTCCCTTCACAGCATGACCCGAGCTTCCACTTCTTCCAAGATTATGCTGTTCTCCCAAATAAGTACAATTATCAAAAATCATCAGCAACTCCTGGTGCACAAGTGATGGTCTGAAGCATTAATGTCATAGTTAGACTAGATTCTGTGTCTAGCTAATCTGTCTTTTATGTCGCATTGACACAAAAGCAGCAGTATAACTAAGAAGTGAATTTGTCGATCTAATGGTAAATTGAATTTTGACAAGCAGTGAAAGACCACCTCGGGGAGGTAGTCGTGTCGTTTTGGCTTCACACCAGCAACAGTTTTAAAGCAGCTGGTGATAGCAACTTTTAAAACATTTTTTTTTAATGCTTTGATGTTAGTGCGGACTGACAGTCTCATTTTCTCTTTGCTGCATTAATAGTTTCACTGACATTTTGTAAGCAGCCTATGCATGTGCAGCACACTGCTTACCTGACCAGAGATCATTGTAGAGCTGGCAATATAACTCAGCCTTGCCTAGATTATAATGTTACCATTATACAAACACAATGAGGTAGAAATTGGTATGCGTTGTGGCCATAACAGGCGCAAAGCATACCAATTTAGCAGCCCAATCTGCGCACCCTATGGTCCCACTGCTAAATTCATAGGACACCTTATTTTATTAAAGCGTGCATTAGGCCCCGCAAATATGAAATTAGAGGCCTAATGTCGGTTAAAAAATTCCTTATTAAAATTCATGGACAATGAGTGGAGCAGGTGTCGTGTTTGCCCCGCCCAGGATTCTTCACTGGCCCCCGTAGCTGGCAACAACAGCTAAGTTACAGGAGGACATTAATAATCTTGCAGAATGGGCATATAATTGGCAAATAAAGTTCAACACATATAAATGTAAGGTACCAGTATTACATTTTGGTAGGCAGAATAGGGAGGTCACTTATTACTTGGAGCGTGTGAGTCTAGGTGGGGTAGAGGAACAAAGGGATCACGGAGTACAAATACACAAATTACTAAAAGTTGCGACACAGGTTAGTGAGGCCATAAAATAAGCAAACCAAGCACTAGGGGTTATTTCTAGAAGTATAGAATTGAAAAGTTGGGATGTTATGCTAAACCTTAGATCACACTTAACGTGCTGTGTACAGTTCTGGTTGTCACATTATAAAAAGGATATAGAGGCACTGGAGAGGGTGCAGAGAAGATTTACAAAGATGATACCAGAAATGCGAGGGTATACACATCAGGAAAGGATGAACAGTATGGGTCTCTTTTCTCTTGAAAAAAGAAGGCTGATGGGTGACCTAATAGAGGTCTTTAAAGTTATGAAAAGTTTTTAATATAGATACAGAGAGAATGTTTCCACGTAGGAAAGAACATAACTAGAGGCCATCAATATAAGATAGTCACCAAGAAATCCAATTGGGAATTCTGAAGAAACTTCTTTACCCAAAGTGTGGTGAGAATGTGGAACTTGCTACCACAGGGAGTGGTTGAAGTAAATAGTATAGATGCATTTAAGGGGAGGCTAGACAAGGATATGAGGGAGAAGGGAATAGAGGATTATGCTGATAGATTTAGATGAGGAAAGACGGGAGGAGGCTCGAGTGGAGCATAAACGTCGGCATGGACTGGTTGGGCTGAATGGCCTGTTTCTGTGCCAAATATCCTATGCAGTCCTATGTAAGTTGAAAAATTATTTTTTAAATCATCCTGTTGGGCCAGGATGAGCAGGCGTGCTCCTCTGATTTCATAGGAGCCACAATCACCTCTTCCGGCCATGTGGCCTGTTCCAATCCACCTTCCTGGCACTTATCTGAGGGCTACTGCCAGCCCAACAATGATGTCTTCGCTGGGGTGAGCTGTCTGTGGCAGCCGGTATCTCAGGCCCGAGGACGAATTTCCAGCGATCCTTGGGCCTCTCAGTTTAGATGCGCACTGGTCATGCAGCGCCGAGACTTGGCCTGAAAATGAGACCAGACCAAAATCTACCCCTATAATTGCGCTTTCCATAGAAACACTTGAAAACTGAAATTTTGTGATTGCAAAGTAGATCACTTTAATTCATTTCCCTGTATAAAGTCCAATCTTGCCATCTTGCACTTGTTGTGCCCTCATTATGGGCCCAAATTTCGTCATGAGTTGCTCCGTTTTTTTTGGAGCAACTTGATTTTTCTGGAGTATCTTAAAAATCCCCATTCTGCACATTTAATTTGTGACAGTGTAAGTGAGTTAGTTAGGATTTTTGTTAGTTTAATTTTTTTTTCAAAAGGGGGCGTTACCAGCCACCATGCCTGTTTTGGCCATTTAAGCCAGTTTGGACAGCCAATAATTGCTCCAAACTAACTTAGGCCAGTGCATGTGGCCATGTGTGGCCGCACAAAAAACCTTTGCAGTGAGTTAAGAAATCAGCGCAGGTAGCCAGAGATGGGAGGGGTGGGGGGGCGGGGGCGAGGGGAGGGAAGCACAGAGGATCTTGCAAAGCACTAAATACCTTCACAACAACATTAATCAAGCATAAAAACCATCAATAATACATTTTTAAAAAATAAATGAAATATAAAACTTAAATCCTACCTTCCTAACTCGGCCCTCCGAGGGACTTGACTTCTCTCCAAGGGACTGGACTTCTCTCTGAGGGAAAACCTAATCAGTGTTGGGTCATAACGATTTGACATGTGCCCACACAAAATGCAACATTCTCTCCACACTGCTGCCTGCTGGCCCATGTTTTATCGGGAGGTGCTGTTGAAGATTATCAGGTCCTCCCTTCGGCCAGGGATAGGGATGGCGAGCATTGGGTCCGGCTCACAGCCTGCAGGACATGCTGGGAGGGCGAGGAGCTATTGCGCATGCGCGCAGACTCCACTGCGCATGTGTGCAGCTGCCGGCACTGTTTTCGGTGCAGGGCTGTAGCTCCGCTCCCCACTCCACGAGAAACGCCGCACCAGGACCCGGGACACACAGCAGAGTAGCTAGAATTGTTAGTAAGTTTTTTGGCGCCGTTTTGAGCGCACAAAGTTGCCGCATCTTGGGAGAGTGCGCCGGAAAAAGGGGTTGGGGAAATTTGGGCCCTATTACACTATAGTAAGGATAAGATTGGTTAGTCAAAGCTCAAGCCTCTTGTTACATTTGGAACGTAATTTGCTTTCATAAGCTGGCTACAAATGTAAAATGGAACTTGTGCCCAGCTGGGAATTTTCTACCGACCATTACAATGAGCAGTAGCATTTATTGAAGATTCAAACTCCAATAAATTATGGCATGGCAACACAAACTTTGCTGTGCCATAATGTGGCAGAATGTAAATTCACACCTGTTATTGCCAACATGATATATTCTTGACTATGTTGCCATTACAACTTAGATGCCAAGGAAAGGAAGGAGGGTCGGAAAGTAAGTCTTCCTGGCCATGTCTCATGCACTTCCGAGCACTTGGCTCAAAGGCAGCATTGACAGACATGTGAGCAGGTCATCTGTTGCCTTATGAATTGAGTTCCTCCAACAGAGAGGATTGTAGAGGAAAATTAAATCCATTACAAAAATGTTAACATTTTTATTGTATTTATTGATCTTACTTATCGATATGCTAGAGACTTTGATACTAAAGCAAAAGTAATGTTAATAATTATTAACCTCTGCAAAGGTTTGAAACATTGCATTGTTTTTGAAGGATCTTTAGCTGAATGGTTCATCACTGAGGCAGGAGTGTGACAATAGAGCGTGAGCTCTTTCTTCCCTGTTGC
Organism: Pristiophorus japonicus; assembly: GCF_044704955.1. Taxonomy (NCBI): domain Eukaryota; kingdom Metazoa; phylum Chordata; class Chondrichthyes; family Pristiophoridae; genus Pristiophorus; species Pristiophorus japonicus. Next base: position 193,015,581 of record NC_091982.1, on the reverse strand, counting down.
TTTTGATAGCCACCGAGAGAGAGACAGGCTTAGTGTTGATAGATATGAGCCCTGAATATATTAATGTTGGACTCAAGGCGTGCAGCTAGATGACCTAGATTTTCATTTTACTGATATAATTTTATTGTCTGAGGGCCACAACGAGATGATAGAAACAACCGACTGAGCTGATGTGGTCGCATAAAATGAGCAATAAAAGAAAATGAAAATGATGACTGCTGAGGTGGATAATAACTGTGTGGCAATGTTGCCAAGAAGCAGTCAGCCAGGGGTATTGAAAACATTTCCATCACCACACTGCTTAGTAATGAAGGATGTAGCACAGTCAGAATTCAAAGAAGATTCTGAAAAGAGCTGGGAGAACTAAAAAAGATGTTGAGGATCTGGAGGAAATGAATGATTAACTTGGATTTATGGTTGTTAAATTGTAGCCTCTTGAGCTTTGTTTTGTATTTCAGTACCATTTAAAACATTGACATCAACAGTTATTTCATGACACTTGTATACAACCATAGTTCAGATCTCAATATATAAAGCATGCTCATAACTGCCTGAGTAAGGAGTTCCATTAATGATTGGTGATCCATTGAATATGAATGTAATAATATAGTATCATCTGATAATGCTCAGTATAGCATAATTATGTTGTTTAAGTCTATATTTGTCATCACTCCTGTTCTGTTTTAAACATTGGTAAGTATGAGTATGGTGATATATTGCTAAGTCTGCAGTATGCATTTTAAGGTTCCCTATTAGTGGATTACAAGTTCAGGTCATAATATTCTGGAAGGTCGAAAATTAACGGATTATATTTTGAGCTCGAAACACCTGGGGTCATTCTTTGCATTTGCGTTTTTGGAGTGTAGCCTCATCCGCTAAGTGCCCATGTCAGAAATTTGGGCATGCACTGCGCATGATTTTCTGACTTTAAAATCATACGGAAAGCACGGCCAACTATCCAATTTGCTCTCCTAATGGACAAGCTTTCCTGCCAAGAATGTGAAAACAGTGCTGCATAAACTAGTGTATGAGAAAGTGGGCAACCTTGTGAGACCTGGTACTGTAATTGAATTGATCCACTTTTCATTGCTATGCACCAGATTTGGTTTAAAGACTTCCAGCAAGAGAACATCTAGAGATTGTGTAAGTAACAAAAAAGTTATATTTTGAGAGATGTCTTTTGAGCTATAGCCAAACATAAAGTAATTGGATCTTCAGTATAAATTGTGACAAATGGACTTTTCTCAACAAAGAATTCTTTTTGCTTTCAAGCAGCTCCTCTGCAACAGAATATATCTGCTTGCAATAGGTATTATAAAATGTAGGGTCAACAGACTGCTCTTTTGTACCATGCCCAAGCTTAACATGAGCGATCCAAAGGTCAACAAGAAAATTGACTGAGTTCTTTGTCAGATAAATTATTACCAGAACTTCCTGTTATTATGGAAAATTGTATAATTTCAAGCAAATATTGCTAAATTTGAGATTAAAGATATTTTACGATTGAATAACCAGCTGACACTCAGTCACATTTGAAAATAGCCCATTTGAACTAGGTACTGACCAGCCCATGAAATTGCAGCACAGCACCAGTTTTCTCCTCCTTCAGAAGAGATGGGGTGGATGAGAAAATAAAAAAAATATTAATGAAATTGCAAGAAAAAAAATCACTCAAAGGGACGTCCCTATAGATTGGTACCCAATCAACATTGCCTCTCTCTCTCTATTTTTATACATAAGATTAATCTGCATATGTAAATAAATCACAACATGCAATATTTACATCATAGCTCCATAATATTTACAGGGTGCATGGCGGGGGTGCGGGGTGGGGAGCAGGCGAAGGAGTTATGGATGAGAAACACGGAAATATGGGTTTCCCGGCAGTCCTGCAGTTTTGTCCTGTCCAGTTTTATTCCACAGTTCCTCATTCTTGCTGGTCTCTGACCAGCGTATGTCTAAGATTGTTCGTAGACATTTATTGACAAATGTCTGTAACTTGTTTGTCATGGTATTTGTTTCTCTACATATTTCTACTCCATATAAATGCACCGTTTAGGCATTGGTGTTTTGGCATTGTGACGGTGGAGGGGGGGAGGTGCGGGGAGATAATTTTAATTTTAACATAGGTGAGTGGATGCGGGTGTGGGGTTAAATAGGGAAAAAATGGATGCTTTGTTGGGATGCTTTGGAGGCAGTTCAGAGAAGGTCCACTAGGTTGATTCCGGGGATGAGGGGGTTGACTTATGAGGAAAGATTGTGTAGGTTGGGCCTCTACTCATTGGAGTTCAAAAGAATGAGAGTTGATCTTATCGAAACGTATAAGATTATGAGGGGGCTTGACAAGGTGGATGCAGAGAGGATGTTTCCACTGATAGGGGAGACTAGAACTAGAGGGCATGATCTTAGAATAAGGGGCCGCCCATTTAAAACTGAGATGAGGAGAAATGTCTTCTCTCAGAGGGTTGTAAATCTGTGGAATTCGCTGCCTCAGAGAGCTGTGGAAGCTGGAACATTTAATAAATTTAAGACAGAAATAGACAGTTTCTTAAACGATAAGGAGATAAGGGGTTATGGGGAGTGGGCGGGGAAGTGGAGCTGAGTCCATGATAAGATCAGCCATAATCTTATTGAATGGCGGAGCAGGCTTGAGGGGCCATATGGCCAACTCCTGTTCCTATTTCTTATGTTCTTATGTTTAATCTGCCAACTTCCAACTTTTACTCAGGCGGGACAATCCACTCCCTGGAAGCAAATTGGCAGTTCAAATATGATTATGAGACTGGAAGCCTCAGAATTTTACAGCGGCTGGCTGCAGGCAAGGACAGCCTCAGGGAGCACTCCTTTTGGGCTGGGAGGAGCAGCAGCCACCATCAGTCATCCCCATACAAATCCCCGGGGTCCGGGTTCGCCCCCGCCCAGGTTCAGGGATCGGTGCCTCCCCCCCACCCACACCACCCGAGATCGGATCAACAACTTCCTGTGGTAGAGAATTCCACAGGTTCACCATTCTCTGGGTGAAGAAGTTTCTCCTCATCTCGGTCCTAAATGGCTTACCGTTTATCCTTAGACTGTGACCCCTAGTTCTGGACTTCCCCAACATTGGGAACATCCTTCCTGTATCTAACCTGTCTAAACCCGTCAGAATTTTAAACATTTCTATGAGATCCCCTCTCATTCTTCTGAACTCCAGTGAATACAAGCCCAGTTGATCCAGTCTTTCTTGATATGTCAGTCCTGCCATCCCGGGAATCAGTCTGGTGAACCTTCGCTGCACTCCCTCAATAGCACAAATGTCCTTCCTGAAGTTAGGAGACCAAAACTGTACACAATACTCCAGGTGTGGCCTCACCAAGGCCCTGTATAACTGTAGTAACACCTCCCTGCCCCTGTATTCAAATCCCCTCGCTATGAAGGCCAACATGCCATTTGCTTTCTTAACCGCCTGCTGTACCTGCATGCCAACCTTCAATGACTGATGTACCATGACACCCAGGTCTCGTTGCATCTCCCCTTTTCCTAATCTGTCACCATTCAGATAATAGTCTGTCTCTCTGTTTTCACCACCAAAGTGGATAACCTCACATTTATCCACATTATACTTCATCTGCCATGCATTTGCCCACTCATCTAACCTATCCAAGTCACTCTACAGCCTCATAGCATCCTCCTCGCAACTCACACTGCCACCCAACTTAGTGTCATCCGCAAATTTGGAGATACTACATTTAATCCCCTCGTCTAAATCATTACTGTACAGTGTAAACAGCTGGGGCCCCAGCACAGAACCTTGCGGTACCCCACTAGTCACTGCCTGCCATTCTGAAAAGTACCCATTTACTCCTACTCTTTGCTTCCTGTCTGACAACCAGTTCTCAATCCATGTCAGCACACTACCCCCAATCCCATGTGCTTTAACTTTGCACATTAATCTCTTGTGTGGGACCTTGTCGAAAGCCTTCTGAAAGTCCAAATACACCACATCAACTGGTTCTCCCTTGTCCACTCTACTGGAAACATCCTCAAAAAATTCCAGAAGATTTGTCAAGCATGATTTCCCTTTCACAAATCCATGCTGACTTGGATCTATCATGTCACCTCTTTCCAAATGCGCTGCTATGACATCCTTAATAATTGATTCCATCATTTTACCCACTACCGATGTCAGACTGACCGGTCTATAATTCCCTGTTTTCTCTCTCCCTCTTTTTTTTAATGTGGGGTTACATTGGCTACCCTCCACTCCATAGAAACTGATCCAGAGTCAATGGAATGTTGGAAAATGACTGTCAATGCATCTGCTATTTCCAAGGCCACCTCCTTAAGTACTCTGGGATGCAGTTCATCAGGCCCTGGGGATTTATCGGCCTTCAATCCCATCAATTTCCCCAACACAATTTCCCGACTAAAAAGGATTTCCCTCAGTTCCTCCTTCTTACTAGACCCTCTGACCCCTTTTATATCCGGAAGTTTGTTTGTGTCCTCAGTGAATACCGAACCAAAGTACTTGTTCAATTGGTCTGCCATTTTTGTTCCCAGTTATGACTTCCCCTGATTCTGACTGCAGGGGACCTAAGTTTGTCTTTACTAACCTTTTTCTCTTTACATATCTATAGAAGCTTTTGCAGTCCGTCTTAATATTCCCTGCAAGCTTCCTCTCGTACTTTATTTTCCCTGCCCTAATCAAACCCTTTGTCCTCCTCTGCTGAGTTCTAAATTTCTCCCAGTCCCTGGGTTCGCTGCTATTTCTGGCCAATTTGTATGCCACTTCCTTGGCTTTAATACTATCCCTGATTTTCCTTGTTAGCCACAGTTGAGCCACCTTCCCTTTTTTTATTTTTACACCAGACAGGGATGTACAATTGTTGTAGTTCATCCATGCAGTCTCTAAATGTCTGCCATTGCCCATCCACTGTCAACCCCTTAAGTATCATTTGCCAATCTATCCTAGCAAATTCACGCCTCATACCTTCAAAGTTACCCTTCTTTAAGTTCTGGACCATGGTCTCTGAATTAACCGTTTCATTCTCCATCCTAATGTAGAATTCCACCATATTATGGTCACTCTTCCCCAAGGGGCCTTGCACAACAAGATTGCTAATTAATCCTCTCTCATTATACAACACCCAGTCTAAGATGGCCTTCCCCCTAGTTGGTTCCTCAACATTTTGGTCTAGAAAACCCATCCCTTATGCACTCCAGGAAATCCTCCTCCACCGTATTGCCTCCAGTTTGATTCGCCCAATATATGCATATTAAAGTCACCCATGATAACTGCTGCACCTTTATTGCATGCACCCCTAATTTCCTGTTTGATGCCCTCCCCAACATCACTACTATTGTTTGGAGGTCTATACACAACTCCCACTAATGTTTTTTGCCCTTTGGTGTTCTGCAGCTCTACTCATATAGATTCCACATCATCCAAGCTAATGTCCTTCCTAACTATTGCATTAATCTCCTCTTTAACCAGCAATGCTACCCCACCTCCTTTTCCTTTCATTCTATTCTTCCTGAATGTTGAACACCCTTGGATGTTGAGTTCTCAGCCCTGATCATCCTGGAGCCACATCTCTGTAATCCCAATCATATCATATCGGTTAACATCTATTTGCACAGTTAATTCATCCACCTTATTACGGATACTCCTTGCATTAGGACACAAAGCCTTCAGGCTTGTTTTTTTAACACCCTTTGTCCTTTTAGAATTATGATGTAGTGTGGCCCTTTTTGTTTCTTGCCTTTGTTTACTCTGCCTTCCACTATTGCTTTTTACCTTTCTACCATCTGTTTCTGACTCCATATTACTTCACCCTGTCTCGCTACATAGGTTCCCATCCCCCTGCCATATTAGTTTAAACACTCCCGAACTGCATGAGCAAATGTTACCCCCAGGACATCAGTTCCAGTCCTGCCCAAGTGCAAACCATCCCTTTTGTACAGGTCCCACTTCCCCCAGAACTGGTTCCAATGTCCAAGGAATTTGAATCCCTCCCTCTTGCACCACTGCTCAAGCCATGTATTTATTCTAACTATCCTGCTCCCTCTACTCTGATTAGCACGTGGCACTGGTAGCAATCTAGAGATTACTACCTTTGAGGTCCTACTTTTTAATTTAACTCCTAGCTCCTTAAATTCAGCTTGTAGGACCTCTTCCCGCTTCTTACCTATATCGTTGGTACCTACATGTACCACAACAACTGGCTGTTCACCGTCCCTCTCCAGAATGCTCTGCAGCCGCTCAGACATCCTTGACCCTTGTACCAGGGAGGCAACATACCATCCTGGAGTCTCGGTTGCGGCCGCAAAAACTCCTATCTATTCCCCTTACAATAAAGTCCCCTATCACTATAGCTCTCCCACTCTTTTTCCCGCCCTTCTGTGCAGCAGAGCCATCCATGGTGCCATGAACCTGGCTTCTGGTGCCCTCCCCTGGTAAGTCATCTCCCCCGGTAAGTCATCTCCCCCAACAGTTTCCAAAATGGTATATCTGTTTTGGAGGGAGATGACTGCAGGGGACTCCTGCACTACCTTCCTGCCCTTGCCTTGTCCCTTGGTCACTCATTCACCATCTGTCCTAACCTTTACCTGCGGCGTGACCAACTCACTAAATGTGCTATCCACAACATTCTCAGCATTGTGCATGCTCCAGAGTAAGTCCATCCGCACTGGAAGTGTCCCTGATTTCCCACATAGCACAGGAGGAGCATGACACTGGTCCGAGCTCTCCTGCCATGACTTAACCCTTAAATTAATTTAATTTACTTACTAAAATTTACTTAAACACCAAACAGCTACTTAGTAGTTTGCTGCCAATTAAACCAAGCTAAAAGTCAGTCTAAAAGAGAGTTATACTTACCAGTCGAACAGCCAACCACTTACCAGCTTGGCTGTGACATCACCTCTCGATTTCGCACCCCTCTATCTTTGTCTGTTGATTGTCGGATTACTTAGGTCTGTCTAAAGTATGCTGCTTCCGCTGTATAGCATGCATGTAGACCTGTGTTGCAGCTTCCCCAGATTGGCACTTAATTTTTAGGTACGCCTGGCACTGCTGCTGACATGCTCGTCTACACTCCGAATTGAACCAGGGTTCATCCCCTAGCTTGATGGTAGTGATAGAGTGAGGGATATGCAGAGCTAAGAGGTTATAGATTGTGGTGGAATACAATTCTGCTGCTGCTGATGGCCCACACCACCTCATGGGTGTCCAGTTTTGAGTTGCTAGATCTGTTTTAAATCAGATAAAGTCAGTGTTCTCACTCAGGCCAACATCCCCAGCATCGAAGCATTGACCATGCTCGATCAGTTCTGTTGGACAGGCCACATTGTCCGCATGCCCGACACGAGGCTTCCAAAACAAGCACTCTACTTGGAGCTCTGACACAACAAATGAGCCCAGGTGGGCAGAGGAAACGCTTCAAGGACACCCTCAAAACCTCCTTGAATAAGTTCAACATCCCCACCGACACCTAGAAATCCCTGGCCCAAGACTGCTCAAAGTGGAGGAACATCTCATCGAAAGCAAGCTGAAGCCAAGCGTCGATAGCGGAAGGAGCGTACGGCAACCTAAGCACCCCACCCACCCGTTCCATCAACCACTGCATTGGACTCTTCAGTCATCCGAGAACTCATTTTTCGTGTGGAAGCAAGTCATCCTCGCTTCTGAGGGACTGCGAAATCTATCCCATTTAGCACGGTGGTAGTGCCACACAACATGCTGGAGGGTGTCCTCAGTGTGAAGACGAGATTTTGTCTCCACAAGCGTTGTGTGGTGGTTGCTGCTGCCAATGCTGTCATAGACAGATGCACCTGCAACGGGTAGATTTTTGAGGACGACATCAAGTTGTTTTTTCCCTCATGTTGGTTCTCTCTCCACCTGCTGCTCAGTCTGGCAGCATGTCCTTCAGCAGTGGTGCTGCTGATCCACTCTAGTTAATGAACATTGAAGTTCCCCACCCAGAGTATGTTCTGTGTCCTTGCTACCCTCAGTGCTTCTTCCAAATGGTGTTCAACATGGAGGAATACTGATTCATCAGCTGAGGGAGGGTGGTAGGTGGTAATCAGCATGAGCTTTCCTTGCCCATGCTTGACTTGAAACCACTAGACTTCATGGGGTCCAGAATCAATGTTGAGGACTCCCAGGACTGCTCCCTCCTGACTGTATACCACTGTGCCGACACCTCGGGTGAGTCTGTTCTGCTGGTGGGACAGGACATTCCCATGAATGGGGATGGAGGAGTCTAGGACATTGGCTGAAAGTTATGATTCTGTCAGGCTATTGCTTGACTAGTCTGTAGGACAGCTCTGCCACTTTGGGCACAAGTCTGCAAATGTTAGTGAGGAGGACTTTGCAGGATCGACTGGGCTGGGTGTGCCTAGGTTGATGTCAGGTGGTCTGTCAGGTTTCATTCTTATTATTGATTCTTATAGCGGTTTTGTACAAGTGAGTAGCTTGCTAGGCCATTTCAGAGGGAAGTTAAAAGTCATCCGCATTGCTGTTTGTCTGGAGTCACATATAGGTCAGACCAGGTAAGGATGGCAGATTTTCATGGTCACCGTTACTAATACTAGCTTTTTATTTCAGATTTATTGAATTAACTGAATTTAAATTCCCCAGCTGCCGTAGTGGGATTTGTGCTCATTTCTCTGGTCATTAGTCCAGGCATCTGGATTACTGGTCCAGTAACATAACCACTATGCTACCGTTCGCATGTTAGTTGTTATTCTCTACTGATACAACTGCAAGTTTGCACAGTTCGAAAACATCATGATGTGAATCATTTGAAAGTTACATCCCACAATGAATACAACTCATAAAGAGGAATATTGATCTCCATTTGAACCAATTAAATAACATATTAATGTATCAATATCCAGAGGTCAGTGATGAGACATAGGGCTAGTCTTTACTTTGAATTACCACCTTTTTTAGGAATTAAATTGTTTCTTTAAACTGCCACCAAAAAACGACACCAGAATTATCCTTCCAAAAAAAATCAACTCCATTTTATGAACCTGATTTGGCACAGGTAAATGTGAGCATAACTATAACCCCACCCATTTTACTCAATTTCCATTCCAAACCCACCCAAGAAATTACCGCCACTACATAAGTACAATAAGATATCTGTAAGCTGAATACCACATTGAGGAAGTCATTTTCTGTGCTGCTGTTGAAGGTTGGTATTATTTTGATTGCATATTGATCTCTTTAATAATTTGGAGGTTAAGTAATGAGTTTTGCTTCAATTTTTACTCAGTTCTCAAAGTACTACTTGGCACTGGGAACATGGATTTCCCAATGGAAATCCTTAAATTTTTAAAATGAAAAATGAAGAAGATATAGATGAGACTACATTGGAGGCTATTAGATTCAGGCATCACAGCAAGCATCTCTTCCCTACATGCATGTACTCAGTCACCAGGATCTGCAGACCAAGATGGTCTTAGACTTTTTTGACTGAGTGTGCCACATCAGGCTGAACTTGCCCTCCCATGGAGACTATTAGGTAAATATGTCAATTGCCACCAGAAGAACAACATTTTCTGTACCAGCCAAAGTCACTGCTGCCTCGAATTTCTTTGCAACTAGATCCTTCCAAGCAGCAGCATAAGAACTTTGCCACATCAATCAGGCAGCTGCTCACCACTTCATCAAGCAGGTCACTGATGCTGTATTGAGGAAGGCTTCACAATTCATATCCTCCCCAATAGAAGCAGACTGAGAGACCTACAGACCTGCAGGGCTCCCATAGATGCAAGAAGTAATTGATGAATGTGCCAGTCAGAGTCCATATGACAATTCCATTCAATTTTTGTAAACAGAAAAGGCTTTCATGTTATTAACGTACAGTTAATGTGTAATACTAATCACCTTATCCTGCAATTCAGTGCTCGATAACTAGGAAGCTGTTATGTTGCTTTCAACATGAGACAATCTAACATGCCAGCTCATCTTTAGGGTTCCAGGTGTTGTCCCCTTACTCCTGGTGGAGCCCATTTTCATCCTACTGGAGATCCATATGCCTCATTTCACTGCTATTTTGCCATTACATACTACATTAAGGGACCATTGTAGGATTAGTCCCCTTACACAGGGGGTCGAGAGGGGAACTGCATTGTTTCTTTGGGGGAGGGGCTGGGTACCCCATAGATGACAGCCAGATGCTGGAGTTTCTAGCAGCATAGGGCAGACAGTTGTCCAAGATGTGCCCACAGTTGCACAAGCTCCTGATAGCCCCATACAAATGAAGTGCCCTTGCACTGGCCCCCACTAACTCAGATGGCGTCTGTGCTGTAGGCCAGTGGTGGGTGTGACCTTGGCATTATTGCTGGAATTGTGGCCTGTCCATTTTTGGGATCAATCTCTTAATGCCTGCATGCACCACTTAAAAAAACTTGCCACTTGGCAGCTCCTAAGGTGGTAAAAGATTTGTTGTAAAAAAGAGATTTTAAGTGTTACATGGAAATCAATCACTTTTCTTCTACTGACAGTAGATCAATAATTTCTCAGACCTTGAAACACTGGAAGCAACAGAATATTAGCAGGAGGATATTATGCATTTTTATTGCTTTTTTCACTGAAGCATTTCCCCGATGTTGACTACAGCAATTATGTAGACTTTAGAATATTGAAACCTTTGCCTTCAAAGCTGGAAGTGGTTTTTAGTTTCTTCGCAGAAAATTACTTAGATAATATTTTTGATTCTTAATGTTATTTTACTGTGTTGGATAATAATAAATAGTTTTGATCGGCACAGGATTTTGGAAAATAATGGCTAGTGCCACTTCTATCTCCTCTTAATCTCTTTCAAAACTCCGAATACATATTATTTGGGCCTGGTGACTTTTCTATTTTAAGTCCCATGAATTTTTGTAATATAGCACCCCGTTGAATACTCACCTCCATCAAAGGCTCCATCGTATCCTCCTCAGCTACTTCTAATAGTCAGGGATGGATTAAGAGTGCCTCGCGGGTAGTACCCCAGCCATGGGCCCACTGCTCCCATTCACATCCTGCAATAAATGACATTAGTGAGCTAAGTACCGAGTATGCATCAGGCCAAGGTCAGGTCAGGTCTACATCTCAGGTTATGTTCTCATTGATACCAAGACGATACTCATTTAATATTTTATTATGTTTCCAAACAATCAAACTGATACCTTGATGAAACCCTGTATAAACAGTAAACAACAACGCTTTAATTAAAAAAATCCTTACATTTTGAAACTAAATTGACAATGACAACAATTTAGAATAAGACAGTGAAATTTTTTTGGAAGACCATAATTTGTCATTTGCATTCCATTTTCTTCACAGAGGCAACTACAAGTATAACATTACATTGGTCTTTTTCCCAGATTTTTGTCGGCTAAACTCATCAATTAGTTTTGAGAAGTCAAGTCCCCTCAGTGCTTCGCTCTCGATGTTTATGATTGAAAGACTATTAAGTCGATCTTGTCCCATTCGGTTCCTGACCTCATCCTTGATGCAATTTAATTTCGAGGAAGACCGTTCACCACTACAATTTGATGCCATCATCGATAGATATATCCGAAAGCTATTTCAATTGTGAGAAAAGGTTTGGGTGAGGACATGTGTATGGAGGAATTGGTACATTCTCAGCTCTGCTGACTTAGTTTGTTTGACACAAATTGAGGTTTGAAGCTGTGTTGAGGATGCCACTAAGCTAGAAAACTGGATGAATTCACTTTCAATTATAGGTTCCAGATCTTTGGGATAGGATCGGACATGATTTACTGCGGCTTTCTTGAGTTCATGAGTCAAGAGAACGGCTAGCTTGGACAGGAATCCAGATTTACAGGTGATTTAATTGTATGCTTCAAGGCAGTGTTTCAAGGAACTGATTAGTTGATCAATGATGACAAGGAACACTTCAGTTTCGAATTTCTCCTTGGGTGACAGCACAGTGTTTTCAGCATCTCCATCGTCATAACAGCGGTTGCATACCTGGACTGAATTGTACTCGTTTGGTCATACAGTTTAATCCCTAGGTCTTCAAAGTCCTCAAACTCTGTCCGCTGAGTTTTGATAAAATCGACAAGGGACTTGAGTAAGGACACCATGACATTCAGATTCAAGCCAGTCTCTTGAAGTGAGAGATTAGTCTGGGGAAAGCGCTTCAAGACTGTTCCAAATAACAATGAGAATAGCTGAACCCAGTTCATCTAGTTGGTCAAGGATCAACTGAGCTTCGTTTTGGCATTCAACTTTCTGTTCCACATTGTCATGTATGTAACCACAATGTAACACCACTGTATTACTGTATACACTCAACCTAGATGCACACCTTGACCACAAGGGGTGAACTTGTGGGAGACACTCCTTACCTGATCACACAGGTATAAAAAGGGAGGTCCCACACAGGGTCATCATCTTTGGAGTCCTAAGAATAAAGATTTAAGGTCACAGAGTGACCTTGTCCCCAGAATGTGCCTAGTGTGGTTTCATACTGTAGAGTAAGGACTTTACATTGGCGACGAGAAATGGGAATTCACGACCCACGAGAATGGCCACCGGTAGCACAGAGGAACGGTACTGTGTTGAGGAAGACTGGGGCGATTTTTTGTCGAGAGGCTTCAGCAAAGCTTCGTTACGAAAGAATGGCTGGGGGGGATGCAGCGGCCGACAAGCGAAGGGCTCATCTTTTGACCAACTGCGGACCAAGGTCTTACGCGCTCATGAAGGACTTACTAGCATCCGAAAAGCCGGCGGACAAAACCTTTGAAGAACTTAGCAAATTGATCGGGGAGCACCTCAAACCAGCGAGTAGCATACATATGGCCCGACACAGATTCTACACCCACTGACGTCGTGAAGGACAGAGCGTACTGGACTTCATAGCGGACCTCCGGTGTTTGGCCAGCCTCTAAGCTCACAGACGCCTGCAGGGGGGAGATGCTAAGGG